>NC_134366.1:15417517-15719838 GCF_035582795.1 Mycteria americana
GTCTTCAGTAAACCAAATGAAAAATTGGAAAAGGATTATATTATCCAAGTCATCAAAAGTAATCCCTTCTGCAACAGATATGATAATTTCCCCATCTCCAAGTACAACTAAGTTTGTCTAATTAGTAGTAGCTGGTGGTCACCATCACTTACTACCCTATTGCTTCATCCAAGCACTTATTTTACCATTCTCCTCCCTTGTGCACGTCCCATTCCATCCAAGCATGCGCTCTCCTACATCCTTTCACAATAGCTTCCAATGCTGCCAGGCTTTGAATGTTTTTTCTGATCACATCTTACTAGCTAATAAAACATTTGGAGAATGTCTCTCTAAACACTGTCTAGACCATGACAGGCTAGAAAATCTTAGCCAGAAGATTCCACTCTCTGTATTGAAAAGTAGAATATGTGCACTTTGCAAGTCCCCATGCCTCAACTCCAGACGTAATTGTATAAGTGAAAAACCTGAGAAACCTAAACCAGTAAACAGTTACAAGTTGGTAGAAAATACGTTTTTGAGATGGTCAGAGGGTGCCAAACAACAGTGAATGACTATTTGGAACAAATGCAGTGTAGGTTACACTAGCAGCTGCATCTTGGAGGTCTCTCCAGGCATTTCTCCTCAGCCGCTGTGGGGAAGCACTCATGGCTCTGCAAAAGGGCTGCTTGCAAGATGGGAGGCTCTAGCACAGGCCCTCACAAGGACCTCCTGCAGAGGTCTCAGAAAAAAAAAGAGACTCAGAAAAAAGGTCCATGATCCTCCCACAAATTCAAGGTGAGGTACAAATGAGAATAGAAGGGAGAGAATAACAGAAAGGAAAAAAAGTCCAAGCAAAACAAAACTGCTCTTGTCCAGTGCTAGACAAAAGAAGCCTAGAAAGCCAGCTGTTAATACAGGTCTAATGCCAGGGACTGGTGTTTGGTGAGAACAAATTTCATACTTCCATTTCCAAAAGTCTGTGAACAATATTATCCTGCAGTCTCCTCTGGCTGCCAAAGGTCTGTTCCACAATGAACTCCGGCATTGCTGTTCCCAGTCAAAGCTGGGGCAGACATCTATGCAAGATGAATGGGAGGGGAAGTAAGGGTCAAAAGGAAGGTATTTAAATTTAAAATTTCCCTTTTTAAAAACTAACCATTAAATAACTTGGGAGTTTTGTCTGTCCTAGGCTTAGGTGTCAGGGTGTTTGCTTAAGTTTTCTCTTACATTTTCAACCAATGCTTTAAAAAGGTTCAATTGATGCAAGTTGTTGGCCAAACATTCAACCAGTTTGTGTCAATAATGGCTTCTTCTGCAAGTGCAGAAGCTATTTTCATTAATATAACTGAGTGAAGAAGTCAAATTCGACTTGAAACAGGAAAGCTTGCTTACTCTATCCATAAAACCAGTAGAGATTAAATCATTATTTCTAAAATTCAGAAGGATAAAGGGTCTAGAAACAGTACGACAATAGTTACTAGATCTTCGTCCTTAACAAGGTAGTTTAAGAAATACATTAATACTTTCCCTTTCTTGCCATTCTTAGTATATGGGTTACTTTATCCAGTATGAGAGTTTTAACTGGTTTTGTGCATTTCTTTTAAATCCTAAATCCCTTGCAAATAGAGCCTGACATACACCACATTTAAAAGTGAATTATGCGTTAGCACGGTGTTTCAAGTATACATTTTTATTTTTATCAAGCACAACTATCCCTACTGACACTTTGGAAGACAGCAAATATCACCAGTAGTTATCCTTGCTATACATCAGACTGCTTATCATTCTGAAGCAATCTGCATATTGTTAGTGATCCATATAGCTTGGAGAACCTTATTCATATGTAAATAAAAAAAACATTTAGCATCTTCTAACAGAAATATAAAGATTAACCTATATAATTGATTAAAGATCAAACTCTACAGTTGCTTATCTAACCTGTAGATCTTTCTTCTCTGGTCAACAAAAAGAATTACTATATAAAACAGATCCAATCTATTCTCCCTCAGAAAGCTGAAAATGTAAAACATGAATCTAATTCCAAGTTTCCAATTTCCTTATTTGAATAAGGATTAAGATACTCAAAATCTTAAGATACCCCAATCTTAAGATACTCAAAATAGCATCCGATTTTTTATGACTGCCTTCTAGACTTTGTTCAAGCTTTGAAGGAGTTCCTTGCAACATAGCTTCAATGATCACAACACCCTTCTTCAGAACTACCACAGAAAAGCATATTCCAACATTTATACCACTATCTACTGGAAAATACCTTTTGCTGCAAAACTGTTCCAAGATCAAGTTTCTATTAATAAACAATTGAAAATATAAAGTAAAGCTTGCCATTTAGAACCTCATTTCTTGTACTGCACCTTTGAAATTCACCACGCATTCCAACTAGTACTGCACAGTTAAATAGGAGTTCCCTGCTAATTTTCATTTGCGTCAAATGAACTGATATTCTGCTATCTTTCTGCCATACTACAACACTGGCTAAAGAACAGGCTGTTGTCTTTAATCTACAGGGATCAATGGCATGGATGACTATGTCAGCAGACTGGTAAATAGTTCTATTTTTAAATCACAAAAACATATGTTGTGGCTTTATTATTTCATAGGGAGATGTCACCAATCATTAGTGAAAGTAAACAGGAATATCTGATGCTCTCACTTTCCAGCTTTGGTACCTTGACCTGTTTTCATTTGTTTCCTCACCAAAACGTTTTAGACCCTTTACGTGTTAGTGAAAGATGTTCCTTGCTCCTTGGAGATTTTTTTTTTTTTTTTAACACGACTATCATTAGATCTTGAGTTAGTTCAGGAAGATTTTTCAATGAAAAATGATACAGTCTTCCTGTTAGGTGATCTCTTTTTCATCTTGCTTGAATTCCCACAAGTCTATTAGCTCTGAGGAACAACAGTACATTAAGTTAAAAAGAAAACAAACAAACAAAAACCAAAAAAGCATGGGGAAGGCTTTCTCCATTCTGTTTCACTTTTCACAAGGAGCATGCAAAGACAGCTCAAGAGGAAAATTATGACAAGAAGTGACTGCAATGTACAGAAACAGGAGGAAGAACAAAATGAACAGGGAGCAGAGACTGACTGGAGCATGTGAAGGAAAAGGGAAAAAAAAAAGAGGTTCATTTGTACCTCTCATCAAGCATTTCTCTAATAATTGATTTTTAGCATCATCCTGATAGCTGGTAATAGGCTGCAGTAACTGAAAATGCAAATGAAAAAACATTGCCCATTCTCCCGATGCAATTAAAAGCTTTGCTCTTGCCCCACTCTCTACTAGGTCAAACAGCAACGCAAAGATAAAAAGACTCCCCGTGGGACAGAGCATTGGACTGCTCCCGAGTCATCCTCTCAGCTCTGCCAACGACTCTCACCACGTTTAGATTGTCAGGCGTCTTCTCAGTGCCACGAAAATTAAAACTTTCTTGGTTTTTTTTTCATGAAGGCTGAGAAAATCTTGCATCCTGTAGTCCTGCTTCTAAGAAAATGCAACCCTGGAATCTGGAATGCAAATTCAAAGAAACCAGTATTTGACCAAATCTCACCTACCCCCCCCCCCAACTTTAGACAGTGGACGACAGCAAATGGGACACCACAGAAAAAATATCCAAGGAGCAAGACGGTAGAATTTACAGGTAACTGAGCAACTAGGACAGTCAGTCATGGAGGAAAGGGGTAAACCTGGAGGTCCATCAACATTCCCTCCCTTCCTTCTGTGTTTACTTTCTTCCTTGACCTTTTTTACGTGATAGATAGATATAACAAAGCCAAATTAACCTAATTATTTTCAATATTAAAAGAAGTAAAAATGTTGAAGATGCTAATAAAGAAATAAGGTATGACAAAAATGAGAAGGAAAAAATACTACAAATTACCATTCTAATGGTCAAAGTCTTTTTGACATAACACAAAAACCACAATATGATTTCACTTTCTTGTAGTGGGGTTGTTTGTTTGTTTTTAATAAAAAGAGAGAACAAAAAAAAGCCTTCAGCCACCAGGGAAAATTTTTACACTAAATAACAATCTCAGCACAGTCATTCCAGATTTATACAGATTTGGTTGATTAGTTGGAAGATCAAAAGATGAAAAGTACATCAGGGAAAACAATTACAAACTAGATTTCAGAAAAATAACAAATCAGGCATTCAAAAAGATACAGAGTCTTATTTACCACAATAATCCTTTCTGGAGCTTGAAGGTATACAAATAGAAACTTTTCACTGAGAGGTTTATTCTATTTCATTTTGAAATAGCAGGACGGCTGACACTTCAGACAATGAAGGACTTCACATGAATGTATTCTTCATGAATAATTAATAAAAAGTCAGTCAGCTGGCTTGGCTGCTTTAAAAGTAGCTTGATTCTTTTGTTTCTTTTAGCTGCTACCCTTCTACTTGTAACTGTAAGGCAGGCAGCAACACTTTTTCCTTCACACCAAACCAGGAAAATACTCCTTAAATACACAGGCTGAAACTTTCCAGATTACACAGAGATACAATACGTCACTATTCTCTCTGTAATTTTTATCTCCATAAGAGAGTTAAACTTTAACAGCTTGACTTGAAAAGATTTCAACTAACAACTCATAATTTTTTTTTTTTTTTTTGCTCCTTATTGCTAAAATATTTTAAGGCAACATAAACTGGTAATGAATATTAAGAATATTTTTAATACCTTAAGATGCTTTGCCTAAAATAGGGCAAACTGTATTTTTTTTTGTATTCCATAATAAAGTAAATAAACACTCTTGGTAGAGCACATCAGACTCAGCCAAACCGTATACATTTGCCCAAAAAAGTGTAACACAATATAAAGTTCTCTTCTAAAATGAGAGATATAGTTGATAGACTAAGGGAAATCATTAATTTTAATTTTAAAATTTTTTCCACATTTTTATATAGAGAGAACCTGGATCCTTTTTGCCTTTAGAAGCAAAAATACCTATAGTATTAGCTGAGATTTCTCCAGATACATTCTGCGTTAATTCTGAGTAAGTAAGTATTAGCATACTATACCAATATCAATTTCACTGGCCAAAAAAGAAAAAAAAAAGTTAGTTTGTCATTTTATACAGCCTGTAAGGGTTCATTCACAATCACATTTAATATCTGCTACTGTAACAAAATTTCAAACACAATTTATCCTCCTAATGCATGACATAATCACTACATGGACATATTTTCTATTTAAACTAAATAAATGCAGCACAGCTTAGGCAGATGGGATACTCTGAAGGCGAATAACATCTACAGTTATGAATGCTATGCTGGAACCGTAAGTGCCATGCTACCGGACATAAATTCAGGACAGCATTCCCCTTGACTTGTCAGATATTCTAGCGAGAAGACCATTTATTCACTTTGCTCTGAACCCTGAGGTACTAAGCGGACGCTGCAGAAGGCGGCTTCCTGCAGTGGCAGACCAATGCTCTGATACGGTACAGCAAATTCTGCTCTCCAGTGTGCCAGTCAGGGGGCCAACGATACGCTAATGAAGCCTGAAAGCCCATCACTCGGAGGTCTACACCACCCCAGTCACGATTTCTGTTCCACAATAGGGCCACTATCAAGAAGGAATGTTACACTACTGAGTATAACCTTCATATGAATGCTTTCGTTAATAAACCAGGTTCTGCACTAGGGTAGGGGGATGTCTGAAACTCATCAGCCCTCCTTTTCATTCTGCTTTCCCTTCACAATTTCTTTACCTACTTCCTATCACACTTCCCCATAGTCCCATACTGAAATTACTATTTTCTTTATATGAAATATTAAGAGAAGTAACCTAGAAACTAATTCTCACCAGGACAGAGGAAAGTCCAACAGAGCCAAACTCTGTGACTACAGAATGAATGGCTGGTCTACTCATTGCCAGTTACGACACAGATCAGGAAAGCGATTTTGGAGTAGGGTTGGTTAAGACAAAACTCACGACTCACAACTGATTCCCAAGAACTCAGGCATAGCTCCCAAAACAGAGACAAGGGGGATTTCATGAACTACCTCCCTGAGGTTCTCCGCAAGCGGTTCTTCTGTGCGTTTGGAGATCAGGACATGGGGCACAACAGGCTTCTCTCTCTGAAGGGAGCCTAGAAAATGTACAGTAATGGGATTCGAAATAATTGGCACGTGACACTATAACTGAAAGGTGTAAAGTATGTAGCATGACCTCCCAGTTAATTTCCATTATCTGAAATACCCTGCATCATTATCCTAATTATTATATTCTAAATTATCACCCTAAATATCCTGACACATGCTGGTATCTCCCATTTGTTGGGCTAAGGAAACTTTCACCACTTGTTCGACTGAAGGTACAGTCTCACAACTGAAATCAATATACAAGGTATTGTTTTATGTATTAATTTTTCATGTACTGTATTCTGAAAAATTTACACTTGGCTAGACTAGTTGCCTCCCCAACACTCTCAGCTGATCACCTTATGCTTCCAATATGCAGACTTTGACCTATTACTTACAACTTCGGAAAACTTCAAGTGAGCAGAAAGCTCTCAGCACAGTTCTCAGACTTCGGGAAGTTCAGCCGAAGCGGTTTGGTCTATGTGCAACTTTAATCAGGCCTCCTTCATTTTGACAGCCTTTACTTACCCAAGCATAAACTCCTCTCTCCCCAGTGGTTACAGGAGCACTAGACCCAAGGCACAAAACATGCCAGCTGTAGGAACGAATCTGCAGCACTGAGTGGAAGTAACAGTTATTTGAAGGATCTCTTCCTCTCATCACAGAAAGCAAGGTGTGCAATAGACTGTAAAAAGAGAAACCAGTTGTCCATGACGGCAGAAAAAATGGTTCCTCCGCCTGCAGACAGCGCTTGTTTGCTGCTGCGCAAAACCCAAACTTTACAGAGGCAATCCTTAGCTGCAAGCTCCTCGTATTCTGCATGTCCAACTCTTCCTAAGGCCTGATTAAAGGAGTCAGAGTACTCGAGAGCTGCAACCCTCAACGAACAACAGCAGCTTTGCTACGAACGTGAACCACTACATAATGCTCAGTACCCAGAAAAATGAGTTCTTGGGCACTTAAAAATGAGCACTAGATTAGCAGGCCTTTCCAAAATTACTCTGTGTATTGCCCCCCCACCTGCGGGGTAAGGATAAACCTGACAGAACTCCTGAAAGACCAGGAAAAACATTTGTGTCCACAAGCACTACTGTGTAACCTACCTTGGAACAAGATTTGAATAGAAGAAGATCTGGGCCCACAAAGTGAACAATGGATGAGAAAGACGCTGAAAAGCTGTCCATTACCTGACCAAAGATACTGAATAAGGCAGGAAAGCGTCTCTGGTTCTGGAATTCACATAACAAGAGGGGAATAGCAAGATGAATTAAGTTTGAAAGGCAGCTTTAACTCCTGACATTTCTTATTTTTCAAGTGTTCGATTTTTGGATCTTAATATTCATTGAATGCAACATTTGTAACACAATTCATACAGAGAATGCCCGCTGCCCATCTGCTTCATAACATGTTCAAGAAATGTTATACTGTATTTGCTTTATACAAAAAATTTAGAGGAACAGGAACTGTGCTTCATAGCTGACCACTATATAATTTTAAAAGCAGGTTCTTCTCTTTTGGTTTTCCAGCTGAGCAACTTTTTCTATTAAAGTATCAACCTGAAATAAAAAACTCCTAGTCCGGAATGAAAATAAATAAATAATTCCCCACTGCATTATGAAAAAAATGGAGCATATACTACTAACAAATAATTTAAATAATTTTTCTAATAGTTACTGTGAATTCATTACAAGTGCAACCCTGAAAGAAGTTTTTAAACTTGATTTCATTCTAGTTTATCTATTTCTGGTCTCCAGAAGGCAAGAATTAGGAGATCAATATTTTTTTTTTTTTATTGTCAGGTGTAATAAGATGTTCAAGAGAATGAGTGGTTCCTGCTCTAGAATTCAGGGGTAGAACATCACAACAAAAGCTATTTGGCTGTCAGCTTCCAAGGCATGCAATAAATGATACAGTCCTTTAAAACATCTGTGAACTACTTGTTCGTAAATGATAAAACATACTATGCCAGTAAGTAACTACACAGATCCTTATTCTGAAAAAACACTAGGTAAATCAAGTCTTAGCGTCAAACGAGAGGCAAATGTTTGTCCAGTGTCATTTGGTCTGCAACAAAGAACAAAAACCATGAAGCTGTCAGAACAGTTTTTAATGCCGTATTTTCAAATCCATTAATGTGTGCTCTCTTATACTACTGTGTGTTTACCAAGTAAATAAAGTAGCTATGTTGTTGGTCTCATTAATCTCCAGTTCTTCATTAAATATCAAGCAGCTCTCATTTCCCTGTGAGTTTTGTTCCACTAAAAATTGTGCTTACCTACATAGAATATTTTAGGCAGATGCAGGATTGCTCAACCTCATCTCCAGGGGCCTTATGGCTATGTTAGCATCCCATCACTCAGAGCACAGCAGAGCCTGCTATGTTGCTAATATTATATTGTGTGAACACACCTGTAAGCCTACCAAGATCATCACTATTCTGTTTTGCATCTTTGTGGCGAGTGCCAGGTTGAACAGCAACATGCAGGGCTTTAAACGCATCTTCCAGTTCTACTGCAAATATTCCTAACCTAATTGGAAATCTGTTGCCTGTAATGGAGTTAAACAGCTAAAACTGATTTGCCCTATGCTTACAGTTAAGTGTTATTAATAGCAGATAGAATCCATAAGAAAAAGCCTGACATCAGAAAAGCGACCAAATAAACAACTAGGTTGCTTTTCTGAGAAAACAGGTGCTGTATTTCTGCAGATTTCAACATGGAATCACGCTTCAAATCACAAAACACTTTCATCACATTGGTAAAATGCAGCCTTCTTTTAAAACTTGAAGCCAAAATATGTGGCTATTTTAAAAATGTTTTGTACAATCATCTAAAAAGACACTGACAACAGAGGAAAACTGGAACAACAAATGCAGGCAATATTCAGGGCATAAAAATAAGCACCTGAATTACAAATCTGTCTCTGACACAGTATTTCGTTATTGCTTGTTCCAGTAAGTGCTACATTTCACACTAGTAGAGCTGCCCTTGAAGAGACCAATTTTTCCAGTGTTTGTTAACTAGCAGGTATTTAATAGAAGATGTTAGACGAAAAGCCTAATTACATGGAAATCTAAGCATCGGTATGAGGGCTGTTGTTCAAACAGCAACTGTCTTCATCCATCTGGGCAATAAAGCAGGTGCGTATACACAAAGAGGCTCTGGATTTGGGCAACACAAACAGGGAGAGGTATGAACTACCTGCAGACAGAGTTTTCATTATTATTAGGCTGCTAAAACTGGCTGCCGTAGGGAGACTTTCATCAAAACTCAGTGAAACTCAGGCCCCTTGGCAAAGTACTCCTTGGCATGCGGAGTACACTACCTGCCCCAGAGGCCCGAGCAGTCTACCAAAAAATAAAAGGATAACAGGGTATTTTATATATGCAACAATTTCCCTAAGCAATCCGTTTTACTATTTTCTAGATGTGCTTCTAATTGGGTGTGTATTTAGATTAGTTCTCACATAATTTATGTGCATACAGATCATTCATAAATATATTTTTACTATACGAATCAGGTTCTAGGTAGTCAACTATATCAAAACAGTTATCATCTATTAAAAGAAAGAAAGGAAGGGAAAAAAAGAGGAAAATAAGAAAGAAGGGCAAAAAAGAAAAAAAAAGATAGGATGTATTTGGGTAAAAAACTAAGTATGAAAGCACACAGAGTTTTATCACCTAGGTCAGGATTTCAGCTATCATCTTTTCTAAATTGACACACACAGAAATGCCATACTTGCTTATTTTTGTTGTCCACAAACAGGGCTCACAGACAATAGATGATGTCAGCTTCTTGGCTTGTAGATAAATATTGAAGCATAATCCTATTTTTAGCTAACTTCCTAAGGAAATCAGGCGTACGCAACTGCGTTAACGCTCAGCCCTCTCTCCTAATATTTTCTGAACCCACAGCCAACTTCAACAGATTTTGATAAAAGGCTAAATATCACAAACGTACAACCCGCCTGGACATTTTGGGAAAGCTGGCAGGCAGGTGTGGGAAAGGCAGCGTATTAAAGCCCTTGTTAAGGGGAAGGAGGGAGTGACGGTTCACTCCAAGGGGCAGTGGCTGGCCGGCCGGCACCCTGCCACTGCCAGCTCAGGGACGGCACTCGTGTCCCATCAGAGCCATAGGAACCTGGGAGGAAGAGGGGGCACAGCAGCGCAGGGTACAGGTAACAAGCATCTACGGAAAGGAAGAGACTTCATTAGACTTGCTGCGCATGACACGCCATATATACATCTGCACATAGCATGCTATGCTCCGTCTTGGCAGGAAGATTAGCTCAATTGTTTAATGGGACTTATCCATCCCTGATTAAAATGATCCTAAGTGCTCCTCACAATCTTTAAATATGTCCCTTGGCACTAATAATTTTATGATGAAGGCTAAATTATGTTCGGATCGAATTAAAAAAATTGAGGTAAATTGCATTAGGCTATTTAATACAAATGTTCATTCTGAACAGCAATTACATGTTTATTCTCATATCCTGTAGGAACGAGGACATAAAGGTGATTAACGAAATCTCCAGATGCAACAAGAAGCAAAGACGGGAGAACGTAACTAAGGGCATCTGGTTTTCCTCTGTGTTGGTGGCCTTATTGCTGGTAACCACCATAAATTACTTTTGTATCAACTGGGAAGTCACACCACCACGTGTCTACTCCCATTAACCTGTTCCTGGTCCTAATTTCCCTTCACTTTCCAGATGTTCTATTTTCTTCCACAACAAACTCTAATGTTACAGTAGCATACAGCATTACCTATTAGTACATCTTCTCCTTTCCTGAATTTAGGTTTCCTGCCCTGTAGTCACAGAGCTCGATTTTTTCCCCTGCAGATATATTTTTTCAAATTATTTCTCCTTCTCCCTCTTTTGTATTTATTTGTCTTGCCCCGGGGCTTTGGTTTTATGTTCACTATATTTTCTCTCTTTCCTCTTCTTTAGCAGAAGAGAAACTGGAGACAAGTTTACTTCTCCCTACCACTAACATCACCACTGGGCACTCGTTAGTTATTTCTTCACTAGCTTCACTTAATTCCTGTGTTTCCTTTACCCACTTCCATCCATCCAGAAACACTGAGCAAACACGAAGCAGCTGCATCAGTGGCTGCCCACTCTACAGCGGCTGAGCTACCTGCGTCTCCATTATTTCAGCACCAAAATCAGAGTCTGAAATAAACCAGCAGGGCTCACTTAAGGGCGTCAACACTGCGAAGAACGGCAGGAACAGACACAGCATGCAAGAGGTGAAGTGGCAATGATTTCTTAGGCACCGATGTGCTCGCTCAGACTACAGGCAATGCCTTTACTGCAGGGGCCAGATGGCTTCAGGTAGCCAAAAAGGCCCAGGGTGGAGGAGAGGAGATGACCCAGAACACCATGATTGACTCTGAAAAAGACAGGAGCATCTGTAACTTTGGAGAGCCACGTCTATGCCAAAGCCGGGTGGAACAAGGGAAGCCTTCTCAATTCTTTCACAAGGAAAGGCCACACTACATTTATGATTTCAATACAAGAAATGCAGTTGCTGAAATAGAAGACTGCTACATAGGGGAAGTGTGCTAAAGCATAAAGCAGCTTAAAGGAGGGCTGTGGCCTAGAAAAATGGAAGATTAAAGGGGTTTGCACGGGAAGAGTAAGAACATGCATGAGAACAGAGAACACACAATAATACTAAATTGCACTTAAATATCACTAATTTTTGAAAAAAGCACAAAATCCCTTTTCTAGGCTCACACTCAACCCATCTTGCTAAATAAAGCCTAAATTATGGGCTAATCATCTCAGCCTCCCTGCACAGTTGACAGAGATGAATCTAACGCCTATATGTTATTCTGTGCACATTTCAACATGGAGATACAAAACAGAAATTGACTCCATTTGGAGAAGAATTACCTACAAAAACCCAAACCAACACCAAAAAAATCTGTTAACATGCAATTAAACCACAACATTCTTTCGGTGTGTTTGTAGAACAGCAAAAAGAGAGTGAGTAAATTTTTAAAAGTGTGTTTAAAACTGAAATACTGTGGGGCTGGGAATGGAATTTGCTCTCCAACCTTTCCAAGCATATTGTACTCTCTCACACGTGGTCTGCAGCTTCTCCAATCTCCCCATGCTCACTGCCTTTCAAATGGTTTAATTCCTCCTAGACAGCTGGCAGCATCTTCGATTTTCTTCCCAGCAGATCTGACTGATACTTGCCTCCTCCCCGTCTCCGATTTCTCTAGCAAGCTCCCAGTCTTCCCACGCTGCCTGCACTCTTACCATGGATACCTGGCAAGTTAGGAGAACGCACCCACCAAACGTGTGTATCCCTTTCACATGTTCTGTGCCTTAACTCAAACAAAAATGCATGAGTACATTAAAAAAACCCAAAAAAAACCTGAGAGAAAGAAAGAGATACAAAGATGTTTAATTTATAAAATACGATGGTACGCTGCGTATCTGATTTCATAACGTGTATATTATGGATATTTACTTTATATCATTCATGTATCTCACACAAATGGAGACAGGCATCAAAATGACTATAACCTGATAATATAAATTTTATTATTGGTCTCCTGTCTTGGTAAGAACTTCACACAGATGGTTCAGGAAACATTTCAGGAACTTTTCCCCTCCCTACATATCTGAGCCTACGGATGGGAGCCGCTATACGCCATCAGCTACACTGCCCACTTACACCAAGGCTTTCATCTTGCAGATACTAACATCAAAAATTTCAGGGGAAAGTGAAAAAAGAGGTAGACAAAAGAGAGAAGAAATAAATAAGAGTAGGCAGATGTGGGTTTTCACCTCCACAGGCATCACTCAAGTTACAAATGACGTCAAACAGTAAAGCACTAGATCTTTTTTCCTGTCCAAAACTTTGCCAGTTTTCAACTCACTGCTATTTTGTCATCTTATTAGAACCCTCCTGATTTTCTTAGCGCGAAGCCGAAGCAATAGTATTTCCCAGTGTTCTATATTCAAGATGCAAGCCTAAACATCAGGCTAAATTAAGGGCGTTTATAGACCACTGAATGAGCAGAACTAAATAGTTTTCTGAGTGATAGGTACTTTTGCAGAATACCTATCCACATTTCTAAGGCATCTATCACTGTAGGATCTTCTCACAAAAAAGCTTTGTTCTATTTAAGTCTCCAAAGACTTTCTTTTTCAGTGCTGGAACACACTGAACAGAAGGTGGAAAAAAAATAAATTGCCACATAAATGCAGGCACAGAAAAATCCTGCAAGTCCCACATTATATTACTGATTTCTTCTCTGCTTTGTGCACAAAGGACTGGTATAAACAAGGCAGAATCACACGCACACAGCAGACAGCCTGCGAACTCATCAGGGGCACATTTGAAAAGGCATGTACTCAACAACTAATTGCTTTGGGAAAGAAAACAGTACAGAAAGTTACAGCTACAAGGGTTCTAAACTAATTGTAGGGCAAGTAACACTCATCCCTGAATTGCGACAGGCCAAGGTTTATTACAAAGCTCCAGAAACTTTCTCCTGTTCTGTACCACAAAACGTATGCAGAATTAAAACTTATGCTTGGGTAGAACATTTCAGCTGTATATTATCATGCCAAAACCTTCAATCAGAAAAACAAATTAAGAAACACAAGTCTTGGGGATAAGTCTTTTGCCATCTCTTCTGCGTGCTAACACATGCATCCTCCATGCTTAGCACGAAGGAAAGCATCATCACACATGCCGCCTGAACTCACAACTACCCTGTAATGTGTTTGCTAGTGAAAAAAAAAATATATCTACAGAAGCTTCTTAAAAATCGCTATAAAGACAGAAGAGCAAACACCTTAGTGAGGTTTAAAGCTCTAGTGGGGACAGACCCCACTATCCCTGACGAAATAACCACTGCAACACTGAAATACATAGTTCAAATTTTATTTTCTCTTTAAGACTACACTGACACTCCTCCAAATGACTAAAATGGGTCACAGTACCTTTATCAGAAGAGTTACACATCTTTGTAAGGCAATATTCATTATTAAATTAGTAGTTAAATTTTTAAGAGATATATATAGATGCCACATAATTCTTTGTTACTATTAAAAACGGCAAAGGTTCTGCAGCCTGAAATGTTTGCTTATCATTATAAAGGGAGGTGAGAAAAATTCTCTGAACAAGACAGCTGTGCATTTAAAAATAAGTAACTCTAGGGATGACAGAGGCACCTGTGCAACCTCATTAGGTGGGATGAATTCAGGCCTGATGATCTCTTGCAAGGGTATTTTCCACAATTTATTTTTAAGAGACAGTTACGAATTTTGAACTCAATGCAATATAATAATGGCTTTCGGTATACAGAGGAGCTGATAAAACAATTAAAAGAGGTAAGCTTCAGACATGTAAGAAGAATTACTGTTCTAAACCATTTTTGTCCTATGAATCTCATGTTGCTGGCCAAGGGATGGGGAAGTTTTGCATTATGGTGTGTAATACAGGCATAAAAGCTGGAGAACTACCTGCCACTGGTTTCAAAATAAGACATTAAAAAAAATATGTACAAGCACATAAATGTCAACTGCCTTTTTGCACTAAATAGGGCAAAACTTTGGCCATAAAGAAAACACACAAAAAACACAAAAAAAAATCCAGCCTGTACAGATCTTCCTCTAAAAAGAAAAGCTTTTTTTAGAATTAATTATTTATTTATTTATTTTTCCTTACCTGTTTACGAGGGAAATAAAGATTTGGCTTTCATTCACATTCAATCCCAATTCTTAGCTCTGTAGTGGCTGGTCAGCAGCTTAGATGAAACCAGAGCATTAATACTAGCAGGACCACTGCTATGCCATACACAGCCAAAAGGAGCCTGTTTACTCAGCCAAAGGGTTAAACTGGAACGGCACAAGGAACCACAAGAATAAAGTATCCCTACCAAAAGGATCACAGAAGTAGCCGTGCAATTAGCCCTCCATCTCACCCCAGTTCTGGACAGATTGGACATTCATATCACACAGTGGCTCCTCCGAACTGTCACCCCTGTTAGCGGGTCACCGCTGACAGAGGTGGCAAGTGAGTGACAGTGCCGTCCCGCAGGCATTCTCCTGCGGGGAGAAGTGGAATCCATCTGTGGGCCAGTGGGAAAAACCCAAGAGCAAGCCCAAAGTGACTCTGAGACCATGATGAAGAGCTGACAGCTCCAGAGTCCCTCTGCTATTTTTTTGCTAGAGGTATATTTATGTATTTTATAATGTATATCCAGAAGCCTAAGATCAGTCTTTATTCTACATTTTTCCTTCTGGGCTGCAAAAGACTACGTCAGAAGTCATGGCTGCTCATTTAGGGATTTTACATAACTGCCCTCGACAGGCACACAAACAGCACATCAGCACATGTGATGCCTTCCCAAACCAGTCTTCACTATTTGACCTCACCTGGACAGCTTCTCTGGTGGAAAACTGCAGAAAGAAAACACTAGCTGGAAACCTTGGACCCAAATATCCCACAGGAGTTCAAGGCACTGTAAACCTGGACCCAGACACAAGTTTATCCAGAACACATACAGCCCAGGAAATAAAGAAAACTAGAAATGTCACTGTTTAATAGCTTGTTGGCAGACAAATTAAATACATTAACAGGTTATCATGGCCAAATAAGGGAAAGAAAACGTCCCAGTCCTTCTCCTCGTGCCTAGCAACGTGGTTTTAACTGTTCCCTTCAACAGCACTGGCCGCAGGAGACCCTTCCATAAGCCACTCTTGCTCTGCTTCTGGAGGGAGTTACAGCCCAGCAAAATGACTTAATGGAATTTAAAATTGCATTTTAATTTCAATAGGAGGCAGTACACATGCAGACTTGGCCTGCAATAAATACTCCCTACAATAGCGAGGAAGCTCAGCAGAAGACTGATGCCACCCAGGGCTGTCCTACCCAGCCGCTGGGGCTGGTCCCCACGGGCAGAGATGGGCACCAGCACCTCCACTGCCAACTGCAGGAGGACACCCTGGGGCCCACACAGTCAAATCGAACCAGACTTCTGTTTAGAGAAGGAAAAACATGCATGTCCAGTAAGGTCTACACACCAGAAATTGGTACTCGGCTCAGTCGGCCAACTGGATTACAAACACAGCCCATACACAAACCAAGAAGGACGAGTAAGGACTCCCCAGCAACGCCACTCCACTGCCCCGCACCCTGCAGACAGGCACACGGGGATGCATATCCACAGCTGGGAGCTTGCACAAAAAGAGGGTGAAGAGGGGAAAAAAGCAAGGAAAACCCTTCACAGCGCAGGTGAAGGTCAGAATAGCAGAGCAAATACTGGATAAAGGCAGTAGCCTACCTTAAGAAAATGAAAACATAACGCTGTAAGCTAGCACCCCCGGCTGTAATAAGCTGTTACTGTTGTAGTTTGCCTTGAACAGTGCCCAATGACACGTTAATAAATTGATCCAAAGGTTACCTAGTTCTGCAAGGATTTCTACCTGACACAGAATACTATTTTGCAGCATCAAATATATTTTTCAGCAATTTTAATTCAACTTTTTACCTTCCAGAGCAGCAATTCAACATGCTAAAATTAAATAATGTTCCCTCTCCCCTGGGGGTGACAAAACGCTTTAGTGACAGCTGTGTCCCATAAACAGAGCTAAAACCTTGATCTCGCAAAACACTTCAAGACAGTTACAATAAACATAGTCCTGCACTAGAAAAACAGAAGCCTTGAAAGTAGGCATTTTGCAGACCATATTAAAAAAAAGCTTATATTAATATTTTTGGTTTGTACTGCTCTGACTTAATGCTATCCAGCTTCTGTTCCTGCTTTACACGTATCACCCATCGCTTTAATCTTCAGTTTTCCTTACAAAAGCTGGGCTGCCGGCTCTCAGTGTTCACCAAGTAGTGAAAAACACAGACAGGGGACAAATTTACTGCTTCAGAGAGCTCATCTTTGGAGACTCAAGCTTTGAGTGTACTGAAGTTCAGTCAAATCCTTTTTGAAGTCTTTTTTAAAAAAATCATTCCTATTGCTGCATTAAACAAAAAAAAGTGGGTTTATCTCATTTAATCTACTAATTAACTTAGTCCTTATACCAAGCTTCACTTATACTTGATATGCCAAATCTGTTGTTATTCGGACACTAACTATTGAACCACAAAACATGCTCTTCTACAGAGGTAAGAACCAATGTTGCTCCGCACGCACACTCTCTGGCTGCTTAAAACAGAGTAAGATAGCAAAATGAACCACTACGTTAAACCACTGAAAACTATCCCTAACGAGCTAGGAGTGCTTGTAAAGTCGAGAGAAAACAAATTTAATTAGCTCACTGGTTTCATTATGTCAAAAGGGACTTTGAAAGTTTTTCAGCTGAAAACGGAATATACTTATACACAAATTAGATACTGATTTTAAAAGGCAGGAAGGAAACGGTTCATACCAGACGCACAAAGGGAGACCACAAATTTGAAGTGACTAAACAGACCTGGTTTGTCCCTCTGCAGTACTTCAGCAGGATGCATTGACTTTGGTTAGATCTCTACTGACCAAACAGAAGGCAAAAATCGAACCAGGCCTAAGGTATATGTAACGTGTAGTTCATACAGCAGGCACAAACTCCTAGGACAAGCCCTTGCTTCCATGCGGCAAACTGAGGAAAAAGACATTTACCCCACCAGCAATTCCTCTTGTTCTAGTTCTATCATTTTCCCTCCTATGAGCAGAAGCATTTACATTTTACTTTTTTGCTTTAATATATATTTCATCTTAAGTATCACTGAACCTCCATAGGTGTCTGCCACCTGACAAGCACCATGGCCCATGCTGTAGGACGCTACAGCTTGAGTAAAGCAAACAGGCACGAGATCTTTGTCATATATGTATTTAAGGTAATTTTCCTCTACTTAGAAGACTCAGAATAAGAAAAGCATCTTTGAATATAAGAATAAGACAGATTAAATACGCAAAATTCTCTTGATAAATTTTTAAAGGAAAGTACCGAGCCTTGCACCACTGAAATTATAAAAAGTAGCAAAACAGAAGAACAACACTACAACATGCAATTTCACATCTTATGCAAGTAGAATTACTAGTGACAGCAAGAAACTGAACAAATTCATCCACAGAAACGTGGTGGTTATTTTAGGAATAATCTTCATGCAAAATTAAAGATCCCTTCCTCAAGGAAAGAAATGTAGATGAAAACATCTGGGGCTACTGGTAGGAGAGATGACTTTCTTACTAAAATAGAGCTACATTACCAAAACCAAGGAGCAAATGGTAACAATGGGACCTCTACGGAAAAGCAGAGAAAAGCAGCACAGAAAATTTTGTTGAGCAGCAGAGTATAAGAGAGTTTAAACCTTTTATTACTAAAGCCTGAAGAAGGAAAGACATGTATAACTTCCAGATATACCAATTTCACCAGGAGAGGACAGGAACTGTTTCCCATTAACATTCTCATAATGGAAAAATGCCCAAGGGAAGCAAACCCGTAATGCAGCAGAAAGCAAACATTCCAAAAAGTGTTTGTGGCAATAAGCTGCAGAGAGCCAACACCCGCACGGTTCTCTCCAGCCGGCTCTGCTGAGCCCCGCAACGCAGAGCAGGGAGCACCGGTGAAGAAATGGAGACGGCGAGACAGAAAGAACAGTCTGCACATACAGATATAGGGGAAAAGCAGGCCGTGGAAAAAAACGACACCCCTTCCGAACCAGCTGGGAGATGCGAGTACAGACGGGCCACTGGAGAGTGATGTTTCGCAGGCTTTGTGCTGCCCTGAAGGAACACTTCCATCTGTGGTCTTCTGCTGGTGGAAACGAAGATACACTCCAAGATGTCAGAACAACAATGGCAAAAACACTGTGGGTGGTTTGGTTTTGGTTTTTGGGGGTTTTTTTGTTGGTTTGTTTTTTTTTTTTCCCTTAGTTTAAAAATTTTCAAATAATAACTGGCATCAAAAGGAAGCCTGAGTGTTTTGTCTCATTCTATCAGCACGGTTAGTTATCAAACTGTGTAGCTTCTTCCTGAAGCAGAGTGCCTTCTGCAGCAGTGCCCAAACACAGCCCCTCCAGGAGGACATCGCCCTAGACAAGCGCACGCTTCTCCTACAACGAACCCACACTGAAGGGAAACATATACATCATCTCTAGCACCCCAAATCCATAAGCCTAAGGCATCGACTATCCAATTCTATCAACACCACTTAATTAATTTTCAAGAAGACTCAGAAGATATGGGGACAAATCACAAAACAAAGCCAAAACAGATTGGCAGGTTTTTGTCACGGCCAAAGAATGAAGAGCAGCTATAAAAAGGGAACTGGTTGCACACAACATTTTTCACATATTTATAGGAAATAGTTATAGGAAACCCATAACAGGCACACCTCTCTCCAGAGAGGAGATGGAGACCAAAAAAAACCCCAAACCCCATTACTGAAGAATGCACAACACCCCTACCCCACGGCTGCCAAGGCCAGATGAATAAAGCAGTTCATGCCAGCACACGCTGGCTCTGACACAAGGCATTACATACACATGGGTTCACAGGGAAGCACAACGCACTCGCTACTGTACAGCCCACTTAGAATCATGGAATCGTTTAGGTTGGAAAAGACCTTTAAGATCATAGAGTCCAACCGTTAACCTAGCACTGCCAAGTCCACCACTAAACCATGTCCCTGAGCACCACATCTACACGTCTTTGAAATACCTCCAGGGATGGTGACTCAACCACTTCCCTGGGCAGCCTGTTCCACTGCTGGACAACCCTTTCAGGGAAGAAATTTTTCCTAATATCCAATCTAAACCTCCCCTGGTGCAACTTGAGGCCGTTTCCTCTCGTCCTATGGCTAGTTACTTGGGAGAAGAGACCGACCCCCACCTCTCTACAACCTCCTTTCAGGTAGCTGTAGAGAGCGATAAGGTCTCCCCTCAGCCTCCTTTTCTCCAGGCTAAACAACCCCAGCTCCCTCAGCTGCTCCTCATCAGACTTGTGCTCCAGACCCTTCACCAGCTTCGTTGCTCTTCTCTGGACACGCTCCAGCACCTCAATGTCTCTCTTGTAGTGAGGGGCCCAAAACTGAAAACTGAAGGACAGAAATAAACGTCCAGGAAGCCCACTGCATCCTCACACTTTTTTTCTTTTTCCATGCATTTTATGCAACAAGACTTCACCTATAAACACCTTCATTAAAGCACAGAAAACAGCAGTTGACAAGAAAAATTACACAAGTTCAGGTAAGTTCAGGACCTCCCAGGTCCACTTTGTCCCTCGGCAGTGTGCCGAAGCTAACCAGCAACACCACTGCTGAACTACCACTAATACACAGAAGTCAATGGAACCGACTACTCAGGCCCATAATTAGTGTATAAAATATTTATTTATGGATGTCGTGTAAAAAAAAAAAAAAAAAATCACACTTGTGTTGAGGAAAGCAATACTTCATAAAGTGATTTCACCAGGGTGAAACTGGTAACAAAAATAATTAGAAACATAAAATTAGAACATAAATACAAACAAATTAACTACTTTGAACTTAACTGTCCAAAAAAGGTATAACAAAGAGAAAAAATTGGAGATTATTTTGATTATTTCCACTGTAAATGATTATTTCTAAATATCAAGGATTTAATATAATTATCTTGCTATTAAGTCAATTTTCTTTAGAGTAGCGGATTCCATAACCAAATAAGTATATGTTTCCAATCCTCCAATTCTTGTTCTTTCTTTAAAATAGTAATAATAGTAACTACCCAATGAGAAAAGTGGGTTCAAGTAAGTCCCAGGATGGGCAGGCAGCCCATTACACAGTCCATTTCACCCAGCATTAGATTCACTTTGGAGGAGGGAGAAGGAAAGCAAGATTAGTTACCTGAAAAACCCTTACAGAAGGGGAAAATAATCAGATTGTAGAATACAGAACTAAGGTTTGTCTTATGAAAACAAATATAATGTTTATATACTTACCTGCACTTTATTCTGAAGCACAGGAAGCCACAAAACCTTATCAGTTTCAAAGACGGTTTAAAGATCTCATTAAAGGCATATGGAAATCTAAAGAAGAATGTTGAATGTTTTGAAGAATCATCGTGGTCTATGAGACGGGATGCTGGCCTATTTGGTTGCCTCAGGTTGATTTTTCTCCACAACTCAGTATTTTAAAAGAAAAACAGCTTCCTTAGGATGAAGACTTATTCAAGATTTTGTGTTATCCAGCTAAAATAGATAAAATCTCCACATCAGGAGTACTTAGGTGACTTAATATGCTTGGAGGCCCAATACAAATACAATGGCAACATTCACAGATTGAGACTTGATTAGCAGATGTCAAGGTCCAACACAAAGCTGCTATAAAAGGCTATGGCTATGTTACAGAGCAGACAGGGCACGACGACAGGATGGATACAACCACCCTGTCGTGTACTGTTACATCAGGAAGATTTCCACTAACTGTAATCTCTGTCTCTCTCTTTGGTCACTTAACTATAAATAGCATCAGCCCCACAGCATTAGGAAACACAACATGCTAGAGTGGAACCTCCACTAAAAGAAATTGATTGAAACACAAGCCCATATTTTGGCATTGGCAAATAGTTTCTCGAGACATAAAATACAAAAGCAGACACGCTAATGCTGTACACATTGGGACCTCAAAGAATCCAGGCCTGAAGAAGCAGGAAGCATGAAGCTTGCTAGGGAAGTAAATACGGATTTTAGTCCTGAGACATAAGCAAGTAATATACTGTTTACTTGGTCTCATTTTGTAGTGGACAAGCCCACTTAATTCATTTTCAAAATCAAGCTTCTACCTACACAAGCTTCTGCATTAAATCTAGGTCTAAGATGGTGGCCAACAAGGACTGTAATATAATTCATTACTAGACATAGACAGAAGCATAGATTTAGCATTGGGCTAAAAATTCCAGTCACGCAACCTTAGAAGCCCATGATACATCCACCCAAATCTCTAAACTGCATCGTTATTGGTGTTCATGCAATGACTAGTATTTTTCACCTCGGAAAAGGCTTGCAACAGCTGGCAGTGATTGAGGTGAAGAGATCCCTACTGACATAGAGTGTAATTCCATAACAATTTGAATCATGAAACTGCATTACAGAAATTGACAAATTACAATAATAAAAGCAGGTTATGATAGTAGGGGAGGAACTGTAAGAAATATTTTCCCCGTATAATAAAGAGTGCATCTAATATGCCATGGGATTTCTTTTTTGCAAGTTTAATCATGTTAGAAAGTATCTTACTGTGCAAGTATTTCTACCAAATAAACTGTATAAACTAAATAAAAAAGTTACACTTGTTGAGAAAGTGAATTATTCAACAAGAGTCAGAGTGGCAGATTTATCAATGTTGCAAAGTAAAAATGTATTGTATATCTACAGTGCTAAATATTTTATTAAAAAAAAAATCCAACAACAAAAAATCTGCAGTGAATCAAGAATACAGTAAGTGCACTTCTAATGAGAATGCTGCTTTGATGTGCATCTCTGTTAAGGAAGCAAAGGCTTCTTCCCTGAACAGAAAAGAAATGATACTCAATGTCACCTAAGAACAAATCACACATCTCCCACACCACAACCCCCGCCAAAATCACCTCGTCTGCATTTCACAGGACCAATCAATCTAAAAGCAACAAATGCAACAATTACTGTAGTGTCTTTTCGGACTTTGAAATCACATCCAACAGTATTAAAGGCATATAGTTATGTAGTAATTTGCAGGAGTTCATTTCCTGTGCCCAAAAAAACCTTGAGGGCAACTCCTAACACTATTTAAGTTACAGAAGATGTGTGTAGAGGGAAAGCTGGAGAGATGATGTTGGGGGCAATCTTTAAAAAAATTTTTCACTAATTATGCTTCAAAATTATGACAAGTACCTCAGAAGATGATAAGCGTATCAATGCCCGAAAGATTTAACAGCTTGAAATGGAGAAGTTTGGGGGAAAAAAAACCAACACCAAAAACCTCTTTATTAGCAGTTCTTGTAAAAAAGCTAATATTAGGCTGTATATCATATATAATCCAAAAACAGGCAAACTAGACAATTAGGAGGTAGTAATTCCACAAAAGCGATTTTGACCTCTCATTCTTTTAGATAAACTGCAACCACCAGAGGCTGTCAACCATTCCTTATGTCAACTATTCTCCATATAAGTCATCCCACCTTTTAAAAAAAAAAAAAAAAGAAAAAAAAAATTCCGAAATCTCAGACCCTGAATTTGTCTTAAAATACTCTCAAGCCCATCCACAGTTTATAAGGGGGGCAGGGGGAAAAGAGAGAGAGAAATCAACTATTGCTTACCCAGACAAAGAGTCCCCCTGCTTCCAACAACAAAGCTGAGAAGGAAAGCTACTTTGAATTCTTGCTGTGAATCCCATTAAAGCTAAAATCTGAAGTCTATACATCCTACAGAAGACAAAGGTCCATCCTTCCCTTAGCCAGCTATTAATGTGAACGAGCTTCTGAAGTAAGGGGTTATGAAATCATTCAAATAAAACAGTCAAGACCTCCTCACAAGATCTAAAACAATGCCATATGGTAAGTAATGGGGGACTTTTTTTTTTTTTTTTTTTAATTTCCAAGAACACTTAGAAGCATTTGTTTAGATCTTAATGGAATTTACCATAGCTTTTGTCCTTCTCAGGAATCACTGGTAAAGACCAGAAAGGCAACTGCTGCTAGAACATTATGTATTAGGTCTAACATTTTCAGAAGAGGAGAGAAACGTTTTTCAAAAATTCAGTACTTCCTTAGTCTCAGGCATACTCAACGAAGCAGGACAGAAATTCACAGCGCGAGAGGGGCAGTGTTCCTCACCCTTCTTGTCTGCAGTGCAACAAGCGGTGACACTGAAATTCTAAGAAAGCATCCCCAATTCAGGTGACGTTTGCAAGGAAAGCAAGAGAAACTACAAGTACCAACTGCCACTTGCAGTTAATGTACATCTTAAAACCAGCATCATCATGGGCCACAAATCAGCATCATATTAGAGAGATCACAGAATCACAGAACAGTGAAGTATCATTTATTTATGTATCATGATCTTCCAAAGTAAAATCAATATACAACCAAAGACATCGACAAAATATCAAAATTAAACAGAGAAATAAAAGTATGTTCAGAATGCAGAAGTGTGCTTTAACTTTCAAGAAAAATGTAGCTTTTGTTTAAATTCTTTTTTTAAATGAAAAAGATGTAGCTGATATAGCAGATCCAACTTGCATACTGCCTTGATCTACAGCTTAGCCCTGTAAAAACTGTATTTACAGAAAACATAGCTGGGACAGACGTCAGCGATGTTTTCCTCCTACACCTCCGCCACCTTATTAAAATGAAACCTCAGTGCAAAATTCAAACCTAACGTAATAAGCATAGCTAATTTTTTCTTGAAGAAAACTAATTAATCCCAAAGCTCTATCAAAGCTTAATATAAGCTTGTACAGGGTTAGGAAAAGCAAGAAGCTTTGAGCTGGTCTATATGCTGCATACTCTTCATAAACCAAAGTTCATTAGGGGGAAAAAAAAAAAATGAAAGCATCTCAAACAAATAACAAAGAAAAAAACCCTACACCTGAGAAAATTAAAAAATAAGGCTAAATTAGCATTGCATATGTCTTCAATTTTTTAATTCCTTTCTTTTTAAAAGCTGTGTAATCTCAATATTGCTGCATTTAATTGTGCAGTAATTCCCACCTGATCAGAAGTACAGTTAAAAACACAACCCCTCTCCAGAACAAGGCAGAAACGCCGTTACAAAACCAAGCTGCCCTGCTGGGCAATCTGCCAGAGCGCAGCTCCGAGCCTCTGGACTTCTTCCCAACTGCGTGCACAGGTAACAGCAGCGAAGAGCCCGCGGCCTCCCTCCTCCCCGCAGGACTGCGGAGCACCGGCACGCACAAACCAGCGGACGCCAGGCGCCGTGCGGCATCCTGACGAGCCTCAACACCCCGCCTGCCGGAAACGGAGCAAGCGGGAAAGACCGTGGACAGCTTCGGGCGCTCTTGAGAGGTATGACTGACCCTGTCTTATCTTGGCAGCTTGCCTTACCAAGCCATTTGAAATGTGGGTGTTTGCTGCTCGAACTGAGCCAACAGCTCCCCAAGGCAGAGAGAGCCGCAGCTCTTCGCTCCCCAGTACTGCTGCCCAGAACGGCTGCTGAAGGCTCACCAGGTGTGGAGCGAGACACGGGTGCCCGTAATGCCCGCTACCAGGTATTTCCTGGCAGACAGAAGTTCTTCGCACAACAAACAGGAGTCCGACACCAAAAGGCAAAACTCTCCCAGCGCCGGCCCTTGCCAGCGCTGCCGGCTGGCAGCACCCGGGCTGCTCCCTCCCGCCACCTGCTCGCACCTGGGCCACGCACACAACTTCCACCTTGTCGCCACGATCCCTCCAAAGCCATTTACAAGCATTCTTCTAGAAAACCATCTTCAGCTCCCTTTACTTCAAGAGCTAGAAAGTAATAAATCGGACTGGTTTCTTGCTGTCGAAGCGCTCGCAGGTTTGGCTGGTTCAGGGCATACCCGGTAGACATAATGCACCAACACGAAGCACAGGCTGTCATGAGCTGTAGTACAGACAAGCCTTATTATGGCTAAATTACGTCCCAGAGGCTATATGACACACAACTTCCCTTTTATTATCATCAGAGCAGCACACAAACAGAAGAGAAAAAGAACAGAATGCAGCCAGCTCCTTCTGAAAGAGCGAGGAAAAAACAGCGGTTGAATGAATGGGCTGGATGGGGAAGATTACTGATTGCGTTTCAAACTGATTACTGATTACTTAATGGAATAAAAGACTAGGAAATAAAAATGTAATTTACCACTCTACTAATGATTAAATTTACCAGTCAGAGCTGGTATGTGAGAAAGCACAGTGCCTGAAGAACCACTGACAGCAGTATTTTGATGAGTACTAAATTCTTAAGAAAAAAAAATTAAGTGGAAATTGCAGGGGCACATACACACATAGTAGATGTAATATAATGTATTATTAAAGCCATAGTAAAATCTAATAGCTGGAAGCAGTGATAAATACATTTAAATAAAACTTACATTTAACTGTGAGAATAATTAACCTTTGAAAGCAATTTATTTATTGATGTGGTGATTCTTCTAAGTGTTCAAATTAAAGTTGAATGTCTCTAAATATATTTTAAGAGTAAACACCTTCTTCAGTTTCATTTTGCTACAACAAAGAAAAAAAGGAATATATGAGGATACATGCTTGCATTTCCATAGTACCAAAATAAATCATTTTATCTGAGCAAGATTCTTGCTCTGAACTCACCTCAACATGTTGTTTCCGCAAAATCTTTCTCCATCAAATAATGTGAACTTAGAAGTATTTTTCTATATTATAATTGTAACTGCATATTGAAGAAGTATACCTGGGGACGACATAGCTATTTCTGACCTCTCAGCTGATGGAGGGATTTCCTACACTGCCTCAAAACCTCAGAGCCTGCCACATGGTATGGGATGCCCGAAGAAAAAGCACCTCAAAATACCTGAGCCCTTTGCACAGCAACAGTGAATCATTAAATGATTTGCAGCGAGTCATCTCTATGTCAAATCCCTGATAGGAAAGACTAAGCAGGGGTGGGTCCTATATCCAGGCTTCAAGATTTTAGAAATACAACAGCAGACACTTTCAGGAGGTTCCTTCCCATGCACTTGCCACTAACATATTTCACAGAATCACAGAATCATATAGGTTGGAAAAGTCCAACCTATATGAAAAGTCCAACCTATATTGGTTGGAAAAGTCCAACCAATCATCGAGTCCAACCATTAACCTAACACTACCAAGACCACCACTATACCATGTCCCTAAGCACCTCATCCAAACGTCCTTTAAATACCTCCAGGGATGGTGACTCAACCCCTTCCCTGGGCAGCCTGTTCCACTGCTGGACAACCCTTTCAGGGAAGAAATTTTTCCTAATATCCAATCTAAACCTCCCCTGGTGCAACTTGAGGCCATTTCCTCTCGTCCTATCACTTGTTACCTGGGAGAAGAGACCGACCCCCACCTCTCTACAACCTCCTTTCAGGTAGTTGTAGAGAGCAATAAGGTCTCCCCTCAGCCTCCTTTTCTCCAGGCTAAACAACCCCAGTTCCCTCAGCTGCTCCTCATCAGACTTGTTCTCCAGACCCTTCACCAGCTTCGTTGCCCTTCTCTGGATACGCTCCAGCCCCTCAATGTCTCTTGTAGTGAGGGGCCCAAAACTGAACACAGTATTCGAGGTGCAGCCTCAACAGTGCCGAGTACAGGGGCACGATCACTTCCCTACTCCTGCTGGCCACACTATTCCTGATACAAGCCAGGATGCTGTTGGCCTTCTTGGCCACCTGGGCACACTGCTGGCTCATGTTCAGCCAGCTGTTGACCAACACCCCCAGGTCCTTTTCCGCCAGGCAGCTTTCCAGCCACTCTTCCCCAAGCCTGTAGCGTTGCATGGGGTTGCTGTGGCCCAAGTGCAGGACCCAACACTTGGCCTTGTTAAACCTCACACAATTCGCCTCAGCCCATCGACCCAGCCTGTCCAGGTCCCTCTGCAGAGCCTTCCTACCCTCAAGCAGATCAACACTCCCGCCCAATTTGGTGTCATCTGCAAACTTACTGAGGGTGCACTCAATCCCCTCATCCAGATCATTGATAAAGATGTTAAACAAGACTGGCCCCAACACAGAGCCCTGGGGGACACCACTGTGCTACATGGGTTCAAAACTTTATTTCTTAAGGCAGCAATTTAGAAACAAACAAACAAAAAAATTCAAGTAATGGATATAAACAATCCTTTATACTATAAATTCAAACTGATGTTTTGTTTTATTTGGAGCAACAGGGCACATCCCTTAGTTCTGATACAGGAGCACAGCCACTGACCTCCACGACACAAGTAACAACCTGCTTAATAATCCAATATTTATCTGCAGGCTCTCTGAAAATCTTCACAAACCTATTAGTAGCATGGTTCTGCTTCAGTTAAAGGCTACGGAGAGTTAGCATGGGTGGTAAATTCTGCAGCATTTTTTTTCTTCATGGTAAATTAACACGAATCTAATCTCCATCAAACTTAACACTACTTTAAAGCCTGTGCCTGCTCAGACTGATACAAATGGCAAAAATTCCACTCAAACTGTATAGGCTCATAAAATCTTGCATCTTAATTAAAAATAAAGAAAAAAATTGTAAATTAGAACAGAGTCATGGCAAGAAATAAAGTTATAATGGAGCTGCTTTTAGCTGGAACATAACAGTTATAAAGAGACTGAGTAACTGCAGGAATTCTCTATTTACATGAACTTCAGTGTAACAGCTCACCCATTCCAATACTATTAAGAGAAAAAAGACACTAAATACTGACTCTAAGGATAAAAATAACTTTCAGTGATCTAGCCCATAACTGTAACACACACGGCAAGTGTTCCACAAATCAAGACGCTGTACAAATTCAGGCTATTCACAACAGAACACACTTTATGAATACTTTTTAAGGCTGTTTTCATTTCACACTCTTTGTATGGTGATATTTATTTTCCTCTTCCCTAAGCCCTAAAAACATTACCTTCAGAATAATATATGAAGAACAGACTAGACTGAAGAGGATGTAAGGAAAAAGTATCCTCTAATAGTGAGACAAACTTAGAGTGTACTTTTTTAACTTTCCATACGTTTTCCAAACTGCAAACTCCCAGACTAATAAATCCCTTAAGATCTGAGGTTTATCTTCAGTTTTTTGTATATGACAGCTTTTAATAAACATTAAAATGTAAGTTAATTTAGAAAGCTCCCAAAACTTTTTTCATTTCAAGAGTAAAGGAGAAAGGAAGCCTGGAGAACTGCAGGCAAGGTTTTGATTTCTTATCCACTACCACGCACATTAGTGATTGTAAGGCAAGAGACCCCTCAGCGCACTGCAGCTATGCGCCCAAACCAGCTTTCTCCTGCTGTTCTAACAGACATATTTCTGAACGGACCAAAAATATTCTGAAGGCAACACTTACAATAAACACCCACCAAAAGCTAAAGGAATTGTCATATTGACGTGGTTTCTTTCATCCTGATTTGAAACCATGCTGAGATCCAACGATAACAAGCAGCACAGAAAGCAGAGTTTGTCACTGTTCTTAGCTGCATTTTTGACAGCTGTTTCACAGCTCTTGGAAAGCCCATTTCCATTAATCTATCATGAGAAAGAACAGGAGATAAAATTCCCAGGCTGCAGAGGGCATTAGGAGACTTTCCTAGCTGCTGTACATTGAGAAAGTACTATAACAGCCAAATTATGTTACTGTGAATAGACGGAAGATGCTGTAATTCTATTCCTCCTTTTGTCTTAATGGAGTTATTTATGTTGCAATCTTGAGGGCAGACCACTTACCAAAGACGTTACCAGCCACCTGACACAAAGGGACAGCAGACTACAAACAGAAGGTGACATCCTGGTCCCATTCAGCAGAAGCAGGTCTATCCTTCCCTCACTTAGCCTACAAATTCTCATTTGTAACAGTTTACATATATTACTCCTGCTGCACACTCACATTTAGCAGTTTCCATCAAACAACCCAGAGATTCATTATCAAATCTAGGTAAAAGTAAGGGAAATGATTAAAGACCTCATCACAGAGAGAGCTTTAAATGACTTAAAAGCATAGCCTTTGTAGTATTTATGCATTTTAAAAATAAGAACAAAAATACATTTGCCATTCAGTATCATTAAAACATAAACACAACAAGCTGCTTCAAAGTTGAATACTCTCCTAAGATTAGTATCCTAAATCAAAGAGGGATAACATGCTGGTCATATGTAGCTTCCACAGAAATAATCTACACTCAGCACACCGTTAATAACTGGGCTTCTTTTATTTAAAAGATTAATTTCGAGCACCCGGCCTTGAAAGCATGAAACTCAATTTATATGACAAGATTCCAAACTGGCTTCTCTCATACACAAGCAAAAGCAACACTAAAAACAAATACAGGATCTGACAACAACAGAAGCTTGTGGAGAAGAAGGAATGAAAACAGGAGGAGGAAAGGGAAGACTGTTGTTACAAAAAAAATTAATTAAACCATTCATTATATATGTGTAACTCACGGGAGATATTAAAATACAACAGGTTTTCTATTTTTCTGTAGGACACTAACACTCTGTACTTATCATATTTGCTGCTGAGGAATGAAAAGAAAGAGGTCACTAAAGAGCATCTCCCCACTTGATGCAACCTTGAGTTACTAACCCCAAATTCTAAGTTTACAGAAGTAAATGTCAGAAAAGCACCTTCAAGCGTGAAGAACAGTCTGTGATATGCAAGTGCGTTAGTGCTCACTTTGCAATCCTGAGTACACAAACACGGTGGTCAGCCATTTGAAAGAGAAAAATAATTGGAACTAGCTCCTCTGGATTAACTCAATAATCAAAAAGCCCAATGTTATTGATCCATATGGCAGGAGCTATGTGGGTTGAAAGGTATTTCACTTCTGAGAGTCTGCTTTGAAGTCTAACATAGAGTAAGCGTGGTGGTCGCAGCCCAAGTCCCTCCAAATGCCGCTAAAACTCATCTCATTTAATCTGTACCAGCTGACTTCCCGGGAGGACACGTGAGAAGAAGCTGTGTTTCTCCGAACAAGACTGGCGGTAGGAAAAACAAAGCACCGACAACTTTACAGTACAGCTAATGGTCATAGAGAAGGTCTCCCTCTGCATTGGTTTAAGGAACAGAGAACAGACACCTCATTGCCTTCAGGATGTTTATTATCTAGCGTCACAATTAACGCCATTTCAGTTAAACTGCATATGGGAAACCAGTGGGAATTAAGAGTAAATACCAAAACTCCTGTCAAAAGGAGAATTATTGCAACAAGCTATGAATACTTGTCATTATCTCTGTGACTGTAGTTACTAGGCTTTGACTTGGCTCTTATCAGTTTTCATTCAATCTCAGCACAATAAACAACAAGACTTCAAGTTTTTTCAGTTTTCCCACTTGAAATGGGGCAGGAGACATTCACATTTGTAGGGATTTATAGAAATCATTATTTTCCAGACAGGATTTAAACACAATCCTACAAAACAGATCCTATTTGAGGATGTTTTCAGGGAACAGGAAAGGTTTTGGGAGCCAACACATCTTTTAATTTGCAGGCTACTTTTTATGCAGTAAAATATTCACAGTACATTTCTCTAAGTATGAAGGAAACTAAGATAATAATCCAGTTTACCACCCACTTTGTGGTTTAACCACAAGAAATAAAAAGTAGTTGGCCCATGGGAGAACATCTGTATGCAGTGGGACCATGCTTGAACCAAAACTATCCCAAAAACTGCCTTAGCTATGACAAAGCAAGAAACAGAAGACCCTGCTGTATGTATTACATAGTACATTCAGCATTCTGCTTTTGATGTTGTCTGACAGCGATTTTCACTAGTTGGCATCCATTGAAAAATATATGTGTTGAATTATGCTATATACAGCCCTCGAGCTACAGGCATACTTCTCTGCTTATCAGTAAGATACATCCTTATAGATGATATAAGGCAAGTCCTTCACTTCCACTGCCTAGTACAAATTTATTCCTCCTTTGTTTTCAACTTTATCATACTAGAAAATGCTAAAATTTTAATTTATTCATTTCTGTTCCTCTATTTTGTCAAGCTACCTTGATAAAGAAGGAAAAAGTTCTTCATTCGTCATCAACAGTGAGTTTAACCAGAAAACCAAAGAACAAAAGAGAAGGCCAAGGAGGAATGGGTGCTTCAGATGCAGGAATCCAAGCTGTAATCTTACAGACAAAAATGCAAGAAATGTTTTATTTTTCTCTTTTTCCTCCATCTTCACACTACTGCTGAAATTGTATACAAAAACCAGAGGAAAGGGCAAACTCAAAAAAAACTTGTAACAAAAAGACAGCCAGGGCCAAATCAACGCTTGGCTTTATTTCAACCCAAAAGAAAAACAAACTTCAACGCAGGGAAGAGCAAACACTGGGAAGGGTGACCATTTGCAGGCAAAAAGGTCAGACATCTGAACAAACTTGCTGGAGCAGGGGAGCTCTCCAGACAAACACTTCCTTTTGGCAAACATCTTCCCACTTACAAGACACTTTCCCGCGTGAAAACACAATATATTTACAACCTTTAAAGTGTATGTAACGTGCCACTGGGCACCCAATACATCCTTATGATGTTACCAGAAGTTAGCCCATAACAGAAGTCTCCAAGGTTTGCATGAGCACTGAGCACATCCCCAAGAAACAGGAGAAGAATATGGCTCGCTCAGGCTACAGGTCCACTTTGGTTAAGCACGCTTGATCAGCCAGGCACAAACGTGAAGGTTTTCTTCCCCGTCAAAGTGCTCAGCCAAGGGAAGCATGACCAGTACGTTAAAATGTAACAGTACTGGCACTGTAGCATTGAAATTAATTTCTTACAAACCTCAATATCAAACATGAAGTTAAAATGCACCAAATTTGGAAGAAGGGTTTTTGGGGATAGGGGAGAAAAGGAGGAAGCCTATTCTACGTCATTTGGTAAAAAGCTAAACTAATTTACAGAAAGAAGATAAGCATTTCTGCAACCAGAAAATAATTTTAAATTATTCTTCCCCAGTGATATAAACATGTAGAAAATATAAATTCAACAAAGAGGCTGGAATTGGGTCACTTTCCTCCCAACATTACCAGCCTGTGGGAAACAGATCCTAGCTTCAAATTGCTCATTCTTAAAAATTATAACAACCTTCTCAAATTTAAAGAATAAGCTATGCAGAGTTCTCCATTGCAGGACTCCTGAAGTCCAATTATGTAGCACTTCTGTTTTCAGAAGACAATGATTGGGGGGAAATAAACTAAAAGATGACAACATACACGTGATTCAGGATCAGAATTTAAAGGTATTTCCAGTGCATTGGTTACATGTCAGTGCAACAACAAAAGAATCGGGGCAAGTTTTTTACTTCAGTGACCTTTTAATCAGAGGAAAAAAAAAAGGAGAAAGAACTCTTGTCAACCAAATTAGTTCAGAGAATATTAAGTGTTCCTAATTTTGAGTACAACTCAATGAGTAAATAAATATGTTAGAGCAATGTAATTTGATTTTAAGCATCAGGTACGTGACAAAATCTGTTTCAAATCACTGAGGACACATACAGTATTTCCTATTTCTCTACACAGGTGCAGCACAATGTTCCTATAAATAGGAACGCCCTATCTGAGGAACTCAAGAGCACACACAAGTTATGTGGCCTTAACCACCACGTACTCAAACAGGTCGAAATCTGGCAGGGACTCTGCAGAGTCCTCAGAAAAGAGGGCAGCCAAAGGCAAACCACAAGGTATCATTAACTGTCCCATCAGGCCTGATGTAACTTGACAGGTGCAAGTTATGCACCTCTGATATCCACAAATCAATGACCAAGAAAAAATACAAAAATAAGTTAAAACCCTCAAATCAGAAGATAAGTTTTAGGAAGATCAAGTAAAAGCAACATCAAAATCATTACTATTAGGTAAGACAATATATTACACTTGTGCAAGAGGTTTGTGATTTAGACAGTTTTCTTACCACTTGTTCAGTAGTCGCCCATGCTTATTTGCCCAAAGCTGAAAAACAGATTGTTACCGAGCTCCAACATCTCCATTTAGTGCCAACTAAACTCAGGTTGATGTTGCAGCAGTCTCAGCCGTAACAAGAATTACTTCAAAAAAACTCCTTCCATAGTCGATTCTGATGGTAGTTTTCAGCCCTCTCAGTGTGCAACATGCCACAATATATGCACGATCAATCAAACCATTAAAAATTTCATTGATGTTGAAACTGAAAGATGAATGGGGTTCTACTCCTGAAGTATCTCAGAATTAAACAAGTTCTGGCATGGAACAAGCTAACTCCACAAGTCACATTGGAGATTACAGGAACTCCAAACTCAGTTCGCTGCTTATCTTCAACGCTATTGTTCTGGGTAAAAAAAAAAATTGCAGGCGTTCTATAGCTCTGGAAAAGGCCTCTGAAAATATGTCTCTCTAACACATGGAAAACAAACATAGATGACTAAATGCAAAACAGATCTCCTCTTAAGAAAAGGCACACGCTACTGCTCATTCAGAGGCCAGTTACATACTAAGGTTTTGGGATCTCTGTTTGGTTTTGCAACTCCCAAAACAAAAAACCCAGAAAAACTAATAAAAAAGCCTCAAACCCAATATAATGTTTTAAGAATTTTTAACACTTTGGTCATCATATAAGCCATATATTTTAATGGTTGGTACCCACTTTTGCCCCTAAGCAGAACACTGCAATTCCTCTCTATCTGGAAGCTGTATACCTGTTAGAAATTTTTTATTCACCCTCTGTTAGACAAGAGCGTTGCTTTGCAACATAAAATGCAGCCTCTACTAGTTATCCATTCACCTTTCTGAAAAGACATAACTGATTTAGGATTTGTTTTTGTTTTGCATGAACTTTAGAACCTATATAGTTCCCTTCCGATAAAGACTCAGATACGGGGAACCCTAAAGGCAGACCTTCACAGTGTCTCCGCTTCAAGTCCAACCCCAACTGATTCCCAAAAGGAAGAAGCAATAACTCAACATCAATAGTGGCAAAAAAAGAGAAAATAATTGCTCTTTTCTACAACAGCCACACAGTGACTTCACAGACAAACGTAAAGGAGCTTTCAACTGCAAAGTAAGGAAAGACTATCCAATTTCTCTGTTAGAGCACGCCAGAGTTCCCTTTCCGTTTTGCCAAGATCTTAAGGCCAGCTCTGATTGCTAACACTTCTAGGGACTGAAAGACCCTTACATCTCCAAGAAGCGGGACCAGCACACACACAGAGGATTCAAATGCACTGTATTTCTATCCTACCGTGTTTGGGGCAGGGAGTTCTCCATGGAGCAGCAGACTCCAAGCCCACTATCTCATTCACCTCGTAAAACTCCAGGAACGAACACACAACCCTGACCTGCAAGCACTCTCCCCAGGCAAAAACAAAGCATGCTGTACATTTTATGCCCCAGAGTACCACTGCTTGATAAACAGCATAGTCATTTCACAAACACTATAAAATTTGAAGTATTTTACATATTCCTAAAGTCCAGCATTTACATGGCAGCTTTGTATCAACTGCACAAGAAACATTCTTTTAAAAAATTCTAGTTTTGTATTGGTTACTTATTGGTTATTTGTATTGGTTCCATAGAAAATAGCTGACTGGCACAATATTTTTAGAATAAAATGTAAAAGGATTATACCAGAAATTTTGCCTACTATAGGCACATTATGGCAGACAGAGATAAAACTCACGAGGCTCCAGCCAGCCATGGCCTCAGATGATAGGAGCGATCAACTTCAGTGCACACGTGAGTGGCTTTGAAAGGAGACACTGGGACGTGAGCCTGCAGGTTAAAAAGGAAAATTCAAGCCCTTAAAAGGGATTACCGTGTTGAGATAAATGAGCACAGGTGTCACTGGTTTATCTGGAATTAGCATCAGAATTTGGGACTTTCAAGAATTTAGAATGTTTAAAAGTCTGTAAATAAATTAATTTAGTGAAGGAAAATAATCTGTTAAAGAACTTCCTTACTCGGTGGTTAAGCTTCTCCACCACAGAAGCAAAGATTAGAGCTAGACAAAACACACAAAGATATTCCTTCCAAGGGACCAATGTGCCCACAGAGACCAGGGTTAACCCTGAAGCTTTTTTGCTCTCAGCACACTTGCAATTCCCTTCTGACTGCAGTTTTGCTAGGAAATGAACAATCCCTGCACTACGGCATCAAGCAACAGGCTAAAGCTGTCTTAAAGAGAAAAAGAGAAACTCCGCTTCTTTGTGATGGAAAAAACACTTTCCAGCAATATTGTTAATCAATACAAAACTAGTATTTTAAACACTTAAATGTTAAGGCATACAGATGTGATTCGGTAAGTGTTTCCCCAAAAATAACGTATCTGAAATTCCCTGGAAAAAGGGCCATTCAGCTATCCGCTTGAAGCCTACTTAATCATTTGCTTTCTTCAAAGGAGACAGGAAAATAACCCGGTCAAATCTTTCACATGCTTAAATGCTGTAACAGAGGCTTTAAAGATTGAGTTCCTGTATCTTAACTTCACAGTGCCATCCCAGCAAGCTACTTAAACTGAGTAATAAGCATGTCTCTTAAGACAGCAGGTCCCCTCCGACTTCTGAGAATAATAGAGACTTGTACTGTTCTCACTGATATACTGAGTTGCGTTCCTTACAGGGGAATTTTGATCCCTCTCTTTGTGGATGTCTGCTTTATGAACTGAGAAGCACAACAGAAGAAAATAAAACTCTTTTTGAAAAAAAGGAGACCCCCTTACTCTGATTTAGCACTTGTTACAAATAGCACATGTACCTGGCCTTTCCCACCTGCTGGAGAAGTCCCCAATCAAAACTGGACATATAATGAAACTAAGCTTTAATTTCAGATAACTAATCACATCTAAATTACGATAATGAAAATAGCAGATTCACAGTTATAAAAAAGTTAATTTGCATGATTAGGCATCAATTCTTTAATCAAAATTAAAATAAAAATATGTATTTCTTATTTTGGATCATCAGTTTCTTAATATGACATTTAAACATTGTTCATCTCACTTTTTAGCGCACTTACATTTCAAGGTGATGCATCTATTTTGTAAATATTCATCCATGTCAACTTACTGTATCAAACATTTAATAAGCTATGGGTAATACATACACAGAGAGGGAAGGACAGAGACACTATATTTGCTTAGAATCTTCACAACAGTATTTTTGGCTTCTGTACCACTTTGCTGTGTTTTGCATGTATCCTACAGTTCTCACTACTCTGCAGTGTATAAACAATCAGAAGTCCCAAACCATTCTCCATTATTTTAAGTGTATGTATATATATACACATATGCAAATAGGTATATGTGGGAATTGTCACTGTTACTAGAAGGATTATTCAAATTTAAAAAAAAATTAAGAATGAGCATATTATAACACAGCTAAGCATATCAGCAAACAGTGAATTTACTCTATGCAAAAGGATATTTTTCACATAGCAACAAAGAAAACAGACGAGCAGAAAATAGCCAAGAGGACTATAAAGGATCACTTGAAATGGAAAATGTTGGAAGTAAATTGGTAGGATTTAAATTGTAACAAGAAGCTACTGAAAATATATTCATTTCAAAACCAGAATATTTAACTATTCAGAACAAGGGAAAAACAAGAACAGTCATCTAGAAAGCAGACAATTCTTCAGTAGTCTACAGGGATTTCTACGCATCAATCAGCATGAGGTAAGGAAGTCCAACTGCATCAGAAAATAAGCAGTGTTCGTGAGTAACAGAAAATTTTCTTCTAAGCATGAAAATCTATAATGAATGCATAAAGAATATTTCAATGGCAATACAAATAAAACTGGAATTACTTACTAATAGTCTAAGAGCTAACTTAATCTTATCAAAATGACAGAAGAGCAGCCTCACAAAGAAAATGTTTATGTATCTTGGTTAGCAGGATCTTGGATATGTATCTTGGATAACAGTCGAAAGGATAAACACAAACCAGATTCAACAATATTAACACCTGCTTGCAATTATTTTTCTTTAATTAGAGCAACATTCTTCCACTCCCTAATGACAAACTTAAAACAGAAGAAAGAACTGAGATGGTAAATGCCAAAGCAAAGGCTTTCATTTTGTTAAATCTAAAAGCCTTCTGCTGCCTTTCTGTCTGCCTCGCTGGAGTTTCAGTGCCCATCACTGAACAATTTCCAGTTAAAAAACAACAGCAGGATTAAAGCTGATAGTGGACTCTGACTGTTCATGCACCAATTAAATATAGCCACCTCCGAGCAGAAACACAACATGGGTTTGCTGTACCTTGTCCCTGACACCGCCACCGCTGCTCAGCACATCTAATGAACACATCTGTAAGATGCAGAATGCAACTGAGAGAACACCGCTGGGCAGGGGACACCCTGCTAAAATGCCCGTTTTGCATATAATAGTCCATGTCACACTGCACACTTGCACTGGAGGTACTTATCAGCTGGTTTGCTCTTATCTTTAGATACAAGAAACTGCAGAACGCCAAAGGATTGCTTATTACCTGTGTATAAAACTTCTACTTTCAGGAAACAAGCAGAAAGGAGCCTCCAAGACATCAGTGAAGTCACGAGCAGTGGCTAGAAGTAGGTAAGGGCCAGCAGTAACAGAGATGACAGAATAACATCGCCTTCTCTCTTTACTTTCATATCCAGGCTTTGTAAAGTTGCATCAGACAATGGAGAGATTTTAGTGCAATTTCAGAAATTACTGGGGAGGGCTTTAAAATGATGATAGAAGCCATATTAAAAATGGACAAGATTTCAAACCTCAGAATTTGAGCTGGATAAGGGGCAGTTTCAAAAATACTGACAGAATAACATTTTGTAGGTTTTATCTGTTGGCTTCCTCATTAGACTTCAAATCAAGATACGTACAGAAATTAAATCTTTTCTTTTTTGTAACTAGCCCAAAAGTGCTGGGGTAAAAGGTGAAAGTAAAAGTATTTTCTTAATCAGTGTTCTGGACAGGCTTTAGATAAAATACATAAAAATTATGGTCTAGAATGTCACCTGTTGACTATCCTAAACTGAATATTCTGAACACTAATCTCTTGTGAAATGCAATCTTTGAAAAGGTTCTGCTATTCATTGAAAATGACAGGGAGCTGAAACAGTAACGCCACAAATGCATGAACACTTGACTGCGGTCTCAAATTGCAGTGTTGCTTCCTCCTTGAGTATCTATCTTGTGAATAAGTGCAGTACGGGGTGGGCAGGGTGGGGGAGAATATTAGACATTTTTTTCCCCTAATATATTGTTTAAGGCACCATAAGATTTGATATGCACATCCACTTTCACCATGTGGCTAGTCCTCAACTTCAGCTTAACCTCTGAATTTTACTTACTTTTCAAGTATGTAATTTTTGCAATTACTAAAGCTGCCTATATAATCAAGTGTAGTATATTCTGGAAGACACCTTCTCTGGAAGCAAACATTTCCTTTTATCCAGTAGTAATGCATTTCCCAAGATAAATCCAGTTTTCTTCTCAGTGTGCTAACAATGCTCTCCCATACACAGAGCCGCAAAAACGTAACTGTTAACAGAAGTTCATGTTTCCAGTTTCTTTTCCCCGTCGCACACTGCTATTAGGCAAGGAAAACCCAGACTATGAAGCACAGCTGATGGTTTCACTGCATTCCCACCAAACAGTATTTATGGGCCATGTAATACCCAAATCACCCCCAGCATTCTACGCAAAAAAAGTTAGGAACTATAGACACCATAAGGCTGACCTTCACCATAAGGCTCCTTCAGAAATAAGGAGGCCAGGACTGAAGTAAACTAATAACTTAGTTTTGGAAAGCCTATTTCCATAGCTGACTGAGATAATTTACCCCTTGCTCTTCCATTTAAGGCCAAAAGCAAACATCAGTCTGTAAGGGCATGCAATTTTACTGCATAAGCGCTAAAATTGTATTTCACATTGAAAATCTAACCTGATTTGCATGTCCTTATAAAAATTACTGGTACGTGATAATTCTCTCTCAGAATTACGGGGGTTTTTTGTTAAGAAAAAAATAAGCAAACCAAAAAACATTGGTATTTTTTGACATTCTAGTTGACTCTGAAAACTTGTCACTGTGTGCTCATAGACCCTCAATGTAGCCTAGGCCCAGCAAAATTAAAGCTCCAAATACCTAAGGATGTCTGCTGCTCACGTACCAGCATATTTCTGTAGGACTCCAGCATGTGCCCTTCTGCCTGGGAAATGCAGCAGCGCACTCCAAAACAACCCCACGGACAAACTTACTTTCCTGTACTAGAAGCAATCCAAATCTAATACAGAGGTAAATTTATTTTTTTTTAAGGCTAGTATTAGCTTTTCTTTAAAAATAAGGTCACATCCAAAGACAGTTCTATTTCTTGTCTCCGTCTTTTACATGTTTACAGGTACTCTTCAGTTCTGTAAGGCTTTTCATCTCCTATAGCACAGTGCTGACATGTCTATGCACATTCTCTGAGCAGCCACTGCCATCAGAGACACTGCCTTGACCAAATGGGTGATTTCTCAAATTCTCTGCTACATGCTAAATCAACACTTGAAGACAAGTATGTAAGGCACTTTTTGGAAGGAGGTAGAATTTAGTAAAGGCTTATTTTACATTTGTATTTTAACCTTACAGAGTCATCAAATGGTTTGCCTTACATAGTCTTACATAGTGAATATCTTGGCATGTTATATACATAGCAAATACTCATCAGAAAATAACATAGGTAGTAACAGACCCTTACTCTGAAGGAAGAGAAGGAGACAGGAGAGCAGTTGGTGAGCTACCTTTTAAATGCACTTCCACAGAGAAAATATTTGAGACAGGAAAAAAAAAAAATCTGTCCTTTGCTAAAATTCACAAGGGGGTTGAAAAGGTGAGAAAGGATTTCCATAGCTCAAGGTTGTAACGACTATCAAAGCAACTATAAACTAAGCTCTAAGTAGAGACACCGCTGAACTTCACTCAGAAAGAAAACAGCAAGTCGTATGTATCATTTAATGATAAATTCATCTTCCACAGGAGAGCAAAGCTGCTGATCTTGTCTTACGTACGTCCCAACCAACTACCCTAACAAGCATACCACATGCTGTTCACCCTGCAAGTCCCATAAGGGGCTTCCCAGTATACGCCCTTCACACCTCAACAGCAAGCACAGTTTTCAGCCAGGAGTGGTGAGAATGAAAAACTCCTATGTGAACCATGAACTAAGGACCAAAACCCAGAAGAATACCTAGTTTCTGACTGCAAACAGAAAGGTTATTTTTCACCTTTTTTTTTTCTTAAGAACAAAAAATAAAAGTCAAAAAGACCTATTGTACAGTGTACAGAGGCGTGAAGAAATTAGCAAAGTAAGTCTTTGGCTGTGATCAGCTCTATTTGATTTACATGTTCCTGGCAGAAACCTATGCCCCACTGGCTTCTACATTCATACAGAACCCCTGATTTTCTTTACAGAAAGGTTTTAGTTGTGGGGTTTTTTTATATATACATAAATATACACACACACATATATATAGACACAAAAAAAAAATTAAAAAAAAACCCACAACTAAAACCAAATCTATCCCATAAATCTTACAGCATTATTTTACTTTCAAGGAAGTAATTTTACTACAAGAACAGGATTAACTTTTCACTTGGTCTAAACTGGCAGAAAACCTCTTTTTTTTTTTTTTTTTACAGTCCTCAGAAAACTGACACAGCCTGAAGGAACCCCCAAAACTTGAGTTTGACTTCAAGAGCTGCCTCGATACATCACCTTGGAAAATTAAGAGATAAATTTTCTTAAATGTAGCTCCACTGAGCTCAGTTAAGCTTATTTACAACAGATTAGTATTTAACCCTAAGTAAGTTTTAGAGAGCTTAGAGAAGGGTATTTAAGCAAGCAATTTAGGGACACTGAAATTCCTACTACAGTCTGTAGTACCAGTGAATAAAACAGTATTTCCCTACCCATTCACCATGTCTTCTAATGTGTTTCAAGGGCTTTTAATTCTCTCACAAATATTACTTGTTGACATGGAGATTGCTTTGCTTGAAAGATGCCTACTGTTATTTTTAATGCTAGCTTGCGGCACCAAGATACTGTCTTTAAAAAATAAAAATCTTTTATAACGGGGAAATAAAAGAATTTCCATTAAGGGAAGAGGACATATAATAACTTAAAAATAAAATCTTTTCCCCAGAGTCAGGCACAGTATTTGCAAGATTATTTAATATCCAAATCGCCTTCAGCTTTCTGTGTAAATCTCATCAATCCTTTTTGTTTAATTCTATCTTTCTGGTAAACAGAGAGCTGAGGACATTACTGCTGTCTGAGCTTGAAAACACAGTAAGTCACCCATTATTAATATATTATATTATATTAATAAGCACAGGCATGAATACATAAAGAGTGTTGTTCATCACAACAACCTTCATTTGCAAGTAATTTCTGATTCTCCATTGTTTACTAGGTCAATGTACCACCACGGAGATCATAATGATCCCTTTTAATCAAAGGAATGAAGCCAATGGAAATAATTAACGGTAACTACCAATGTATTACCTATTTATTTAAGATACATAGGCACATGCATGGGGCTAACTGCTATATATTACCGTAGGAAAACTGTGACTTTTTTCCTCCCATCTGTTTTAAGCTCCATTAAGAAAATACACTAAACACAAGTTTATTTATGGGATCAAAACATGCTATCATGACCCAGTCCTGGATAATAACTTCAGGCTCTTAGGATAAGAAAGCTTACTTGCTGCAAAACAATAAACCCCACCACAAAGGGATAAACAGAAGACAAAAGAGAAGGATCCAATGAAAATATAGTGGGTGAACAAAGAAACCAGACCCAGACGGCAAGACAGACAGAGGTAATAACACTTAGCAATGACACAAAACCAAGCTTTGTCATTGCCTAAGACTTGAACCAAGTCTTGGGGTTTTTCTCCAAACAGTTAAGTAAATATTATCAGACTCGTACTTGAAAGATGCTGCAGAGATCTTTCCTGAGATCAAACAGGCTCCTGGGTCTATTTATTTTCCAGATTACAGCTAGATATTACCAACTCTTCAGACATCAACAATAAAACTTTATCAGCACATACTTTCCCTATTATTTTCTAACAGATATAAAAAAAAAAAAAGTACCTGAGTTACTTGAGGGAAGAGAACTGTAGCAAGCAGCAAGCAGTAGGAAATTAATAAGACTATTTCTAAATCAGATGCAATATCCTCTCAACAAGTGCTTTGCTGAACAGACAACTGAATGCTAAGCATCTTGCGAGAGCAAGCTCCATGTTCTCAATTATCTTAACAAGCGTTATTCTCACAGAGGCCCTGTTTAGCAAACTTACCATAGGACTTAACTGCAAGATAAGAACAAGCTCAGATGTTTAATATCATTGCAAATATAAGCGCTTTACAGCTAGCAATGCACTTGAGTAATACAGTTTACATGCACTGCTGAACTGAAGCTTCACCGTAGTTAAAGATCTACTGCTGCACCCCTGCCAAAGCGATGGTATCAGGAGTTTTATCTTCCTCCCACCCCCCATTTGATCGGTTACCTTTAACATCTTATTTCTGGTATACCTGCATCAAAACTATTTTGCCTTGATGAAAAACAGAGTTAAAATCCCCATGTAAGAACTGACAGTGGCTCAAGCAGGTCAGCACATTCTCAAGATCTACGTGCCTCCGCTCATTTTTGTCACTAAGAAAGACAAGTCAAGTCATACGGCTACAGCAACATTTGGCAGCGTGCTGACTTAACGTGGGACAGTCCCTGCGGGCTGGATTAGCATAGCGTGATTAGCCGAAGGCGCTGCTTGTGCAGATGACGGCACGGCCAGCGAGTAGAGCACAGGAAGCACTCATGACCATTTCAGCGACTTTCTGCAAAATGCTTTTTAAGAGAAGCGGCAGACAACAGGGCTGGAGAGCCTTTCTGACCTGCGGAGCCACAAACTAAAACCTTCACATGGACAAGAGCCACAGACCAACCAAACCAAGGGAAGGAAGAGCACCGGACACAGGCCGCAAGCGGAGGATGAAAACTCCCTCTCAGTCCCACCACTCCCGGCAGGACAGGGCTGGGCTGCACGTGCGGCTGGAGCCCAGCCGCCCCGGGGTGACGGGGCAGCAGCCCTGCTTGCCCTGCGAACCCCCAGGGTGCCAGCTGCTCGCCAGGTAACCCTGGCCAGAACAGGCCAGCCGCCAGTCCCGGCAGCCGCCTCCGAGCTCAAAGTCACACGTTCCTCCTCCCTCCATACGAGGAAAAACCTTTTTCAGCAACAGATCCTGCCTTTCAATTAGGCGATGCCAAATAAATCAGATCTGAGTCCCCAAATAGAAACCAAGGAGATTCCTCATTTACATGAGGAAAGAAATGCAAAATTATGTAGTTAGAGAAGATTTACATACAGCTGGACACATTGAAGGATGGGCAGAGTATCAATTACAGAGGTGGTAATTACCAAGAAATTTCTTCCATGAATTGCAAATCTTAATACTGCCACTAACTCAATCTCTTTTCAGCTTTTTATTTAGAAGAAAGCAGTGTATATGCATTCCACCACTCTTTAAAAAGAAAAAACCTACACAGCCTCAGAACCTATTCAAAGAATTACAGCTCATGCACTGCGGTTTGTTTGTAATCCCAAACTGTAATCCAGGACATACATTCATCATAAAGCACACATTTCCAAAAGTCATGAAGAAAATTATAGAGTTCAAAAACCATGTTCAATGCTACTTAAAAGTCCAAAGATACAGGGGGGAAATACAGAAATCTTACCAATATGTGGATAACCGTCACACAGATCTGAGAGAACAAGGATTATTTCATTTGCCTGACTGTAAAACACGCAGAAGAGGTAGGAAACTAGGAATGTGTAGTAAATGTTGAAATGCAAACATGATGTAATCAAAACCAGGATTTTGAAATCAACATTGAAAGTTATGATGCCATCCTGGAGTCATCACACAGACCCTTCTGTAGAATGCACTCTAGTATCGTGTACTTCTCATCGCTCAACAAGCACAGCAAAAAAGGGGTCAAATAAGAGGTGATGAGATCAGAGACAGGAACTTCTGTATGTTGTGGGTAAAAAAACATTGGACAAGTAAGGCAGCCTATGACAGAGATAGAAAAAAAAAAGGGGAGGGGAAAGGAGAGAAAAATCAGACAATCTTGCTAAAGCTACAGGGATGGAGGAGGGCAATGATCGAAAAGACCGGTATTTACCTTTCAGCTCAAAGCTAGTTTTAACATTATACTAGCAACACGACAAAAAAGAGAGAATAACATTTTACTTTAAAAATGCTATTTTCCAAAACATTTGTTAAATATAAAATCTTAGGTACAAAGATTTCATTCGAGAACACACACACAAAAAAAAATGGGGGGGGGGGGGAGTCTGCTACCTAACCCTAGCCTGTATTCCCAACAAAGCCAGGAGGTCTAGCCCTCGCTTCTGGAGCTTCCTGAAGCTCACAAATATCCTAAGGCCAAATGCCATGCTGGCTTACATCACACAGTTATCCAGCAACCCAGCAACAGAAGAGGCCCTCAGCTAACCTCGGCCACCAGGTACAGAAGGAAGCGAAGCCACCAGCAGCGTGCCCAGGACCTCGCTGCGCATACCAGTTCCATACCAGTTCCATACCAGTTCCATCCTGCAGTGGCTCGCCCACAGCGAGCAACTATCTTCTCTTAGCATGCAGTGCTTGGCAGAAGTCACAATCTCAAAAAGTACCATACTTCAATTGAATAACCACTGTGTATAAGCCAGTAGCAACACACAATTTTTTGTAGAATAACAAATACATTGATATCCATGTGAACCTATTTTGAGATAATCCACAAAAAATCAGCGAGAAAAGAACTACTGATGTAGTCCTTTAAGATCTCTTCTCCTTTTCTACCCACATCCATGCAGAACTTCACTGCTGTTCAACTGCAAATTTAAATTAAAAAACTAAAGCATGCAGTAAGGAGAAAAAGAAAGGAAAAAAAAAAACCCACAACGAGATACGTGAAAATATAAGAGCAGCTGTTCAATTTAAGTTCAGGTTCTCATGTATTAACATAAAGCTTCAGTGTTTAGATTGTATAAACTGTGATTCAAATACCTGTTATAAAAATAACTGTTTACTATTTTTTTTTTCCCCAAAAAGTGATTTGAGGTTGAGAGCTTACTTTTCACAAAACATTCATTTCCAGTTAAATTTAATTTGGCAGTGTCCGTTTCACTTAAATATCCATTTTGCCAAGGGGAAACAAGTTACTAGATATAGAATTTACATCACTGCTTATATATGCAATTTTAAATCATTTTTTTGTTACTGGTCCACAAAACAACCAGTTAGATCTCTCCTTCTGCATATTATTTTTATCACAGACTGGATCTCCAGGACCACCTCAGTTATAGGAATCCCTCTCCTACCTAAACCCTCAAAAAAGCACACATACCCCTCTGTAAAATTACAATTCCAATTTCTCTCTTTCTATGACTGACACAGAGAGGGTAACTGTATATTGTCAATGCACTATTCTAGACACACCATCCCAAATGAATTATCCTACAAGGAAGGAGGACATGTAGCTGCAGGAAGCATGGTTTGAAAGCTTGAAGTACAATTGCATTTCCAAACTCTTCACACCCTTTCCACCTCCACTGACTGACTAAAACGCATATGGATTTCTGCCAGGCAGGAACAGTCACAACAAAAAGCTTCGAGAAGGAAGTGCCACCGAGAGCTATGGGTTCACAGGGACCATCAGGTGGGCCTGACACATAGCTTATAGTGGAGGCACATGCAAAAGATCTTCTCGTTCACTCGTGAAGCTGCATTTTATCTTGATGGTTGTTTTAACATCTGAACGTCATATCTACTATGTATGACCACATAGCAAGAAATACCAAAATACTAATCAGGAGAAAGCTCCTGTATCTTCATTTCAGGATCCCTTTTCAAGAAATGTTCATTCCAAATGCAAATAAATCTATCATTGATTACTATTTAATATTCAAAACACTAGCACTTCAAACCATATATCTGAACAACTATGTCAAGAGATTAATTACGTTCCCTATTTTAATAGTGATAATGGCAGAGAATTTCAAATTAAAGTAAGATCATCCTCAACAGACTTTACTGAGTTTGGGGATACAATAAATTTAAGATCCTGCCCATAGCTGTAGTTGAAACTGCGTTAGCAACTAGAAATAAAATTCTTTCTAATAAGATCTGAAACTGTGGGGTTTTTCTAGGTACGGACACAGTAGAATAATGCACTGAATGGTTAGGCAAAACATTCTGCAATAACTGGACTTACCATTATGAATTTTATCTCTGTTGATTTCAGTTGTACAGTTTCATAAACTTAATTAATAAAACCAAAATGAGTCCTTTGAAGTCCTCCAAAATGAAAAGGAAATAAAACAAACAGGTACCAGAACACATTAGAAAGATCCTGATTCATAACAGCTGTGATACTCTCTCCCGGACACGCAGGAGACTGCAATCCCATAATAAACAAAGCAACCAACTGTCTAGAAATAAAAATTTCTATTAGGATTATCTGCATGTTCTCAGTCATAACTTTTTCTTTTTCTAACCTGTATTTCACACTAGTTATTTTAACAGAATTCTTTGAGGAAGAGGGAGTGGGGAGGACACACCAAATTAGTGTGAGAGACTACAGCTTACTCAATGTAAACTGTATATATGACGGTATAACATACAGACAACTTTTTTGAAGCTAGAAAAACAGACGACATCTAAAACTCTGAACATCTGCCTAGGAATCAAGAGCTCTAATTAATTTCAAATGCTGAAAGACCTTCTTCAAGGTCTTACATCACTTGCATCATTTTACAAAATAACACAGCTCACAAGGTAGTTCAGAGATGTAATCACTGCTCGTACAGCTCACTGACCGCAGCCTGAAAGTTTCTTTTAGGCAAAGCAGGGAAGCATGTCCTGCCTTGTTCAGGATCAGTTACAATTCCCAAACTTTGGATCTTCAACTAATGCAATCTTCTCCCTTAGGAAAGTCAGAAAAGAGGATGAAGAAACCACGACATATTTAGGTGTAAAATGGAACTATTGATAAATACTAAAAAAAACCCCTACAAGCACAGAAGCGTAACTACTGCCAGTCATTTCACACACGCAACCTCACATATACTCACAATTCCTAAACTACCCCCTCCTTAGAGAGTTCGCATAGAAGCAAGAAAGTGTAGGATAGTATTTCAAAACATCTCTGGTGATCAAGCATAGCTTCTTTCTCATGCAGTATTACTTCCAGTATCTGAAATGAATGCATTCTTTCCAGGAACAAAGATGGTAGTAAGTTTCTTCATCAGCTGGAAGCGTTCAGTAAGATGTCATAACACAACTAACACAGCAACAAAAAGGTACCATTCCCCAGCATACTAAAGTGCAGGGACAAACTGCATACCAGAAACAACTTTGAGCATGCCAAAAATCTGCTAATTTTGCTCCAGACCTAGAAGAGGATCCCTGTACCACCAGTCTCGCATCTTCATTCAGTAGCAGTGCACCTTATCATGACAGTTGGGGTAGCCTGGCTTTATAAAACCCTGGAGCAGTTACCATTTCCTCTGTATCTTCTGTAAGTTTTGTCTCCTTACAACCCAACTTCTGGATTCAGGAATAACTCATCAATTCCCACTCTTAATGAAATACCAATACAGCAAAGAAAAGAAGCTTTGAAAATTTCAACACAGTCTCATATTGGTTTCAATACTGTTGAAAGTAAATCTTTTCACTTCCTATCTGATATCTTCTGGATCTCAGCCACAGATGCGTAAGAATCATTTTGCAGACAAAGACACAAGCAAGCAAAAAGCCTGAGATACAATTTTTTTAACTAAAGCTGGGTTTGGTTTTTTTTAAGGAGATCACGAATGAGTAGTTGAAGGCTGACTCTTCTCGCAAAGTGAGAAGGCTGTCACACGGATACCAGTGCAGATGCTCTTCCCCTCTAAGAACCACAGTGGAGAAGAGGGTGGGAAATGTTATGCGTGGTGGATGACAATTCACTTTCAATCTTAGGATGAGCTCTACTCCATAAACCTGTCTTAGCATTCAAATATTACAGTTTTCTGCAACATTTTTACACCAACAAAAATAGTAATAAAGTGCCACTCACAGTGACAAAAACACCGCTTTTATTGATATGTTTTGTTCAAACCATCATAAGCTATAGGACAAGAGCACAACTTTTGCAGTGCAAACTGCATCTATGATGGCATAGCAAAGGTATTTCAGTAAAACTGTTACAACATTAACCTGACTTAACAGAAACAGAAGTGTTTTGCAAAGAAATAAATAGAGAAGTAAGTAACACCAGTTAATGGAAAATGTATATTCTTGCAGATCTGAGAAACCTGTCTTAGCTGAACGATAGTTAGTCTAATAAATCCTTTAGAGTTTGCAGGCCCAAAATGTTACAAGCGTGACGAGCAAGGAAACAAACAAAAAAACCAATGGGGGGCGAGGGGGAAGCATTTCATGCAATTCTCCAACCAGCTTTCTCTAGTAATTTCTCATTAATGCCATAATCACAGTTCCTTAGCCAGCTTCTCTACTAGCTAAGAACTAGTCTTCAGGACAACGCTGCTGCTGCTAAGTTCTTTCTCCAGTTCAGGCAGATGAGTGCTGTAAATTTAAGCCAGTCCTCCCAGAAACAGCTCAAGAGCTGCTGATGCCCAAACTGAACCGGGGGGTGGGTTACGATGACATACAGGGTCTGCACAATTGGCAACAAAAGCAGTTTAAGCTGAGCTCAGTAAAACCATCTCTGAATTTTGGTCAACTTCTGCAAAAAGTTTCAGCCTGGGAAACATGAAAATCCCAACAGTTCACTTCGGCAGTTCTGGAATATTTGCTCTTAAAGTTGGATTGTAAGGAGACAAAACTGTTACAGAAGATACGGAGGAAGTGGTAGCTACTCCAGTGAAGGCACCACCTAAGCATATTGCTGGGAGTATTCTATCTAAATAAAAAATTTTTAAATTTAAAAAGTTTGTTAACATTTACTAGCTCTTCACATACATTTCAGAGATGTGTGGCACATACATTAAATATTCTGCAGGATGAAGTAAAAAAGACCACTCCATCTGTCAACTAACAGATTTTAAAAGCTCTACTTACCCAAGTTCAAAGGAAAAGTAAAGCAGCAAAAGTAATTGGTATTCATTTCTACACAGAAAGCTCAGAGAAAGGCTATACATTGTTTAAGTTTTCAGTTCGTAAAGTGTATTCCATAATATATTCCAAATATATCCATATTCTTGCAAAGGTATTATCCAAGGAAGATATTTCAACTATGCCTGATAGGCAGCTGGCCAGCAGGGCAAGAACAGCTATAAGGCAGCACTAGGCACTGCTCGCTTATTCCCCTTCCAACCTCATGCTACATTACAGAGAGCAGCTAGGAAAAGGTATTCAGTGTAAGTTGCTATATGTGTGCAGCAAACAGCATCTCACGTCTGTCAGAAAATGGTGTCTCACCATGTGGGTGCCAAACTTCAGGACTGCCTTTTGTACCGTCTGACCTTGAGCAAGGGCTGAAGACACCGTCAACATACGCCCGAAGTCTGAAAAACCTTCAGCGAGCACATAAAATTAGGTGAAACGGCTATGACCACACAGTGGAGAGGTTTTCATTCCTTTTAAATGCATTATTCTCATTACATGTAAAATCTAAGGAAAAAAACCTACCTCAAAATACAGTAGTCCCTCCATTTTCAGAGACCTGTAATTTTAAGTCTTGTCATTCTGCTTCAAGTACCAATTTACCCAGCCAAGACTATTGATCTTCTGTAACTCACTTTCAAAGAAAATCTTAATCAGATGGCAGTGCACTAATAAAATTGGTTAGAAATAAGTTCAAACACGATTAGTCTTAGCATGTGTGCATCTGAAAGCTTCTACAGCTAAATATGAAAATACTGACTTCATAAAGGGTGTAAATTTACTGATTTGATGTGAACAACGTGAAAGTGAGGTTTTAGGAAGACTTTGTACAACATGATGGTGCCTCTGAGAAGCAGGGCACAGCACAGAATAAACAGATGAAGCTGATAGCGGAAGAAAAAAAGAAAGCTCTGATGTATGCGTCACTAGCAGCACGCAGGATAGGACTAAGTTCAGCAATGTAGGCCACAGCAGGCTCTATTTTTAATTTTTTGATGCACAAGATTGCTGTTGTACCTTGACACATGACCTCTGACAAATGCTTAGGTAGGTAATGCAAACAACAGTACCGAAAAGCATATAGATCACCTCTGTGCAGAAATTCTGGCTAAGGGAACAAGAAAATATTTGAAAAGGACTTTTCTGTAAACCAAATAGACTTTTTTTTTTTTTTTTTTTTTTTTAAAGAAGAGCTATCCTTTTACAATCCAGGTGTTAGCAGGAATGTCTCAGTGCAACATATCAGATCTTTAATTTGCTTCTGAAGTGCTTTTATTTCGACTTTTGTGAATGTAGGTCAGTTCCTTCACAACATGCAACGCATCATGCCCTAGCTCTTGCAAACACCAGTATTCCCTTTCAGCAAAATTTCATTAGGTATATGGGGCAGACATTTTAAAACTCCCTTGTATTTTGCTAAAATCTCATAATTCTTATAAAACCCAGTAGACAGTGATACACAAATACTAACTGATCTCATTTCAGAGACTCCCATATGCCAGTTTCAAGAAGGTGGAGAAAAAAAATATGTAAATGAACAAATAAATGGCTTTTAAAAACCAGTCCATTCTTAGGAGCCTGTGCATTATGTAGCAAAAAATTAACACGATTGGCCCATCATGAAAAGGGCTGAAGAGGTTTATCAGTGATGCACAGTTGCACAGGATGACATTATCTGAGCTAGCAATGAAAAATGACCTAGTGACATTAGGACGAGTTTACAAAGAAGGGGGGGGGGATCAGATTTTGGGGGGGGCTGGAGGGGAGGAGAGAGGGAAAGACGAGACAAGGGAGGGCCTAACCATTAAAAGCATCTTTCCTTCAAATACCCTAGGAACTCTCCATCTAGTCTCTATTTCAAGAACAGCCTTTTGGCCAATTTCATTATAGGGTATCAGCTTTGCTTCGTGCCATCATATTTGTGATAAGACATCCCCTTTGCCCCGTCCCTACAGCTCCATACTTGAAAAGCTTACTACAGAACTCATGCTTCAAACAGCAAAACCACATTTGAGCACATCAGCACACGCTGCTTTTTCACAAGTTAAACCAACAGTGGGTCTGACTGTGTGACCTGCTGACGTAAAGAACAAGCGGAGTCTAGGCTACAGTCAGCCCAGCTAGCCAGGATTTAAACAACGCAAACACCAAGATGCTTACACGGCTTGCACAAAGGTTTCTATGCAAATGAGATACAGAATCCGATACATTAAGGTTTCTACCACTTTTACTTATTGTTGTCATTAACACTGCTGTAAAAAAAATGGCTGCATGGTAAACAGATAGAGCAGGAATCTGCAAGTCTTGAATCCAGTGTCATAATTTTCTTAAAGTAAATTTTTAAATGTGAAGCACTGAAAAATGTTGAAGCTTCCCCTTAGCAATAAACCATCAAAAACAGATCGTAACTTCTGTATGTTACAACTATCCTCTTGCTCTTTATCCAGAAAAACACAAGTAAAAATCTGTTAGGTGTTCTTCATTACCATGAGCCTGTACAAACAAAAAAAAAAAGAAGAAAAAATAAAAAGCATTCTGGTGACTGCACAATATTCAGAGACGCAATTTTGCACATGTGGATTTTTATAAAAGTCTGTTACCTTCTTAGAAACTTTTTGGGGGAAAAAAGGAAGAAAGAGAAATTCACCATTATCATTCTCCAGAATAAATAATTTGATAAATTCTTCCTAATCAAATCTCTTCCAAAATTCCCTTCTCTTTCAGATACCAGTTCATAAACAGTTGTGAAATATTACAGAAATTGACATTTTCGGACAAGGTACCAGTGACGTAGAGGTAAAATCTTGCTATAAAACCCATTCCTACTGAAGTAGAATTCTCCAACCGTTCTTTGAAAAACTATGACTGGATTGGGTATTGTACTTGAATTATAGGAGACAATTCAAAGGCATGATCTTGAATGCAGATTTGACAAATATTTCCTATGTAAATGTCTTACATATTCCTATGAATATGTAAGACTGGCAAACTTCAAACAGTTCCACTAGTACTAAAACTTCCAGTCAAATCACTCTTAAAGGTTTGACATCCCTCTGTCTTTTTCATTCTCCCTCTCATACTGCCAGAAACGGGGCCTGCAATAGTGAAGAACACTCATCTCTTAAAAGCTTGAACAGCCCACAGCTGATTTAAAGGTTCTAAAAGTTCTTGTTTTATTCAAGCAGCTTTACCCACTCCAAGAAATAAAATGCTTCATGAATTTCCATGAATATGAGCATGAAGGCAAGTTCCACCCGAAACATATTAACTCAGACACTGCACGTCATGATTTGTTACAGTCCCCAAAAGTACCGCTCACAAGGTAAACCCTTCCTAGGGACACAAATTTCACATCGAGAGCCTGACTGTCACTGCCACATGTACTGAGCTGGATGGAATGGCTCTCTTGAAGAACAGCAAGAAACATAAGTTTGAAGTGTCAAAAAATTCCTTTCAGTGCATCAGTCTTTGTCATCATTTATTTTAAAAAAAAAAAAAAGTACATTTGGCAACACTACCAATTTGAGAAACTCTTGGAAATACTTAATGATTTGCAGGAATACTAAGGAATCAACATCCAGCATTTTCTCTTCATGACACAGATAACGAGACTATTGTTCTTTCATTGTAAAGTACACCATTGTAAAATGATAAAAATATCATTACAGTTCTCTATTGTGAAGGGTTTTTTCCCCACCTCAGTGTCTCATTTGTAAACATCTGTATGCCATACAGCTTCAAACAATCTAACAACAAAACATAATAGCTAGTCTAACAGGAAATAAAATTTCAGAAACACAGTATCATCTTATTACATTTCGTAATCAGTCTATCATCTTTGACCGAAAGACCTTTAGTATGACTCCAGGGTAACAGAGCTGCAACAAGGCACACTCCAAAAAAGCTGTTTTACCCAAAATATCTCCAGTTGTTTTGTGTGTACAGATATTTATTGTCCATCAGTGAAAACTTATTTCTCAGACTCTATCCATAAAAAGGGCAAATGGTTTGCTCTTTTTCAGAATTAATGACAACTTGCCCATTTGAAAATGCGACATTGCACTGACAATAGTCCCAGATCAAAACCAACAAAACCGAGAAATAAATAATACAAAAGGTATTTTCTTCTGTGTTCTAACAACAGGTTACAACTCCAGATTGAAACATGCTGCAGTTTAAAGGAGAAGAGAGACAGAACACATATGTGCCTTGATCCAACCAATGGAACAACCAACCAATAGATATTATTTTTGCAAGTAACTGCTAAGATGCAGGACGTTATCTGCATTGCATGCATATTTTAATAAGCGCACATGCACTTTATGTCCACCTATGCCCTTCTTACCATCCAGAAAAAGACCACATCAAGAACAAGGCACAAAACCCGCGCATCTCTGACCAAAAACTTTACTGCAGACTGTGTTGGTATAGATGGAGAAATCCGTACCATCAGAGCGAGCTGCATGCTGCTATGCTGGACAACACTGGTGCTGGAAGAATTAATCATTCATAGATCAACAATTGGTTCTTTCATCTCCCTGGCTTTCTCAGACCAGACCATTATGTATTTTTTTCCACCTACTGCTCCTGTTACACTCCAATTTTTCAGCTGCATGTAGCAAAGACATCTGAAAAACATTCATATTTCCAGAATGCATCTCGTTAAAATAAATAATTTTAACCAGAGAGGGAACCTATCTCCTTCTATGGGCTTCACAACTTTGCCAGTGTCAAGAACTGACTTAACATAAAACTCTGTAATAAAATCACAATCGAATAAGCTATGAAAAAAACATGGAGGGCAAACTGAAGTGCACCAAAGTCCCTCTTTCTGGCTTTCTACCAAAGGCAGTTCACGTAAACTAATGCATGAGACAGCTGACCTTTTACCAAGTAAAGTTTTAGGACTAAATACTTCAGCTAATCAAAAACTAAATGACATGTATACATTAAACCACATCTTTAAAATTAAGCTGTATGCCGGGTAGCCAAAACAGCAGCACATTCAGTCATTATTAAACCAAGGGGAATATGGCTTTTTTGAGTATCACTGCAGAGAAAGAGAGGGAGAGGGAACAGAGATAGTCACGACTCCATAGAGCAGTGCCTCATCACGACAGTAACAGGGGAAGAAAAAGTCACTGGAAGAGAAGGTTGTTATGGGAAACATTTCTCCCACCTTCCCTGCTGGCTGGGTTTGTCCTTTAAATCCTCACCCCTGCAGAGGTCTGGCAGGTGAGGCTGGCTCGGCGCAGCACCGACTGCGCTGCCCAGCCCTGCGAAGAACGCTGCCCTGGGCCGCCACCGAGCCCCGCGACGCGTGTTTGAGTCACCGGGCCTCCGCGGCGTGGACGAGTGTCAATAATGCCATCTCACGCCACGCTGAAGGGAGAAGGGTCTGGGCAGCGCGGACCCGGGACCAAGCAGCGGCAGCCTGCCAGAGGATGCGGCGGAGGGATGCACCCCAGCCCTCGCCGGAGGGGTCCCACACGCCGCTCCCCGGGGGAAGGAGCCGCTCTAGAGACTAAATCCCGCGCAGATGTACCGCGACACCCCCGTGAGCCCCACAGGGGCGGACACGGGGACCAAAACCGGGCCGCTGGGGCACGGTGTCACGCCAGCGGGCTCAGCGGCCGGGCAGGGCGGCGGGACCGGCCGGCCCGGCCCCACCCGCGGGGGGAGCCACCCGGGGCAGAGCCGTGGCCCCGCCGCGGAGAGGGGAGGGGAGGGGAAGGGAAGGAAGGGAAGCGGGGGCTCCCCAGGCCGCCCGCCCGCCCTCACCGTCGATGTTCTCCCGGTCGCTGATGTGCTGCAGGTTGCAGCCCGTGTCCTCCCGGCTCAGCTCGGCCTCGGGGCGGTAGGACTCCAGCCGGGAGTGGGCATTCCTGCGCAGCTTGGGGCTGGAGGAGACGCAGCAGGAGGTGGTGTTCCCCATCTTCTCTGCCCGGCCCCGGCCCGGCCCGGCTCGGGAGGAGGCGAGGGGCGGCGGGTCAGCAGGGGCGGCGGGAAGCCATGGGCAGCGGCGGAGACGAGGGGGAGCGGCGGGGGAAGAGGCGGCGGCTGCGGCGCCCTGCGGCTGCACTCGCCGGCGGATCCCCCCGGCGGTTCATCCGCGGAGGCAGCCCCGCAGCGCGGCCCGCCGGCGTGGGCTGCGGCAGCTAAGCCCTCCTCCGCGGGCAGGCAGCGCAGGGCCCGCCGAAGCACAGCCCCATCGCCGCCGCCGGGGCCGCCGCGCTCCTCCCCCGCCCCCGCGCAGCCGCCGGGCCCGCTCCACGCACGCACCCACGCGGCAGCCGCAGCCTCCGCGGCAGCCGCAGCAGCAGCAGCAGGACCAGCAGCAGCAGCAGCCGCCCCGGGCGGCCCCCGCGAACCGGTTCCGGTTCAAGCGGGCGGTAACGCCTCCCGCCAGGCGGGCTGCGAGGCCGGCAGCCGTAGCCGTGCCCGCTCCCGGGGGACGGCGGTGCCCAGCTCGGCGGAGGGGGGCCGCCCCGGCAGCCACCGGCGGAGCCCGCCCTCAGCGGCGGCCCCGGCGGCTCCCGCCGCGCTGGCCCTGGGGCCGCCCGCCGCGCTGAGGGGGCTGCGGCCCGCCACGGCCGTGCTGCCAGCCGGCGGGAGCCCAGCCCTCCTGCTGCTAGCGTCCCCAGTCACACTGCGCACATGTATGTGTGTTTTTACATAGTACAAGAGCAAAGCCCGCTGATCGCTAACGGAAGCGAGGGGGTGGCAGCAGCTGCTGCCTGGCTGGGCGCTGGGCGCTTCGCTCTCCGAGGGGGGAGAGGCGCAGGGCGGGAAGCCGCACGGGGTGATGCCTCCGCCGTGCTGCGGGCCGGGGCCTGAGGAAAGCCCCGTTCTGGCCGCCGCTGCGCGTCATCCCCGTGGAAGCCCTGCGTGGCGACCGGCGTGTTCTCCCTTTCGCCTCTGATGAGGCCCGAGCAGCGCAGCGGGCAGACCCCGGCCGGACACACCGCCTGCCCCTCGGCTGGGGGGCCGTATGCAGCTACCAGTAGGAAATTTGCACCCATGTTTCTTGGCTTCTCAAAGAGTGTACGAATTCTTTGAGAACTTGTTGTTAAGATCTCCTTTAGACTGACGGTGTCAAAGATAAGTGGCCAAAGAGGAAGGAAGGTGTGTAACATGCCGCTACGTACCGCTTTTCCTGTGTTCAGAGCTTTCCCAGTCAAAATCCACTTTTTTGGTATTGGTGTAATGCTAAAGATGGGGAGTGTGCTTGTTTTTCATTAGGTTTTTTTCATTTTTAAAATCTCTCTAATCTAAGCAAATCTCATGACTACTGGAGGTCTGAGTCATGGTAGCTGAATGGTTACGCTGATAATTTGATAACAGAAAAACACGTTTGCGTGTTTATAAAAACTGCTTTGACTTAGAGCCCCGTGTCCAGGGAACCATTACTTGTTGTTCTACCAGGCATCTCATGATGTCTGATGTTTTCGTAAGATCTGCTAGAGTCAGATGATTACATGAAAGACTTCCAAGTTTTCATCCTACATTTTTTTAAGATCACACATTGCAAAGAAGAAATAATTTTTAATTTTCAACTATCTTTGAATGTTTATTTGATGCAAATGTACCCTTAGTGGGATACAAAGAAACAACAAGAAAGAAAAAGAACGGCTTTTTTAAAAACTATTTTGAGGATGTTTTCTGTAAGTAGTTTTGTGACACCCCCCCAAGCACGGGTGGGCAGCAGTTGGTGAGTTACGTTGTCCCTTTGCGTTTGAGTAACTCAAGATGAATAAGAATAGGCTTAGTGTCTTTTGTGTATTAGTGTCTTCAGTAGTTTGCGTCCAAGCAAAAGGAAATGAAATATTTGCTGGTGCTCTGGTTTAGAAATGTTATCTTGTAGGATGTAATGCTTTCCACCACCATGTAGTAGGTCCTTGCTTCCTGAGGGTACCGTGAGCCCTTGGAGCACACTCTGCTCTTCAGCTGCCCGCTCTTCTGCTCAGAACGGGTCTGGGCATAAACTGTGCTCTTGTCGGCAGGCTTGATTAAATCTCAAATGGGCCTAAGCAGCGATCAGAAAATTGCAAACACAATCTTGTAAGAATCAAATCTTTCTTGGTATATATACAATAGAATAATAAAATGTTAGTGAAATGCCTAGCTTACCACATCTCACAGGAGGACCTCAACAGAGCTAGAGAGACCTCTGTGGAAGAATTATCTGGTTGCCTGCCTGGCATGGCTCCCTGACCTGCCCTGTTAAATCCTACCTTCCTGTTGGCATCAGAGACACTTACCCATTTATGGCCTTTTTGACCTGTAGTGTCCCAGCATGACTTCTCCTAGGGCGCCAGTGCCGTTGTCTTTTAAGTACAGGCTTGGGTAATGTTAACTGGGAAGCCATTGTGTTGCCTTGCCTTGCTGCACCAACCCCACTAAATTTTTCAGGCACACAGCAGACATTTCATAACCCCTAGTTATTTAGAAACTTTTTAACAGCTCTAAACCTATTGTAGCAAATCCTTAGTCAAATCTTGCAATTTATACATGTACCACAATTTTCATAAGCTTTGAAACAAAACAGGCAATGACATAATGATGGAGATAGGTTAACTGCAAAGTCTGCTTCTCTAAGTAGATAAGCAGAGCTTAAAAAGACATGTTTTCTCATTAAAAAGGAATGATTTAAACTTTGGTCTATATTTAAAACTAATATTCTAAAAGTAAACATTTAAAATGTTTTTAACTATAAAGTATTTAAAACTTGTGATCATCAGTTGTGACCATGCAATCACTACGTAGCTACCTATTTTCTTACTTGCAGTCTTTTGTTCTGAATTTTTCATATACTTTTATTCCTCCTCCTTTCACCCTAAGAGCTTGCTGAAGTACATTATAATGACAAAGGTGCTACGATACATATTTAAAGATAAAGTCAAATAAAAGGAATGCTGCTTTAGGGTAATGGTCTCCTGCTGATATCTAAGAGCTGAGAAAAGTACATAGGTGAAATATATGTCAGGAAAGCATATTTGGTTTTCAATTATGGTTACTTTATTTCAGCTATGTCAAGGGTATGATGCAAATGTAATTGCATTATTTGATAAATATTGGTACAGTAAAGCAAGAACAGTTCACTGTACCATACTGACTTGCTTAGATGCCATGTATGTCACAAGAAGATCTTCTGTGTCTTTCTTTGATTAGAGACCACTCCATTCTTGAGGTTTAAGATTATGTATATTAATGAGTTTGCCCTCCTGAGCAACTTCATGCATCAGCTGAGGAACACCATAAAGCTCCTTAAACTAAGACCAAAGCTTTCAAGACTGGTCAGCACTGAGGTACCTCTGTTTACAAAAGGCTTATTCCTGCACAAAGATATTTTTAAATCTGTGGCATCTCCACTATACAGGAGACGATGAATTTTAATAGGTTAAATATTAATGATGTGACCCATTAAATTTTGTGCTTGAAATCTTCTTGGAACATTGTTGAAAGATGTAAGTGTTTCAAACCAGCAGATGTAGGTCACTGTATTGCTTAGATAAGATTTTATCTACTTTGAGTAGATAAAAATGATAAATATTATTTAATCCAAAACTACTTTCTGCTTGCAAACCGAACGATATGGGAAGTACAGTTTTTAAAAAAATCCTTAAGATAAATGATCGGTGACAACCAGATCTTTTGATTCTGCTTGTCTTTCAGATAGATACAGTTTGAGAAATTTGTGTCACACAACACCTTCCCCACACCGCCATCTAATGTTTAATAAGAGTCCTGCTAGCAATTTGGGCATACATTTGCTCTAAAATGCCATATTGTCAAATTTATCACAGAGCTAATCGTTGTATGGAGTTTAAGCAAAAGCTTAAAGTGAACATTCCTACGTAAAAAGTGATCTGGCTGGTCAACTGAGTCATACCCTAAACCCTGTTGATTGTAATAGCTAAATTTCTTTTGACTATAATATTAAATTCCAAATCAACTAAAACCACAGTGATGAACACCATTCCACACCTGAGGAATGTTAATTATTATCCCTCTGATAATTCTATTTGTTATTACTTATGTTTATTGCTACAAGCCTAAATTCAGTAGCAGTAAAAGACTTTCTTCCTGAAGGCAAGTTCAGAATGCATCATACTTGATTCTGACCCAACCCGTATGGCAAAGCCTTTCACTGTGCTCCTCAAGAGAATGCATTCATGGCTCATGTCTTAGATTCCCACCCCTATGGATTTGAATGGACTACTCCTGTGGCAGATTTCCCCTTTGCTTGAGGTGTTGATTCTTCTATGATTAAGGCAGTCTTCTCTTTCTTGGAGGGAGAAATCCAGTGCTTGCCAAAAAACATCCTTTCAGCCTTGTCACAAGTTATCTGAAGCCCTTTCTATGCCTGCCCCAAACACTGTGTTGTCATTGGAGATATTTGGAGGTTTCTGTGGTACTTAGCACATAGCTGCAGCTACTGTTCACAGGAAAAACACCAAGACCTAACAAGAAGTGTGTAAGAGATGGGAGTTACTGCTTAGTGTTACCTAGCTTAAAAACACTCAGATGGTATCGGTGAAGTTAGTCCTTTGGTGAATGGCACTCTTGTGTCTCAGAAATCAAGTACCGTATTTGAATCAGAGAAATATGTAAAGAGTAAATCAAGATTTCTTTTGAAGATGAAGAGAGACATTTGGGCTACCTAGTTCATGTATTTAACTTTAGTGCATAAATTTGGATATTAATCTCATGCTAGCCGATGAAGAGATCCTATTCTAGGCAATAATTCAGAGCACAAAGTCAAGGTCCTGCTCTGAAGTGCATGGCAACTAGAGGATCCTATCTATTTTCATTTACTATACAGGAGGAAATAGGTGATTCAAGCATAAAGGTGATACACTGGAGAGCAGGTGTTAGGATACTTCCCTAAACATACATAGCCCAGATAAGTGTATATTATATTATTATAATTTTTATTATTGCCATATTAGTCACCAGCTTGAAATCACTGCAGAAAGAGGCAGTTTCCTCTCAACTAGGGAAAGACTGTTCATTGGTTTAGGGGAAGCACTTCAAGAACAACTATGCTAGAATATTTAAAATATATATATATATAACTGTTCATAATTTTTTTTTATTTCTTCAGGGATGGAACAAGATAAGATCTGCACTTGGAAGCAGCCAGAAACCCACGCATTACGCATATGAGGGAAGATCACCCATACAGCACAGCTCTGCAATGAGAATTGGGAGGGGAGGAGTGGGTTTAGCAAATTGTACCGTGGATGCTCCTCTTGCATTGTGCAGGAAGGCACGGGCAATTGGATTTAACCAGCTGGGTGGAATTTGATTGGATTAGCTTTGGCACAGTTTCGCATACTCTTAATTCATCAGTGAATGGAGTAACTATATTGGAAAGCTAATGGGGAAAAACAACATTGCCCCTGATGCTACCGTTGTAGGCAGATAGAGCACAATCCCATACAGTCTCTTTCTGTGCTTTTCTCTCTTCATTGTCTCACTAGATAGTTTTTTTGTGCCAGTGTGTGTCTTCCCATGTGAGGATTGGCTGCCTTTTCTTGGTCTGAGATCTTGGCATGTAAAGAGCAATAATTACCCAATAGTATGGCTTGATGACTATGAGGAGTGCCCCCTCTTGAACAATAAAACCCCTTGTAGAGAAAAGCCTAACTAAACAAAACAAAATAATGTATAAAAACAGGCAGCGCTGCCACAAAGCACTTTGCCAGCTAGAGAGTCTATATGGAGTATGAATAAAAGCCTACTGTGTTTTAGTCCTTTCTGCTTGTGAAAGATCCCATTCTGTAAAGAGGTATCTGTTAATCTGTTCTGATTTCATACAAGTCTAGGCAAGTATAACTTATTTAGTTTCAATAAAGCTAGTCCTAATTTACACTAAGAATGAGATCTGACCCAGGCCCAGCGATTTGGGATAACATGTTCAGACAGAACTGTTTTCTCTCAAATTCATCTGAAGAAAATAAAAATCCCCACTTTTACCCAACTCTCAATACCTAGCAATTTTGAGTATCAGTCATAGCAGCTCACAGTTAGAAACATTATGTGTAGTATGAGTTTACAAGTCCTGTATTATGAACCAATATAGGTTAATATGCAAGGGATTGAAGTATTCAGAAACACAGCTCACCAGAAAAGCATGTGTCTGTACATACATGTGCTCAGGCTGAGCCCTCTATACGAAGAAGAGCATCAGGGAAGTTTGTTACTTTAGCCTACATCTCCCTAGAAGACCAGCCTTTTTAACTGGAATAATAGAGGGAATAATAAACTGTTTATTATTCCTAATTTAAAATTAATCTGGAGGGAATAATAATCTGTTTGAAGAACAGATTTGAAGGAAAGTTAAAGGTTTCAGAGACAGGGAATCAAGCTAAATATGGTGAACAATACAGACTCATCTCAAGAACTGTTCCTGTGAAACACATTCTCAAACTGAGTAAAGTTCTGTTAAGTATCAACATCTGTATTGAGTGAAAATAGACTTTCCTCAGTTAATTTTCAAATCAAGAGGTGAAATGAGAGAGTGAGGAAATTCTCAGTATGAAAATTAAAGCTCTTGAAGTATTCAAGTTTTCAATAGAGAAGTGTCCAGGCATGAACCTTGTTGATTTTTAGCAAGGTTCTATGATTGTAAATACCTGTAGAAACTCATTTAGAATTGCAGAGAGGCCAAAAATCACCCTTCTCAAGACAAATCCCCTAAGTTTCTGTGTATATGCCTGGAAAATACAGAAGAAGTGGAAATATGGATCTTAGAGGTAAGGAACTAAAAATTAATTAATACGCTTAACAAATGAACAGAAGATATATCATTTTGAGTGTGTACATCTTAAAGATTTTGTTCTGCTTCCTCAGGTCCTATATGGTATTAGGCAGTACCCTTTCCTTTGAAAAATAATGGAAGATTGAAAACTATGCACCTAAATGGGCCAAAAGTTTTTCTTTATTTTCTATTTGAACAGTGAATTCTGTCCACTATCAATGGGCATTGGTATCAACGTCCTTTGAGTAGAAAGGCTGGCCTACAAAAGTAATATAAACATTAACCTCCTTGTATGATTTCCAAAGTCCTTTCCCTCTCAATGAAAAAGTACCCAGGACATAAGCAAGCCTACAGAATTGAAACTGAGGCTTCCACATGAACATTTTAAATTTTTCCCTCAAATACAGCAAAAGCTGGCATGATCGTTAGAATCAGTTTCCATTACTTTGGCAAAAAAAGAGGAGAAGGCTTTCTCCTTTAACCAGGTGAAGCTCGCTTTAGTTTTACTTCAGTCGCTATTACCAAGCCTTCAGTCAGCCACATCGTAAGTGATCTGAAGGGAAAGCTTGAACTCTTTGTGCTTACTCATTTACCGCATTTTAAACTATGTAATCACAGAGATAGTAGTACTGCTTGCTTTATTTTTGAGAACAACGACCCACTGATTTGCACACAGTCAAGGAACCCAAATTCAGTTTTCAGCTCCACTGCAGACTGTGCGCGAGATTTTGAAAACCCCTTCGTCCCTGTTTCTCCGATCCCTTTCAGTGAAATGGTAATAATATAATCTCACTATATGAAAGGCTATTTTTTAAGACTGAAATCTTTAAAACAGCAAGTTGTTCATGTGTTATAGGAAAGGGGACCAAATAAATAAAATGGCAAGATTACTCTCTAATCGTAGATATGCTGTCCTATTGTGGTACTTCTGATGTGCACACTATCTTTGCTTGATGCAGACAGTGCCTGTACCTGTCATTAAACGTGAAACAAATTCCTGTATGTTGTAATACATTTTGCCACTTGTGTAGCTTATTAACTTTGCTGTCATCGTCACTCAACAAGCAGATACATCAGTTGATAGAAGAAATGCCAACGTGAGAATAGTAAGTTCATAGGTTAAAAAAGTCATCTTTTCTCTATAAATAGAGCTGGTATAAATCACCAGAGTCTGCAAAATGGGCCTGGGAAAATTAGTCACTGACCTACAAACACTTCCCGCTGGATGTCTGTGAATCCATTTCACACAGTTAAAAGTGACAAGAACTAAAGCAGATAAAGAAGCAGGAACATACGGTAAAGTAAAGAATAGAGTGTCCTAGCAAACATGAAAATAAAACCAAGAGGTACAAGTAATAAAAATACATTAATACTATTGTGCAATTATTCTAAACAATCAAAAGGCAAAATGACCCATTTAAAGCTACTTTTTAATAAAAATAAAAATCAGGGAATACTTTTTAAACTCTTAATGAGGAAATGATTATATATTTTCACTATCCTGCAGTCCTTGCGGCAGCTCTGGAATTTCAGCAGCTGGCCAGCCAGAAGGCCTTGTGATGTGCCACTGCAGCTAGCAATGTGTGGTCAAACAGGGAACTCCGCACAGCAGTTTCTGTAGAAAACTGCTGACTTAACACTGGGAAGAATCTAGTCAATTTGAATTATACTTCAAATTAAAGAGAATATAATTAGTGCAGACATTTTTATCTCAAATAAGGATCTAGCTTGCTGTTTTTCCTTCAAAGTTAATGCTGCCCTTCACTGCTGGAACTCTTCAGCTAACACTTTACCAAAGTGTCCTCTGCTGATAGACCTCTGTCACTCATAAAATACCCCTTGGGGAGTGCTACAGGAAATAAAATACATGCATTAGAACTGGTATTTTCTTAGGCCCAGTTCACCGCATCGCCAGGTTTATTGTAGCATAATTTTGTTGCGTTCATGAGTGTGACACTTTAAAAACAGAAATTTGGTGATGAGTGTCCCCTTATTTCAAAGCTACTTAAACTTAGACACACCAGATTTTTACATTCCAGGAACTTTGAACTGTCACATATTTTGACCATTAAGTTCTAATAAATAACATAAAAGCATGTTACAACATATGACTATAAACTGCAGCCCTCCTAGATATGCTTGGCTCCAAACTGAGACAACAGGCCTCCTCAAATTCATTTTTAAAAACAGAAAGGTATCTTGTATAGTACAGGACAGAATATCTGTCTATGAGCATATGCACATTTTCTTCAAATTTTATTATAAAACTTCTAAAATAGCAGCAAGATCTTTCCAGTAAATAGCAAAAGCACAATTAAAAAGAAAGACCTTTTTTTTGTTTCTGCAGTCTCTGAGTTATAATTTCTAATACTGGGTGAATTACATGAATTGCAAAATTTGGGACAAGATTACAAAGCAAAATTCTTTCTTTGGAGTGCTTAGGCAATGCAGCTCAAGTGTTCGCAGTTGCCCCTTAAAGCTTTAAAGCCGATGAAATCCAGTCTTTGGACTTAATTTATGTACTCAAGTTATACAAAGTCTCTAACCTCAACCTTCATTATCTTTGTCCATAATAAAGTTGCTAAGGATACATCTCACTGTTTAAATATGGTGGTTTATCCATAATGATAATACAGTATTTTCTGTGAGTCTGTTAACCAGTTTTACCATTTTCCCAGTTGTTCAGACTGAGATATGTTAAGAATTCACAGCTGGTATGGGGCTGCCTACATAGCTAAAATATGTGTCTTGGTGGTGGCTAATATTTCTCATCAAATACGTGTTGGCAAAGTGTTTAGGTTCAGGATGAATCATGCTGCTGGCCACAGCGTAGCCAACAAAAGTAGAAAAAAATACACATTAAAGTAATGCAAAATACATTTTCTATCATTCCTCTAGAGTGTTAGGGCTCACAAACTCTTAAGAGTTTGATCTACACCCTTAATCATGCACAATCCCATTGACAAGAGTTAAAGAAAAAAAACCCAACCAACCAAACACCAAAACTAAAACCAGCTTTGCAGAACAAAACTCCCCAGAAGCAACCACTGGAAGAAACAGAAATACAACGACCAAGTTAACTGTCTCACTGCAAGCGCTCACTCCCCCAAATACCCTGCTTTGGTACATGGTTAAACTTAATGTACAGATCTGCAGATGCCATCAAAGCAGTAAAAGTGTCAGGGGCCCCTGTAGAGTAATGCATCCCTAAAAACTGACTGGGAGGGTCAGGCACAGGGAGTCCCGACCACTCCAAGACCCAGCCTGACCACTCCTTCATCCTCACTCTACCAATCACTGCCCAGTTTTAGCAAGTCCATATTTATTAAGAATATTCCTTTTTTTTCACAGAAGACAGGTCATGTTGTAAAGAGTGTATTTCCACTGGCACTGCATCACGTCACTCGGGCCCAATGACAGCAACACCCGCACGTATCAAAGAGGGTCATTTCAGAAGAGAGATTTGCCACCCTGAACTTTGGGGGTAAATGCCTCCTTTCCACTGAAAGTAAACAAGAACCAACAGCCTAACTTTCATTTGCACCACTGAAAACCACCCTACAACAGACGTTTCCAATATAGAGAACTTGTAGATCCTACTAATGGTACACCAATTGTTTTAAAATGGCAAACGCAGAAAGACACCAAACCGTCCCTCTTTTCTTTCCCTGGGACAAAGCATAGCACGTAACCAGAGGAAGGAAAATCATTGCGTGTTATTTCCTTCTGCACACACATGCACACGAGTTGGGAACTTCTGCTGCCCCCAATGATGCAGTTTCCTAACTTTTACACTGATCTCCCCAAAAAGCCAAAATATGCTATCTGAAACTCACTCTAAATCATAAGTGTTCACTGATATAAAACTAGCTGTCCTCATCTCCCGTATGCATGATCATGTCCCTTCCCCTCTGCCAACATTATTATTTGTCTGGCCATATAGGAAGCTACATCAGGGGCCTATTCTGACTGAAGCTAAATCAGCCAAAAAAGTTTTCAGCCGGTTTCTAACCCAGCTTACCGTGTAGTTGTGCTAATGTTATTACTAGCGCCAGAGAAAGCAGTGGAAATATGCGACTGGGGAAAGATAGGACTGTTTTTCTGGGTCATGGTCTCACTCAAGGGGCTTAAGTCACTGAGACAGCAGCCTAAATTTGGGAATCACGTCTGAGAGCAAATGTATTCTCATCAATCCTCTCTCTTTATTACTACTCCTACACTGCTGCTTCCTTTTCCAGGACATTTCAATGTTTTTCTCCAAGTAAGAAGCTGAAATAAAAGCAGGACAGTATTTTTAATCAAGTGAATTTGACTAGTGCCAGACAACTGTAGCTTCAGCAGTTTATTTGAAATCTTCCAGCATGCTGTTCTCTCTATATTGGTCGTATCATTTGCTTCCACTTCAAGAACTTGGAACATCAGACAGCATTGCTGAGTACAGACTAAGAATCAGAAGTATACAATATGGATATTGAAACAAGCACTGGCTTTTTATTAATCCTGTTATCTTTATCATGGTGGAAATCGTATTCTGAATTATCTCGTTTCACAAGCAGAGTTGCTGGACCTCTGCTTGTGTAATTTTGGAAATGTATTTTTAAGTAAAAGATGCAATGCTTCTGCTGTGTCGAAGGAAAGTTAAAATCATAATGTTCTGTCAGAGAAGGAGTTACATATTTTTGACAACAGAAAAAAGTTCAGCTGGAAATGAGAGGCTATGTAACCAAGTGAAACGTAATCTCTTTTCACACCACACCACCTCTCAAAGAAAATATTAACAGCTACTGCACAATCACCACCCACTCCAGCTTACTATCCGTTGGACATGCGGAAATTGCAAGCTACTGGATTCTACTTCCAAAGTTGTGATGTCCTGCTAGTCTTGACTTCTACCAATCTACTTGAGTGTTAGAGGAGGTGATGTGATAGAGAAGATTGACGAAGGATATTATCTGGCTGCTCCCTACACAAAACCAACAAAAATATATTACCTCAGGAAATAACCAATTATAATAAATCTGAGGTGATTCACCCTTTGAGGAAGGGCCTACAAATGCAAAGTTCTCTCAATTCTTACTAACACCTTTGAGATTATACAGTATTATTTTTATGAGAAGCATTGGCATGAGAGTCCTAGAAAAATAATTTTCACACACTCGTAGAACAAGCATAGCCTGGAAGAATTAAATCTTCGTTTCCTTGCAGTTGTCTCCGAGTTTACTGAATTCTACCTGAAAGAAGAGAAAAATTACTCCTCCAGTTCTTGAGGTCTAGGTTAAGAGTGGGCAGTTTTAGTTCCGGGTGAGATAAGGATACTTGCGTATTGTCCCAAGTATCTCGTTAATACTTTTACTTCCAAAATTTTTACTTTTTACTATACATATCCGGGACTTCCCCTGGAAATACTTTTATGGGCGGAAGTAAAGGTTTTTCACATTTTATCCAAGATTTCTAGACCCAGATACATCCGGATTGGACTACTGCACTTTTCATGTCATCCGCCTATCAACTCTACATGCATTAGTTTTTCACGTTTCCTGAGAGGTTTCAGACCATTGTATATTCACAGTGTTCACAGCTGCATATACCAAGGATACTTGCTTCTTCTTGCCCATGAGATCTGGGAAATCCTACTTACTTCTCTCTGTCAAGGCATTCCAGTTATTCTTTACATTTTACACAGGAGGGAAACAGGCCCTCTTTAGTACCTCTATTTTATTCATCTTCGCATCATTCACATCTTTGAAGCTTCTCTCACCCACAGTACATACAGTGCTGAGTAGTGGCTATCTTGGTTACCATACCCTGCATACACATGAAAAAATATAAAGACTAAGAAAAGCAGAGTTAAAAAAGAGAGTAAAAAATATTATTTGGAAAAAAAAATATTTTTAGAATAAAATTGTCCATCTGCAGTGCAATTTTGGAATATATAAATGTAACTTAATAAAGTTACATTAACTTATAACTTAAACAATTCATGCCGTCCCAGTCAAGTTTCTGCTGCAGAACTGGGAAGCTGCATAAGGCACAGGTTGGCCAACAGCCCTGGGACAGAATTCCCAACATTGGCGTACCCCCATCCTTCCATGTGCACAGGAGTCCACCACCTCCAGTCTTCATCCAGTTTTTAGGGCAGATCTCTGGGGAATACAAGGTTCACATTAGAAGTGAACCTTGCCTCATTTGTGTAATTAGCTATCAAGTCAAAGGAAACAAGATTGAGTCCCTCTCCTACAAAATAAAAAGGCATTTTTTACAAATAAGGGATAGAATGCAAGCCCTCAGACTCTGGTGCTACAAAGCCTAACCTGACTGTAGAACAAGTGGATTCAAACACTTGGTCTGAACAAACACAAACCCCAGCTCTCTAATAAGGCCTGAGACAGAGAAGTGTTGCACAACTTGGATTAGCATTTTTCACGTGATATCCATATGTAAGATGTGGGACTAACAGTAGAACACTGTTTTCAGCTCAAGCTTCTGCACATAAAGATGTGCTGTCTTCACTGGCCACCGAATTCAGCAGAACTCCAATGCGATTTACAGAATTTTCTTTGCAAGACTATCGTCCCCAAGCATTGTACAGGAAGCTTGGGCAACAAACCAAGGTATCAGGATTTCACTACTGGTGTAACATTTAGAGCTTATTCGTGATCCAGCCAAGAACCTGTTGGATATAGTAAGAATAGGAATTAGGTTACAGGTTCACAGATTTGAGATTCTGAAGTCACAGAAGTAAACATCGCAATGAGAGATGCATATATGCCGTTCACTAAACATTATCAAATACACATTTACACTAAGCTTCTGCTTCAATTCCCAGCATTTAATGAATGCAGCACAGAGAAGCGCACATAGATACTCTGTTCTGCTCAGTCTCTTATTTTGAAATGCATCTTAATTGCACAGCCCTGTTCTTTCATCATACATCCAAGGAGAACGTAGGAATTGCCATAACAGAGCGGGTGCTGTAACCACCCACCTTCGCTTCCCGCATTACGGACATCATGGATGCAAGTTAAATGGCATTCATGGTAGCAGGCCGGTATCCAACAAAAGGGTACCCTGGTCACCTCGTTTTATACTTTCCAGAGCTCATTTTTATGAAAAGCCATAAACCAGATGGCATCTTCATCACACCCACTGGTCTCTTCAGGACAAAAGAGGCTAATGGAAGATAACACAGGGAAGTTTAATATTGTTATATCCATTCTGGGGTTTCATACTCCTGGGCTGTCAAGTCAGAAGCCTTCACTGGCATTGTATGTTTGGTTTGGGGCTTCTTGTGTGGGGTTTTTTTGGTTAGTTGTTTTTTTGTTGGGGGGTTTTGTTTGGGGGATTTTTTTTTTTTTGGTAATAAGAGAGATTAAACATTATTCCATCACAAACCAAATATTTTTAGCCAGCCACAGCAGGAGGCAGCTGTCTATCACTAACCAATTTCCTTCTTATAATAAAGGGGAAAGAACTGCTGAAGAAAGTATTGAGGTGCTGATGGGTTGCAAGTAGAGACTAACTCTGTGTCTACAGGATTTTCTGAGGGAGGAGTGTATGTACCTCTCTGCCTTTGGCAACTGAGGAGCTCAGTTTTGTAACTCTCTTTGTCATTGTTATTTCCAGCGTTGATCTTACTGAGTATCCCAGAGTCCTGTATTTACTGCATGTATGCATTGGAACCTGGTTATGTGCATAATTTAACTATATGGACCAAAATAAAACCCATTTTCAGGGAAGGCTTCCATAACAGTCTATTTCAACAAGCTAATCTGTATTTCTGTATCCATATGTACTGGGCATCACCAATTAAAAGACGTTGCTATCCTACCTACTAATGCAAATCAATTTAACTCCAATCTGCCAGGTTGTATAAATAAAGAGAATGGTGAGGTGCAGAGGATAATGCACAGAAACTGCAAGAGTGTAAGACAACCACTGGATTCCAGATGGGATAGGATAGGTCATAGACATACAGAATTGTAGAAGCAAGATCCATAACTCAGCTCTGTGAGTCAAGATTTTTTTGTGAGGTACTGGTAAGACTGAAAGCATATGCTTAAATATAGGATAACAAATGGGTTTCCGTCTGCACAGAGATGTAATCACACATGTCCTAAAGCTGCCAGCATCAGTGGCAAGTGGTACTGCAAATGAAAACAAAAATAACTTCAAACATTTTCAGATCTGCACTGATTATTAATTTATGTTGTTCATTTGAATAACGTAACTTTTGAAGTTGACATCTGGAATCCAAATAAACTAAATAACTATCTAGGTTAGACTAGAGATATGGGTTGGGGAACGTTATTGCAATATACAATTCGTACATTGTACAATGTTCAATTTTAAACCTTCCTCTCTAACAACAACAAAAAAAAAATCTTGTGAAGAGTTTAGGGTTTTTATTGTGAGACTGTTTCACAGGTAACAGTGAATTCTCATTCACATACCACTGCTGACAATTAACTTATTGACAAAAATCCAACACATTCTAACAAAATAGCTTGACAAAACTTTAGAGTCTTCTCCTGGGATTGTGTATTTTCAATTACAAATGAACATTTGACTCATTCCCAAAAGTCAGAGTCACACATTAGTTTAAGCCCAATTTGTATTCTTATGCAATTGTCCAACTCTGTAAATATCCATAAAATATTTCTAGAATACATTCAAAAGGTTAAGAACTACTCAGAAATGTTTTTACTAAACCATAGGTTATGCTAAATAAGGTAAAATATGCTAGCTGATAAGGAAAAGTAAAGAAAAGAGAAATAAAATAGTCATTAACATTATCTAGTATTTAATGGTCATGGATATCTTTGTACTTTAGACTTACGGAAGTATTTATATCCACATTTGCCAATGTAGAAAAATTAATGAGAACATCATGAGATATTTGACTAAACATACTGCAACAAGGTCAGATCTAAAGAAAGGCTTCACTATCTAAAATGGCATATGAATGAACTTGGATATCTCAATTCTTAAGAGCTCCTGACATGACTACAGTTTTGCTCCTGGTAAGAGCTACAGTTTTTTCAGTCCTCGCAGGGCTGCTTACACTCAACCTAACCAGAATCCAGAACGCAGGCCTGATACCATTAGGGATTTCAAATAGCTTCAGAGTTGCAAAACCTACCTCATGCTTTCAGATCAAACTTGCCATATGAAGCCAACAAAGCTATTACTACCTTTTAAAATGACATAATCCACGCCTGGGATGTTTACGGAGCATCTTCTGTGGCACAGAATCAGGATTACTCTCCCAGATGTGTGGGACCCGCATTCAGTTCCTCCTCTGCCCAAGAACACTCAGCCTTACCTCTCCTGGTTAGAGTCTTGAACTCCCACGCTAGTCGGGCTCTGCCATCTGTACACCATTGTTCTGACAATACAATCTCCACTTCCTTACCATAGCTGTTCCTCTCAGAATTTTTTCTTCAAGATAAAGTTGATCTGTCTTGAGAAAGGTCAGGAATTTATAACCTTGGTGTTGGGTGCATCTTGACTAACTTTAGCTATTGAAAAGTCAGCCCTCTCTTCCTAGCTCTTCTCTGAACTGCTTATATATTCAGTGGAAAGAAAGGGGCTTCATCAAGGGCAAATAATTCCATCCTCAGAGAGTTATGGACTGCACTGTGGAAATGCTGCCTGTAATCCCACAGAAATAGAGAATTAGACTACAGAGGAATACCTGGATTTGAGGTAACCATTGTTAGATAGGACAAATATTACTTCAAGCAATTAACAAACTTGTCCAGGAGTCTGGAGAAAGAAGTCTTGGACTCTCCATGTCTGCTCCTATAAACATTTCTGAATTTTAACGTAAGTAGTCATGTATTGTGTAGAGAGCTTGTGCACATTGAGGGATCGATCCAGTTGCCATACTCAGGACCAGGCATCTAGAGTTTACTGTATTGCAACTATTTACTGTATGATCTAATGTCTGGCCCTTAAGGTAATACTATTTCCCACACTACGTTCACAAATGCCATTGTAGTTCTCTTGGGTACCATCAACATGGGATGCTCTTTAAGGTTTCACCCCCTTCAGAGCCTCTGCGGTGACAAATGTCTTTTCCAACCTAAATGATTCTGTGATTCTATGAGGCACAAGTAAATCTGCAGTTCAAGTTCCACGTGTGAAGCACTCTGTTCTTCAGGTGGTTCTGCTTCTCTCATCATTGGACATATTCAGCTTCATGAGTGCTGAAGGAGAACCAGGCATAGTACTCCAGACTCATTTTGTACCACTCCTACTAAATACTTGGCTAAGACAGTAGGCATTACTATTTCGTCCATCCCATTTGTTCCACTAAACTTCATTTTGCCTCAGGTATGTACAGGGTTTGGGGTTTTTTTGTTGTTGGAGAGGGGTTGGTTGGGTGTTTTGGGTTTGGGGTTTTCTTTTTTTGCTTAGATATGTAGCTTAAAAAAAAAAAAAAAAAAGACAACTTTAGCATAGCATCTGTTGGTTCACATGGAAAAGCTGCTGCCAGGTCCAGCTAGGCTTTCTGTTACAATTATCAGCTGACATGAGCAAACAAAACGTGTTGATTTGCACTAAATGTCACATACCAAGTATCACCTGGTCACGTATCAGCTATGTTCTCTGTGTTTTTTAATACATTTTATCTTGCATTATATTGCTAAAGATTCAAAGCAGATGAATTCATCAGGAACATAATCTTTAATCACATTTAAAGTGTATTTAGTCATTGTGCTTATGAAGAGATTTTATTCAATGGGTTTATTTCCTTATCACGTATGTATTTTAAAACTGAGCTGCTGTTTTTACACCACTTCTCTACATTACTGCAAAGTTAATGTTTTATTTTAATAAGATTATTTTTATATCAGCAATTCCATTAAGTGTGTTTCACTTTACTGGGCATCTGCCCAAGATTCCAGATAACTAATCTCTAAAAAGTGACCTACATACTTAACCATTGTGCCCCTTCATAAGGGACACTAATTGACTCATATTTTCGGTTTGATCTATACACAATTTCTCTTGTGCAATTGCATAAATCATTATACATTAGTCAATTTCTTTTGTATATGAAGATTTTTCCAAGAGTAATTCAGACAGCTAAAATTGCCCCATATCCTAACTAAAAATTAAGTTTATGTTGACACTGTTAATCATGTTTTCCTCTGTCCTAAATATAGTCTTTATGCAGTGCATAATAAACCCATGTAAGCGCTAGGTTTATTTTCTTATAATTTCAGCAGAGGTAGGCATTGGAATCAGATTTTTTACATAATCTGCTGTAAAATGATTCTTTCAGACTCTTCAAACTGGCTGGACAGCTGAAATTTCATATTTTCAAAACCTCTGCAGGGGGCAGAGGGATGGGTGAGGAAATGCTTTGGCCAGATTTAAAGTCTGTTATGAAACTTTAGAGCACAGCTTTGATAATTTTATTATAGGAGTGCCCTTCTTGCTGGGAGGAAGCTTTTCCTACCTTCAAATTTGAGCATATGTCTTTATTTTACCTTCGTACACTTGAAAAAGCTCTTCAACATCTCTGTAGCCATTCCCTTAGTGTGAAGCACGTATGAAAAAGTGTAACAAGTTCCATTGCCAAAGGTGGAAGCTGACAACCTTTCTAGACAAAAAGCAAACTTGAACATTGTTACCTAGAGGCAGCTAGGTCATCAAACTCTGCCACAAGAGCCATCACTCTGAGAGAAGACTTTGAAAAACAAACTAAAAGGAGTTGATAGAAAGTGATACTTGCAGAAACAAGAATAACTTGTGCAAGTTCCCTTATACCTGGTTTGGGGTAAATGTCCAGTAGCGAGCAGAGGTTCTGTTGTCAGTCATTTATTAAGGAGAGCTGGTACACATGTGCCACTATGAGATGGCTCTGACCTGAGGCCTGCAGATACTGCAGCGCATATTTGCAGGAGTTGTTTCTCCTCTCCCCTCATACATTTTCAAGTCGGACAGTGAGACCTCTGCTGTTAGTAAAAGAAAAGAGCTCAGCTGTGTTATGAGGGAAAATCCATTTCTGATTCCCAGGGCGCTAATGGCAGATGTGGGAGACCAAGCAGAAGACGTAAGCGTTTCCAGAGCTAAAATATTGGCTAAAGAAATGTAGCACTTATTTCTTTTGGGGGGGGGGGGGGGGGGGCAGTGGTGGGGTGCAACGACAGCACACTGGAAACAGAAGGGCTTTGTCTGTGAAACCAACTGATCTACTCCAACAGCAAGAGCTAATGTTAAATGTTGTTTGAGCATAACGTTTCTAACCTCAGGAATGCGCCAGTCTGGGGAAGAGATACACAACCAGATCTAACATTGGCCAAACCAGCTATGCTGAAAACAGCTGGGACAGCAAATCGACTTTATAAGCTTTGGAGTCATACGTTACAGTGAAAGTGGATACCGACCCTCTTCAGACTGCCTCAGTTGCAACAGAAACTTTAAGAACAGCTTTAAACGGTGACCAAGTTAACATTACATTTATGACTGGAAACTGCATGGTATTAGTAACTGATTTAACTGTTAATTAAATTATATATTTAAATGAATCTCTTAACAACAATTCTGAAACCATGCATCTTCATTTTTCATAGAACAGGCCTATTAACTTACCATATGGAAATTCATTTGTTGTTCTAGATCTTGAGATCACACTTCATGTATTTGGCTAATTCTCTTGAATGAGGAAAAAAAAAAAAAAATCTGTTTAGGAGCTTGGTTCAGGCTTCATAGGAGCTGTGGAAAAACACTGCACTACCCAGTCCTGTATAATCTAGCATACCGACAGCCATTTGCAGACGTGACTATGGGATGGAATACTACATGTTCATGGTTGTAAGGCAGAAGTGAGCAATTTATTAGAAAAGTGAAATCTGTCTAGCCTGAAGAATGGATTTTCTTCATCACTGTGCCTTTATCTTTTCCCGTTTTCTGTATTCCCACTTTTTATCCCCCCCGCTTTCTATCTCCAAAACGATCTTTCCATATGCCTGGATTAAAATTGCATTATTTCCTTTTCCCTTCACAACATTATGTTTCAAGATATACCCAAGTTTTTTATTATATCTCATTTTTGTGACCTAGAACTAGTAACTGCTATGCTTCAATAGCAGTATTTGTAATATTTTTTAAGTCTTTAGATAACATTCTATGATTATGAGAATTCATATAAATCAAGATTAAAGAATTCTCATTTTGGCTTTCATTAAATGAGACTATCGGTCAACAAGACTCTATAAATTGAAAATTTGTCAATATGATTTTTTTTTTTTCTGTTAGAAAGCTATCAAATTATAAACCACTTTTTACTAACTACATATTAACACAGGAACAGCAGGAAAAATGAGTTTGTGTTCTCAATAGCCACAGAACACCCCACCTCTCACCCCCGCCCCGGGATACAAGAAATCCTCTACTTCTGTAATACCCTTTGGCTGTTTAATCAGTTTGGAAATAAAGCGTAGACATTTATAATCCACAAGATGTCACTCTAAAACAGCTGGAAAAAATAACGTCTTTTTGTTTCAAACTTAACCCAAAAGGTCAGAAATGACTAGCATTTCAACTTTAACAGAGCGAGCTACAAGACTCTCTACTCAAAGCTACTACAATGTAACAGTAAAGGCAGTGGGTATTTTTTCTTGTAAATAGCATATTTCAAAACCAGTCTATTTTTAACTTATTTGCCTAGCTGAAGTCTGCAAAATTGTCAGTAACTGTTTAAATCTGGGACAGCATCCAGCAAGTACTTTATCAGGGTACATTCCATCGCCCTTCAGTCAACTACTGTTGGCTTAGCAAAGAGGCAGAGAACAATGTCAGACCCAACAGCTTAGGTCTGCAAGGCATTTAAGCTTTTTAATAAAATACACTTTGCCTATAAACACATTTTCCTTTTAAATAAATGTGGTGTATTCCATAGAAATTTGAACATCCCCCCCAAAATACAAATAATTGTCAGCAATAAAACTAACAAAAACTAATTTTTGCTATTTCACCTGCAATCAGTGAATTAATTCTCTGGACTCTTAACAGGAGAGAATTCCAAGTAAGTTTTCTTATAACTAACAAAGCGTACATTGTAGCTTTCCCTTTAGTAAGTCCATGCCTTCTTTGGTAACCACCTATTTTCATAAACTTTTGATCTTTGACAGATCTATCAATTTTAATTAAATTAACAATCAGGTTCAAAACATACCAGAAGAAATCAGACACAGGCATGAGTGCCTAACTGTCATTTCAAAGCACACAAGATTAATATTTCAAGAAAATGAAAATCATCTACGAGAAAGGACACAACGTATAGAACAGACCTGTTAGCATGAGGGAGATAGCTATAGGTGACAATTTACACAAGATACAACAATAGAAAACTGGAAGCAATTTTGAAATGTTAATGCTTTTCATCGTGTGCTCAATACAGCAGAGCTCTGATCCCTGCACAGACCAACAAGACTCTTACACAAAAAATACAGAAGAAAAAAGAAAAAGAAAAAGGAAAAAAAGAACAACATGCAAATTGACAATGCCTGCCTGCTTGTGTTACTCTAACACTACAGCTTTCAAACACTTTGTTCACTCTACCCTGATTTTTTTCCTGTTTCTCTCTGGCCATATTTCATGTTAGGCCCATTTCTAGTAGACACACTTCAGAAAAGCTAATTAGGTCAGGCCTCAAATGATAGAAACAGAAGAATGTCTGCTTCAAAGATCTCAACAGATTTTGGTTGCCCACTTGTGTCAAGAAGGCTGCAGTTCCAGGCCCATGTCCAGATCTTTGAAGTAACTGACAGCTTTACTGGTAAAGAGGCAGGTGCGTAAGGATTTAAGCATTTTCTTGTTTGTATGGCAGCTGACAAAGTTCTGAAAAATTTTAGTTCATACAACCAGGATCTTTGAAAATCTAGTTCTTCAAAACCCATTTAATCAAGCAAAACACCTTGGTATGCATTAAACTTAAAAATGTGTTTGCAGTTCTCTCACTTCTGTAAGAATTAATGAAAGCTAGAAATGTGATAAATACCTTGCTGAAATAAAGAAAAAGAAAAAAATCTTTAAGAGAACTACTTTAGAAGAAGCGGACCCTATGGACCAGACTGGTCTTGTTAAACAACTCTCCTGCAGCTTTTACCTGGTATGAGCACAACAATGGCGGGGGGGGAACACACCATTAAAAGCCTCAATCAAAACCAATTAGAAATTATATTTTTGAAACTGCAAAACAAAAACAATGACTTGGCTAGGTAACCAGATTTCTGAATTGTGACATTTTTATAGTTATAATTCCATTCACAAGATGTATTAATCACACCCGATTCCACTGATATGGCTATTAAAGGAGAGGAAAAACCTCAGCAGTTACCATAACAGACACTTCCTTCACTGTTTTTTCCATTCAAGTCATACATAATACAATGAAGTTATTTTTTTCCCTTAGTCTACACACAGTGTTCAACTCTCACATTACCCTCTTTCTCTTTGAGGCTTTGTGCATATACACAGCTTCTACTTCATAACTATGTCTAACAAGCAAGTTGCAAGAAGGAAGCTCTATCTCAGAAGCAGGAAAAAAACAGAAACCGGAGAAAATGGCCTAGAAAAGATACATTAGAGACAGCAAAAATCAGTTTATTCTTCTTCTATCTTCCATTGCCAGCCTGCATGAGATACTATGAAATTGCCCTAGAAATTAACTAGCTCATTTTCTTCAGTTTTTAAAGTAAACAAATACTAGAACACCCACAACTTTTTCTGGAATGATGAAATCATTGTTATCCCTCATCCAGAAGAGCTGTATAGTGCCTTAATGAAAAAAAAAATGCCCAATCAAATTAAAACCACACCCCATATGACAATATTTTGTACAGGAATGCTGACAACCAAAATCAAGCTACTTCTATCAGCTGCTTAACAGTTCAGCATTCAATACATTCTTGTCATGTACACAGCCACGCACAAAACACGAAGTGGATAAAACAGAAAAAAACTGTGGGCAAAATGAGTCAATTGAAACCAGAAGCTGAGCAGACCCCTTTGTTTTCTTTGAAGTGATACTTCATTCAGAAAAAGATCACACTGGATTTAGCAATTACACTGATGTCTGCAGGATAACAGTACAGATCAGCAATTGTGTTTGATAAGAATGGAAGGAAAACCCTGGAGAACCAGGTGGGAGACAACAGAGCTTGCACTCCTTAGGACTGTATCAGTGCAGGCAGAAAAATCTACAATTATTCTTGCAAAGAGAAAAATCCATGGGAACTAACAATCAACCCCCCTCTCCTCCCAACCCCCCCCCCCCCCCCCCAAGAAAGCAAACCCACACCTACTCACACAATATACTTATTTTAATCCCTTTTTTCCCAGGTCACAACAGCTGAGGCTGTTTTAGACAGTCAAGAGACAGCTCTGCCTGGATAGCCTAGAGGTTTCTCTTTAGAACTCTGCTCCCCACTCCATTTAGATGGGGAAGAAAACAGCTATGACAAAGCTGTACCTTAAGAGGAAGCTGACTATTACATTCCTCATCGCCCGCAACTCTAGGAGGCTGAAGACATTTTTCAAGAAACCATTTCCCCTGAGCTACATTAAATTCCATTTGGAAAAAAACCATCCACGCAGTCTTGTGTACACCTTCCCATAAAGGCAGATCCTCTAACTATCTGTCTCAAAGAAATTTGCAAACAGTTGCTTCTCCCTTCAGCAAGGGAGAAGAGTTTCGTGGTTTTCTTACAGAAAGAAAATTATTTCAGCCTTTTTTTCTGGTACTGAAAAAAACAAAATTCCTGGTTCAGACAAATCAAAGGCAGTGCTCAAATTCTCTCGTAATAAACAAACTCAGATTCATTTAATGTTTCTGTACTAAGAACAACAGCGTGTTCAAAAGGCCTTTCTCCTGCACCACACCAAGCACTCTGCTTCACAAATCTGAACTGGAATCAGATTCCTGTGGAAATTATATTGGTATCCAAAGCTCAGAGCTATGTTTTTATTAGAGAAGTGCTTCCCAGCCTTGTCAAATGAGACGGTAACACAGCCATTGAGTAAGATAATTAAGACTGAACACCTCTTCAGTTGCTATTTGTACATTCTTAGCAACTTCTGAGAGGAGAAACACCATCAAATTGTGGGAAAAGGCATTAAAACTAACACCACACACATGCTACAAGGCAGAAGGTGGGTTTTGATCTTGTAGTCAAAAAGTTCTTTGGAAAGAGTACTGAACCCAAGGCCTGGTTCAACTGAGAACTGAAGTAGTAAAATGGGGACAGAGGGCAAGTCGCAGTACTCACATGAACCGCAACAGCCACTGATACATACTGTGTTTCTTTAGGTACGTGACTGACAGCCATATCACAGACCTTTCACAAAAATAAACAGGTAGTCTGCATGCTTGCACTGTACAATTGTAGATGACAATACTTTCAGGAAAAGGGATGGATCTATCATTTACACAATGAAGTGAAGAAACTCAACGGGACAGCTTTTCCAGCCACTGTCACTGAAGGACATACTTTGAGCTCAGTGTCTGATCCACTTCTCTGCAAACAGATTGTTTGGCCTTTGGATGAACCAAAAGTGGTCACAAAGTGAAGAGACAGACAAAATGTAGAAAGCAGTTTCCTCTCTCCCACCAAAACGTATCCTCAGGAACAAGATCAGTAACTGATTTCAATAAAAAGCCTAAGATTTACCCTAAGAAGTTCAACACAATCATTGTAAACTGACCTCTTCTTGGCCTGGTATCCAGAATGTGGGTGCCATTATAGAAGCATAGGCAGTTCCGCCTGGACTGTTACGCAGCACAGCTCCTAAAATGTGTTAGTGTCACCTCCCCAGGACTTTGGCAGTTGCAAATTCAGACCCCAGTCATATTTCAGTTTTATTCCATGAAGGGTAAGAAATAACGATGAATAGTTCCAGCCATTTTCACTTTTTCTGCGCTTGGAGAGGAGCACTAGCAAGCACAAGACTTACATGCACAAATGCAAGCTTGATGGACAGCAAGTTGAAAGAAAAATTCTCTTCTCATTCATAGCACATGTGCATGTACTCTGGATTCCAGTGCTGACACACATTCAGAAACATGACACTGACGTAGAATAAAATGGAGTTCCACAACTCGTCTAAAACTCAAGAGGGCTATATTGACACTTTAAAGAGAAAAAATAAACTGAAGGAAGACTTAATATATTTTCCTTTATAATCTAAACTAATTTGTATATCCTAGCATATATCCTATCACTTTAATCCTCTGATATACTGCTTGAACAGAGACCCAGGCTCCAGCAGTCCCATCTCAAGTAAGTAATTTGGTGTTACTTCTCTGACAAACCCCAGTGGTACACTGACTTTTCCTTCAAATCTTTTGTTTAATCTCAGGAAGTCTCTCACAAAGTTTTCAATGTACACTTCAAACCAATTCAGAACGGGATCTATTGTTTTAAGTAGTAATTTTTGCAGCAGCATTTGACAACAGATTCTTGGCATTTGTGCAGACCTGCCTTTTCTTATTTTCAGATAAGGTATTTCCTTCACCACAAGATGCATCTTGGTTCCAATTTATCGACTATGCAACTTAAATGTTCTTACTGACCAAACTCACTCATTCTCACTTTAAAATACAGAAATGTGTGTTGCTAATTCTGTCAAAATTAACGCTATACCACACTGAATTTCTGAGAATGAAAGAATAATAAGTAATGAACTTTTCTTTTTTCCTAGTCTTAGTCTAAATGAGCCAGGTTTTGTGCAGTTGACTTTTCTGAAGCAGGATACTTTTATGCAGATAAACAGATCAAATGGAGTTTTCCAGAATGACCAAACACACGGCCAAGAGCATTTGGGTTTAGCTCCCATTATTAACAAAGCATCCCACATACACAAGTAATTATTTAAATAAAAAATAAACATTAATCAAATGTTTTAAAAGTATTAGCAAAGAAATGACTGTACATAGATGTGGAAGAGACAAGAATTCCTCCTATCAAATTTCTAACTACAGTTAGCACCAGATACTACTGGGAAGATAAAGATAAGAGAAGTTTCTCCTGGAGAGACATTCACCATGTGCCCAAGTTTCTTTCCCTTGAGAGTCAGGAGCAATGCCTACCTGTAACAGAAAACAGATTCTAGTGACAGAGCCACAACAAACAATTTGCTGGACACTTTTGTTGCAGTTTAGAGGCTGCAACACGGACCTGCAGGCTGTACTCATCCTGTCCAACTTTAACAGAACCTTTGACTTCTGCTGACTTTAGCACTTAGGATGTATTTTCACAGTGAAACAAATATTTCAAAGTTTACTTTACTTTTGTTCCACACCCAGAGCAGAGCCTGTGGGCCCAAAAGGCAGCCCACTTCCTTTTTAAATCAACTGATGTGGCTTCAGGAAGTAAAAGATAATACCTCTTCTTACAAAAGAAATGGTCTCACTTAGGTATCACTTAGGATCTCTCTCAGTGGGATCTTCAAAAGATTCGAGAAAGTTATCCTGTGTATTTCAAGTAATTTGGGAAAGCTAAAAGAAAACCAGATTTTAAAAAAAAAAAAAAAAGATACACATACACACACCCCGCCCCAACAGTGTCAGAGTGAAGATTGGGTTAAATGTGAATTCAGTTTAAGGTAAGTGAAGAAGTCTCAGGGACTTTAGTAATGGTATGATTCCATTCCTCCTCCCCTCCACACACACACACTCCCCCCAGTAAAGCCAATTAAGTAGGAACTAAGCCTTTCTTCCTACCACATCAGTAAGGCAATAGTGCTGCTAGTTCCAGCAAAGCTCCCAAATACTCTGCTCATAGACTGTACTGGCCAACAAACAATTAGATCATTCCTGAATTCAAGAAATACCCAGAAGCAATTTTGCATAAGCGTTATTTTCTTTCAAAGCACAATGGAAAAGTTGGCATGTACTGCATTTACCAGAACTGTAATCTGGTTTAAAGCATGGGTTTATTTTTAAAATCTTCAGCTCTCACCTATAGGCTATTCCAGAACCCTGTGAATCAGCAGATAGTTACTGTTTATTGGAAAACTTCCTTCTTTAAGTCACCTTTACTTCCTCTCAGTACTTCACAGAAAGTGTGAAAAGAACTACACCATCAGCCTTTGCTATAGGCATCTGTCTACAACTGTCCGGAATCTAGAACACAAAGTATTCAGGATACAAAACTGAATTTTGATATATAGACCTCTAATAAATCAAATATTCTACAGACTACAGAAAATTTAAGTAAATAGCAGCCACATAACAGACAGCTTCTTTCATGTATTTACAACATACTTAGCATCATGTCATGAGTTTAGGTATGCTTTTTTCCTTTGTCCTCTTCCAGATACTCATGGCTCTTAAAGCATCTCAAATAACCAGATGTTTAAAGGAAATCAGACACTACACAGGTTAAACAACATGGTTCTATTAAAAACTATCTTTAACCATGGCACTCAGTGACAGCAATACAATACTTTTTTCCACAAAGCAACTAATATAAAAATATGCCATAAAATCATCTGTAGACTAGTATGCTAGTACATACATGTAATCATAACATTCTTTTATAAACTCTTTCCTGAGATACCTTGGGTTGTTTGATTTTCTTGTATTACTGGATGTGTTATCTTTATGATTCATCTAAAACAATTGTAAAATATTTTATATGTGCAGGACACTCAGTAACATGTAAAAAGTAGTATGTAATATACAGCAAAGAAACAGCTCTTCGAAATTATGCGCTTTTTTACTTCGTTACATTTTTTTTTAACATTTGGCTCCTTGGGAGATGGAAGGGAGCAGCATGAAAAACCTGAAATTAGAGCTATGAATTGACAAAAAGCAGGAAAGCATTTCAGGAATGTTAGGAGTTGGAATATAATATAAATGACACAAAGAGAAAGCCATAATTCATGTTGGCTATGTATTGCCTTATAAAGCAACTGGACATATTTTAGTCAGTTCACAGTATAATAAATATTTTTACTAATCTGTTTTGGAAGAGCAAATGTCTTTTAGGGTTTCAAGCTCCTCTATAAGTTTCTTGTTCTGAACTTCTAGCACTGCAACACGACTCTCCAGACATTTTATGTATTCTTTCTTCCGACGTCGACATTCTTTAGCAGCTTCCCTGCAAAAAGCAGAAGTAAAAAGTGCAAACAAAAAAGCCATTTGCATGCCATTAGAAAGCTCAGCAGAGTATGGAGACTACGACAGAATTCCAAATTTTGGAATATCTCCCAAATCAGTCTGAAAACACTAAGCAAAACTGGGTTCCACAAGGGCCTCAAGTGTCTCTTTCTCAAGTTCATATGGCAATCTGTAGAATTGCTTCCTCTCATGCCTTGATTAAAGTTCATAATAAACGAGGTCCAAATGAAAGACAGTTATTCTGCTTTATGACAATAAAGATCTTTGAGGGCCTTGAGTTCCTCAATGAGAGTCTTGTTTTGGTTTTCAAGCACAGCCACACGATTTTCGAGACATTTGACATATTCTTTCTTCTTTCTGCGACATTCTCTGGCAGCTTCCCTGGAACCAATACAAGGCAAATGACTACAGGAACAGCCACAATATGGCAAAGACTGGATAAATTAAATTACCTGCAATCCCTGCGGTTCCACAATAACAACAACAACAACCAACAACAACAACTGTTGGATTGGACAAACAGAACAGCAGATAACAGCAATAAGCAATAACACGGTTAAAATACAATTCAAAACAACTAGAACTTGAAACAAATTCAGCATCAACAAATACAAAGTGGAGTTAATACACAGAGGAACTGAGAAAAACAGCAAGTAAATGATAACATATTGACTTGAGTTGTACTAAACATTAAGACCGAAAGCAGCATTTCTTCTTCCAGTCACATTTCATTTTGTGTGTTTATCAGGAGTAGTATCTTCTGCAATCAAAATCTTAAAACCAAACTCAAAGAATTTACTTTCAGAAAATACAAGCATAACACTACTCTCTTCAGATAAAAAGCTACATGCCAAGCTTACAACCTGCTGTAATTTTTTTACCTTAATGTAACAATCTACAGTAAAATTTAAGTCCAAACAAACACAATTTATCAGCATTTCAAAACTCTCCACCTGGGCACACTTCAGCCACATGCGTCTGGGGTTTTTTTTGTTGCTGGCAAATGGCAGTCTGGAGCCATTCTCACAGCTCTGCTCAGAATTCTGTTATATTAAAGCTAAACAGTTTGGGTAGTATTTTCAGAAGTATGTGACTGAACGAGCATTCAATTCCAGAAGAAATTTTAGAAGTACTGGGAGTCCACTCCTTTAACATCTTGAAACATGATAAATTGTCAAATTGTGAGACTGTAACTTTCCGGCAAGTTATATGAGAGATAGCATAGATGCTAGTTTTAAAACTGAAGAGAAGAAAAACAAAAGGAGGCACAACAATGCAGTGATCCTCATGAGTAATTTAAAATAAAGGACAGGCATGAGAGCAAAGCAATACCATGAATTCAATTGTAAGGCAAGGGGCTATTCAATGTATTAGAGATCTGCATAGCAGACTATTTCCTCTATTAATCTAACTGCCATTGAGAGCGGTGGCTATGCATTTAAAAAAAGAAAGAGTCCCCTAAGAATAGCAGGAAGAATGCACGGAGAAAGACTGGCATTTACAGCATACAGTCAAGTCCATGCCAACTAATTAAAAAACATACAGCCACCTCACACAATATGCCTCACAAAATGACAGAGGCACTGCACAATAACTTACCCCAGTAGCCAAGTATTTAGGAAAGTCTATAATTATCATTCCATCCTAGAATAAGTCCTCTTCACAGCATCATTAATGGACAGCTGCTAATGAGATCCTCAGATATTTTCCTAACCAATTCTTTGCTAGCATGTTTCAAAATGAACAAACGCATACTGGTCATTTTACTGTTGGAGGAGGGTGTGGCTTGGTGCGTGTGGAATTCAACAGTAAGTACACCTCCAGCTCATCACAAAAATTATCAGAAAGGGACTACACTAATACTGATTTCTGAATTATCATAATATTTTGGAACTAAAAATCCATGGTGATAATGTCAACTCTAACTTTCCATAGTTAGCAGCCAATACTCAATGCTGTAGGGATGTGGGATGACTGACAAAGAATTCCTTGACTTCCCTTTGTCAATCGCAGGCAGTGTTCATGACCTTAAGAAGAAAACTTCATTAGAATGTTTTGGGGTTTTTTTCGCAACACTGACTATTAATTGTTATATAGTCGTACCTGTTTTTCATAAGTCTCAGCTCTCTCTTGCGAGTTGCCTCTTCTGCCAGTTGCTGAGGGCTATGCAAAGTCCCTGGTGAGGCTGCCATTACCACTCCCTGAGGTAAGGTAGTAGTGGGAGTTCTAATCTGGTAAGCTGGCATGTCTCCAGTGGCAGCTGTATAAAAGAATCATATTTTAAACTTTATGGCAAAAAAGAACTATGCAGAAGTCTCTCTAGAAATAACAGATTTCTGTTGATATGTTATCCAGGATCCCTGCTACATAAAATATTTCACAGGCCTGCAATGTCACAACGCTATTTGTTATCTTACTAGCGTTTATTTCCAAGCTGTAAAATAAGTTATCTAAATTGCTCTAGCACGTGGCCCCACTAGCCAGACAGACTGAAGCCTGTGAAAGCTTCCACATGGCTCTTTTCAGACAACATAGGGAAAGCTGTTTGAGAAACACTGTCAAAGCATCCACACTTATTTCCTGTTTGCACAATCCCATGAAAAGATGGTCCTCTGTTGCAGCCACTGAGGTTTATATGCTACCCCTGTCCTCTAACAGAGGCTTCAGGAGTCAACTTGCTTCAGAAGTCAACTTTCTCCTCCTTCCCTGTGACAGCAACAGGACCAGTCTTACTGCCTCTCCTGCCTTTACAGCAGCAGTTTGGCAACCCTTGGAAAACGAGTGACAGCTGCTGTTGCCAAAATGAAAAGGAACAGACAAGTGCTCATGGTGAACAAGAGTTATGTTCCTTGAGCAAGAGGACCACAAATAGGATGCTGCAGCATTAGCGGGCAAGAGGAGGTAGTGGCGGTTGCACAGGAAGGGGTGTAGCTACACAGTAAATCAGAGTGCAAAAGTTCAGATTCAGCTCCTAAGCCTACCAGTTTTGAGCTCTCCCCAGGCTAAATGCAGATCTGAAATCCGACATGTTATTTGGAACCAATACCTGATAGTCTCACCTCATTTCTGTATTTTGTAGGAACAAAGTACCTCAATGATGTACCCCAACTTTAAAACACCGTGGAAGTCCTAAGTACTTATGTCTTGTCTGACATAAAAAACCAAAAACAAACAAAAAAGTATCCCTCTTCAAATTATAAACAAGTATTTACCTATTCCTTTCCATAAATGTTTTATATTATCACAGAACAAAACTTCAAATTTTATCATTAAAGCAATTGAATATAAAAGATGAAATTTCAGGGGCTGTTATGTTATACTGAATTTATACTTTAATTCTTTAAAGCAATATTCAAATAATGGAAAAACTTAACTTGGAAAAATTAAATGTAGATAAAAACACTTTGGGGAGGCTGATGGGTAAAGCAGTAAAGAGACATCAGTCAAATACAGGGGGGAAAACCCAAACCCTAAACTTAATAAAAAAAATTACTATTATTCTCATTAAGTTAATGCAGGTGCTTCACTATAGGATCAAGCTGTGTTTAGACTACAATTCCACAGCCATGTCCTGAAATCATTATCAGCTTAAACACTTTGCACCTCCCCCCTCTCTCGGTCCTGCGGGTAAAAGTGTGGAATTACAAGATGAACTGGACCAGTGAACTGACCTGGGTTACGGATAATCCCCTGGGGATGGGGGAGGGAGAGAGAAATCAGCCCTGTGAGCACTAACAGGCAGGCACCACGAACACAGGGCTTGGTGGTCTTGTACATCTACAAGAGAATTACTTAACCCCTTCTTTAAGTTCTCCATATCTCTTAGCAGCCCCAGTTATGTCAATGGGATGATACATTGGCTCACTATTTATAAAAATGGAATTTTAGAAACTCTTCAGGCTCACCTTCATGCTGGCCACATTACATAGATTTTATAGACTCTATGGTAAGAACTACCTTTTCCCATCTCTCATCACTAGGTTAAAACAAAGAGATGTTATCTTAGTTTGCATTAGCTACAATGAATTATAAATCCAAGTGAACCATTTTGTGGATCAAGTCATGGGGAAAGACCCATAACCCAGGTCACCTCAGCCTGGCAAGACCAACTACTTTGTAGTCTTTGTTTGATTTACACTCAGATGTTAGCTAACAGGACTTAATGCTGCTGCTGCTAAGAGGACTCAGTGTGATAATGTACCTGCAGCATGGCTCAACAAAAGTGAGTCCCTATCTCAGCTGGGATCAGCAAACACCACTGTAAGTAACAACATGTTGCGTGAATAGTTTGAGCAGGTTCCAGTGGTGTCTGTCCCTGCCTAACAGTTGGCTCACTTATAAACCTACCACCGTGGTAACAGAGATAAATAACCATTTTGGTGGTATAGACCTTGTAAACCCAGACACTGCAGTTAAAAAAAAAAAAAAAGCATAGCATTGACAAAGTATCTTTTAGTTGTGCAGTAGTATGTGTTTTACCATACATTATTGCAAATCAATTATTTTGAATTCTGCAAAATTTTTTGTATAGTATCTCAAAAGGTTACAATAAAATACTGTTTCCCCAAAAAAAGACATTGGGAAAGATGAAACAGGTTTTAAGCAGGGGGGATAAAATACCCCTGAAAAAATTAATAGTTAAGTCTAGTAATGTATCTACATATTACAGAGAAGGGTACCTTCCATTTCAGCATCTGAGTCAAAAATCCCACACGCCTTGATCCAGACTGACAAACCTCTGTGGCCATTTCTAATGAAACTCCATGGAGGTTTAAAGTAATTCCTAACATATCAGACATAGGACGGAGACTGTTAACAAAGCAACAAACCTGGAGATGGTGTATTTCCCTAACACACTGCCCCAGGTCATCTTTTTTTTTTTTTTCCCCTCTTATCCTTAAAATTGCAAGGCAGTAAAAAGTCACTGAAAACCTGAAGCTTTGAGCTGAGACTTACAAAAAGGAAATTATTAACAGGAAGACAAACAAAAAACCAACCAAAAAACCAAACCATATTTGGAAGAGTACAACTAACCTTGTAAATTAAGCTCTGAGAAATTAAAAAAAGAAAAAAAAACCACAACCAAACCACCCCCAAAAAATCAACCACCTTGTATCAGCAGGTTCTTGGAAAAAGTAACTTGCTGAACACTAGAGAGCATCCCTGCACTTAAATTCTTTCAGTGACTATCCAGGAGAAAAAAAGCCTGATGCATGCTATGTATTAGTATGTCTATTCCCCCCTTCTGTGAGTCATAATGATTGGACTAGATTATCAAAGGGTTTTTAACTTCACCACTGAACTGGCTAAACAAGGCATGAATCATTATCCCTTTGAGCATTAAAAAAACACAAAACGTCGACTTGGAGAAGATACTTATCTTTGGTTTAATGAAACAATAAGTACCAGCAGTGAGCAGCAGCACGTCGGTACCGGCTGCGAACTGGTTAACATTACAGATCTGCCGGAGGCAATTGACGAAGCAGAAAGGAACTGACTAAATCGCGGCATGACTTGGAGCTGACGTCAATGTGTATCTTGTTTGGAGTTTAACTTTTCCAGTTCCCTACTGCAACACGATTCCAGGAAATCTAATGACGTCAGCCTTTTGAACTCAATTAACTGAGGAACAGACCATTTTAACAGCAGAGGAGAAAACAAGCAGGCGTTACAATGCTTAAAATTATTGCTCTCTCAAATTTGTTTGCATCCAGTATTTTCTTTAATAATGAAAGCATAGGGTTTATTTACACTACAGAAACAATGCACACCTTTCTCTTACAGCTATGCTTAAGCCTATTTTAGCTATCAAATCTGAAATGTTTATTGCTAAACAAAAAAGCAGTGTCATTTTTACAAAATAAAAAACAATTATAAACATAGTAACATATATGACTATCTCCAAAATAAAGAAGCATTTAAAACAAGAGTGGTGGATTTTTCAGCAAAATCCTGCATCCAATAGTAAAGATTAGTTATCTGAATCAATCTGTGCAAGAACTCATGCACTAACAGTGATTGTTCCCCCAAATAAAACTGTTAAAATTGCCCTGAAATCCTACACTGACTAGATATAACCAGAAGCTATTTGCACCAGTTTTGAAAGATGAAAGAGTTACAGCAACAGGTTCAAAAGAAAATGTCACAAATACTAATGAAGCACTGCTTAGACATCCAAAAATATCATGTAAAAGACTAAGAAAATTTTTACCTGTTTCATCTCCTGTTACAGCCATGATCAGCTTCTGCACACACGGTTCTCCTGTTCCTCTCAGAGCTCAGTGTGAACTGTTCCAAACTAGCAAGCATGTGCAGGATTACAAGCAAGAGCACTGACATCACAGTGACCTCACTTGCTTACCACTGTCATTAATATGATCTGTCACTGGAACAGCTCACTGGAACTGCAGCCCAAAGAACTCCTTTTCCAGTAAACCTTCTTTTTTCTTTCTCTTCCATATTTCTATAAGCCTAGCTTTGTTCTTTATCCCTGAATTATTCATAAAGCTACAGAAAGCACACACCACAAAGCTGGCTGTAAAGCAACACCTGAAAATTCACAGCACTGACTGAGAAATTAAAATGTGGCTCCAGAATTCATGAATGAATCCGAAGGACAAAGTCATGATTGGATAGAAAATAGGGAAATTTTAAAAAGACGTGCAATTGTTTTGATTGGAGCAGTTCCACTAAAAGGTAGAGAACTCTGTCGGACAGACAGGCAAGACAGGAAAGCTTAATAAGCTGTAACAAATAGGTAAATGAAAGGCTAAAGCTCCTTGCTTTGGGGGGGAACCCGCAACCCACTCATTTAATTTCAGTTAAAAGCTTCAGAAAAGGTTGAAAAACTCTCTAACAAAGTAAGTCAGCCTAAAGCTAGTGATTTCAGATGCTGTAACAGGCAGAACAGTAACTCTGGGTAAGGGCTACCTCTCCCCTGTTCCCTCCTTTTTCAAAATAACTCCAAGAGATCTTTGTTTTAATTTTTATTTTTTAAAACTAACAAAAAAATCTCAGCTCTAACAAAGCTACTCCTTATTTACATCAATTTAAATGAAATTAGTTTCAGACCAACAGTCCAGGCACTGGTCTGTATGTAGGGCATAGCAAACTTTTACGGCCTTTGTCTGTAATAAATAAATTCAGACTGGTAATTTGTCAACTGTGAAACTATGCCAAGGACAGCAATAATGGAAGCATCAATGCAAAAAAGGAGCACCCTGTGATTACAGGACCACTTCAGGATCATATGAACAGAAGATCAGAACTGAAGCATGCAAGAAATTCAAGCCACAGATCTCAAATATCACTGTTCATATCACTGACTATATTACAAAAAACACACATAGATCCCAACAGAATGATTTTTGATACAACTTTCCTACACTCATTTTCACTAATAATTAAACATATTATTTTGCTTCAGCTAGCAAAAAAACCCCTTAGCCTGTATTAGGAAACTGTCAGGACATCAGAACTGCCTCTTATTTTGCCTATGAATGTAAACGTAGCGAATGAAGTATCACTCAGTTGGATCAACACGTTTGGCACTTTTATACTAAACCTTTTTCCCCATCACAGGTTATTAGAAAATATCAAGCACAGGGTTTACGTGATGCCCCCATTATTACATGAGATTCATCAACAAATCCTTTAGAAAAAAAATATAAATACATAAGCTATCTGAAAGATTCTGAAAAAGATCTTTTCTGCCCTAGGACTGATATTTGGGGTTTGTTTTGATTTTTTTTCCGTCTTTTACTTCTATGATTACTACAAATAAAATTTATATGCCGTCTACCCAAAATCGTTACAAAAATATACATAAGTGGAAAGATTACTAAGCAGAATGTTGTTTTCCTATTATAATCTGTGCTATCGCAATATTAGGTGAATGGTCAACTACAAAGCGTACGTAAGTGACAAATGTTCATAAGCTATATTCCTACAGACTTTCTAGCATCGGCAAGATGACCTGTAGTAAGGACATATTAGACACTTGTATATCCAACTAATTCCATTGTCTCACTCCATCCTGAATAACTCAGGTTTGTTGACGATATGCAATTATTATCATAAAGAGATCTGTATTACTGTAAACATCCTCAGGTGCTTTCATACTCTTTTAATATACTCTTTTATTAAAGATTTTTTTTTTTTAAGGTTTTCCAGTATCAATAGCGTGTATAAGTTGAAACCTTTTATCTTCTCATCTTCTCTGAGTTCATGCTCACTTACTATTCCCTTTGTATTTTCCCTGTATGTGTTACATAGCATTGTTCTTCTGTGTCAACAGCTATGAGCATCACTAAAGCACTGGACTTTGGGCAAAAGGAACAGAGAATTCCAGAAAGTCAGCTTCTCTGAGCATGGACAGAGAACAAATCAATTTAGTTAAAAGTATCTAGAAGCTTCCAGAAACACGATATAGCAGGTATTCAGTAACCATCTCTGAATCCATTTTGAAAGTTTTCATCACAGGCAAGACCCTTAATGGACTATACCATCAAGTAGTCAAGCCCATCACTGAGACTGAATAGGGAGGTTACAGGACAGCCCCATCAGAGGACAACACTGTAATGAAGAGTCTGTAAAGGAAGGCCAGTCAAATTAAATTCCCAAGCACTGAAATGCTGCCAGATACAATCCCTAAGTTCTGTGCTTCTTCACAGACTGGGGAGGTTTCAAGAAACAACTTGAGGAGCTACTCTCTCTGCCCACCCCACCCTACCCCGAAGCTCTGAAGAATCAAAGCGATACATACAAAATACTACAGTCAACCTGGAGAGACAGAGAAATCCTCTAATTTAAGGGATGTGTACACACGTGTATAGAAAATGTATTAGATATACTCAGAAAACATGCATTACCAGAGTGGGAAATTTGTTTGGGGGACAGCCAAATCAGGGTCTTAAGGTTTTGCTAAGAATGTATTCATAATAATATTTAGGGAATATTGCATGATGCAAACTAACATTTTGGCTAAGGGTTTTTCATATTACAGTCTTAGAGCTTCCTTGAAATGCTTCTGAAAAGTCTTGGGAAGACAATGTATTTCACCAAAGAATTAATCAGAGGCAATGGAAGAATTCAAATTTGGTATTCTTATTTAGCACTGTCTCAACAAGTTCTGATATCTACAAGCTATTAGCTTTATTTACATCCCGGGCTTTCTTTACAGCAAAGGGAGAGAAACAGCCACTTAAAGACAGAACTTATTTCAAACATCCATATTAGGGCAAAAAAGGCCCCTCAACCTGGACTTCACCAACTATCTCAGATATCTGTGTCTACATTTAGTCGCTGACTCTCATCCACTCCATGAGTACATATTTAAAGTCTTCCTAGCTCTTCTCATGATTTCAGATAGCTGTTTTGGCTTAAGAAAGCATTCATACAGCCCTCCCTCCCTACTTCTCTGTACCAATTAAAAAAAAAAATATTCCCTATATCCTCCATGGCAGCCATTAATTTACTGTCTCCATATAGAAATCTCTTCCCCATTTTCAAACATTTTCCTCAGCATAACCCAAATATCAACCCTACTTTCCCTGATATCAATAAGAATCCAAGATACCTTTGGTTATCAGTCTCCCTCAGCATTTCCAAAAGGCTGGGAACAGTGGAAGGAAAAAAAATCCTGCATAAACTACAGTAACGTTCCAGCATTCACTATTCACAGCCCAATTCACATGTGTGCGTGTTATAGAACCTACAAAATGTTCTTCTGTGAGAGAACTAGCTTCAGTAAAGGATCTCCTTTCTAATAACTACAAGAGTCGTAAGTTGCAAGGAAATTCTACCCTAAACATATCCAAAGAATTGCAGAACTTCTGTTTTATTAAGATTGATTAACTGCTGAAAAAAACCAAATTCGTTTCATACATTAAATGATATGCACCCTCAGCATCTCATTTCAATCTATAACAGCACCTTTACTGCAATTAAACATCTCTCTCAGTCTGGACAAGAAAATTCATAGCAGAAAGTTATTTTATACTGTTGTTTCCTCCTCATAACTTTTTAAATCAAAAGTGGCAGCTGCTTTACTGAGCAGAGAAACTGAGTCTCCTCCTAAGACTGTCTTTCATCTTGTTATGCATAAATATTTTATTTAGTAGTGCAATAATGTCAACACAAAATAAAAAGCCTTTTAAGAAAAATTGTTTTATATGAAAAAACTAAAATGCAGTAGGCTAATAAAATATACCTTGAACAACAACTTGGCTTCCAGGAACAAAAAACTGTTGTGTGCCATCAGGTGATTGTCCTGCATACTGCACAATGGTAGCACCTGGCTGAGGAGCTCCTGAATTTGTCATTGTTAATGCCTGTAGTCCATGGACACCATCAGAGGCTGGATTAGAAATCTGGATTGTACCACCTTGAGTTATAGTAACTAAACATAAAAAGAAAAAGAAAAGTTAGGCAATAGAAAGAGATGTAACACACGTTAAAAAGCATATCTCCCTTTTTAAAATAAACATTGTCTGATAGGACTCCTGGTCCTCTCCTTGCTTAAAGATCAATTGCACAAAAAAACTTAAATAACGTTTATACGGATTTCCACAAATATAAAGCCTGTTTTGTAGTACATGCCATGTGCATAACAAATAAAAAGCAGTGTTCACACGTTTGATCGCTACGCTTCCAGAAATATTAACTCTCCTAAAATAAATTTAATACAAGAAAAAAGAAAAAAATAGTAGCTCCTAGCCACAGAGAATCATTGTTGGTTTAAACACTAATGTAAAAAAGTTACTTTAAAAAAATAATAAAAAGCTATGTTTATCGACTCCCACAAAACAAATACAAAGCCATCTAGACAACGGAAGAGCAAGTCTTCTGACGCTCACAATCCTTTCCTTAGTGTGAGAGAAAGTCTAGCCCAACTATGTTTTTCCAAGTTGTACAAAGCTGTAAAGAGTCCAATACTTATGTAAAAAGAGAAAGAGAACAAAGTTTCCCCACCATGTAATCAACAATATGAAAAACACAAATATACTATCCCGATTAAAAAATTCAAATTGTGTTGCTCACCATAATTAAATATTTAGACAAAAATCAAATTCCTTAGAGAAGTTATTAATTGTATATTCCTTTTGAAATTAGCATTGTCTTTGTTAAGAGCAGAAATATCATAGAATCATAGAATGGTTTGGGTTGGAAGGGATCTCAAAGATCATCTAATTCCAACCCCCCTGCCATGGGCAGGGACATCTTCCCCTAGACCAGGTTGCTCAAAGCCCCATCCAACCTGGGCTTGAATACTTCCAGGGATGGGACATACACAACTTCTCTGGGCAACCTGTTCCAGTGCCTCACCACCTTCACAGTAAAGAACTTCTTCCTTATATATAATCTAAATCTACACTTTTTCAGTTTAAAACCATTATCCCTCATCCTATCACTACACTCCCTGATGAAGAGTCCCTCCCCATCTTTCCTGTAGGCCCCCTTTAAGTACTGGAAGGCTGCTATAAGGTCTACCCAGAGCCTTCTCTTCTCTTCTCTAGGCTAAACAACCCCAACTCTCTCAGCCTGTCCTCATAGGAGAGGTGCTCCAGGTCTCTGATCATCTTCGTGGCCCTCCTCTCGACTCGCTCCAACAGGTCCATGTCTTTCTCCTGCTGGGGGCCCCAGAGCTGGATGCAGTACTCCAGGTGGGGTCTCCCGAGGGTGGAGTAGAGGGGCAGAATCACCGTCCTCAACCTGCTGGTCATACTTCTTTTGATGCAGCCAAGGATGCAATTGGCTTTCTGGGCTGTAAGCGCACATTGCTGGCTCATATTCAGCTTTTCATCCACTAGTACCTCGAAGTCATTCTCCTCAGGGCTGCTCTCAATCCAGTCATTGCCGAGCCTGTATCCATGTTTGGGATTGCCCTGACCCAGGTGCAGGACCTTGCACTTGGCCTTGTTGAACTTCATGAGGTTCGCATGGGTCCACCTCTCAAGCCTGTCAAGGTCCCTCTGGATGGCATCTCTTCTCTCTTAGAGTATCAACCACACCACTCAGCTTGGTATCACCTGCAAACTTTCTGAGGGTGCACTCAATCTCATTGTCCATGTCCCTGACAATGATGTTAAATAATACTGGTCCCAATATGGACCCCTGAGGGACACCACTTGTCACTGGTCTCCACCTGGACATCAAGCCGTTGACCGCAATTCTCTAAGTGTGACCATCCAGCCAATTCCTTATCCACCGAGTGGTTCACCTATCAAATCCATGTCTCTTGTGTTAATTAACACAGATGGAACTGGAACTTTCAGATGAGAACCCAGTTCCCAAGAAACAACAAACTACTTTCTCCCCCAAGAGAGATCTAAACTACAATCATTGTCATTGTATTTAAAGTGGCCTGACATGGTACAAAAGTCTGTTAAGTACAGATTCAGGACTGCCAGCTCCTCTGATTTCACTGTCAGATTCACAATATTTGATGACATTCTTGAAGGTTCAGATCTGGTTATCTGAGTACATGATTTGTTAGACACCCATGTGAGTTTTGGACATAGTTGATTTCAAATGTTCTGTCTTGAAAACAGTAGGTTATCTTGAAAGGGCAACATCAGATAGTAACACTTCAAAGAGCACTGAAATACTAACAGTTGATTAGTAAACTGTTATCAGTAAATTAGACAATAGTAACTATCTATTAGAAGCTCAGGTAATTTTTTGAGAGTGTAGTAGACTTATCCAGCAAAACAGCCAAATCCCAGCAGCTAAATTAGCTGCTTTTTGGGGAAAATGGGGAATTCCTCTCATGCGGAATGAAGCACTGAGCCCTATCTGCAATATTGGAACAGGGTTCAGCATGGACCTCCAGCCCTACCCTCAGAATGAGGAACATGTAATGTAGGACCTAGCTGGGTGCTGCATGCAGGCTCCATAAGGCATTGGGGAGAGGGGCGAACAGGAAACTGTTGTTTCTGTCTGGCCTGCAAAGCAGAAAGTGCCCCATTTTGGGGCAGGGTGGAAGAGAAAAGCAAGAAAAATAAATCATTGTCTCCTCTACTCTTCATGAGATCCAGGACAAGAGCAGGTTCTTGGCAGCCCGCGAGCTTCCCAGCAGGATTTGTTGCCTCTACCTCCCAGAGAAGTTATACACAGCTGAATTCTGCCTCTCTCAGGGTTAGCACCAAAAATGGTATGTCTACACCATCACAGTAGTATACAACACAAAAACCAGTCAGTTTGGGTTCCTGAGCAGTAAAACATCAGCATATAATCATATAAAGTTCTTGGCTCCACAGTGAGACTGGGTAAACAATTATGGCACAGCTGTCCTGCAATTATTCATTCAGATCACAGTCCAGTACTTTCTAAACAAGAGTGAATTAACTCCAGTAACTCTTTCCCTTACAGGATTGATTCCTGCCATGTTACCAGAACACCACACTGCCCCCACCCCATTCACTGTCCTGATCTCAACCACTGCACAGACTTCTGTTGTGCTGGAGCTCTACTGGGAACTGGGCCTTCTATGGGGAGTACAGGACTTTCCTGGACAGTCTGTGGAGTTGTATATCATGCACGTGGATGTAAGTAGCATCTTCTCTTCTAGCTAGGACTGAATATGATACTAATACTATTCTCTGAGTATGATCAACTACTAATACTATTCTCTGAGTATGATCAACAGCTCTAATCCAGAAAAATCAGATCTTTCCTTTGCTTCCAAAACTGGGAAAAGCAACTAAAGTTGGTCTTTCCCAAAAGATTTCTTAATTCTCCAGTTGTTAAAAACCTGTCCTAAGACAGCAAGCAACCCAAACAGATGGCAAAAGAACTAGTAATCTTCATTTCCCCTGCATCGTTTCAGACAGAACATCATGATATGCACAGGCAGGTGGGGGGGGGGAGCAGATGATTGACGCACTCCAACTGAACAAACAACTCTTGCACCGTTAGGCCACCACCACAGGTAAGGCAAACCAATTTTTTTTTTTCAGTATTTAATAACGAACATGACAGAACTACAGCCAACAGATAAGGTTTGTAGTCAGATCAGGCTACAAGGCTCATATACTGGATACCACCTTATGCAAAACTATGCATTCCCCTTACAGAAAGATAACACACATGTTGATGGAGGTAACTGGGAACACACATTTTATCTGGCTCGTCATGCCTGTCAGCCTGTCTGTTTCCAGAAACTACAGCCAAGAAGCTGTGAGGAAAAAGATATTTGGAAACCATGGCAACATACCATTTTGGCTGGTAAAAAGAAAGCAAAGAACAGCCATCACTGCTGCTAATAGAAAAAATACATTTGTTTTTCAGAAAAATTTACTTATCAAGTTCTTCCAAAAATAGTCATCCCAGACATTCAGACATCAACATACAGTCAAAACTGTCTGTTCAACTAAACTGCCCTTCCTATGCAGGAATAGAGAGCACAGTAGAGAAAATAAGGAATCAGCAAATGTAGCAACATGATACCTGTTTTAAACCAGAGCACAATATAGATGGCTGTAGTGACACTGCAAGACCAGTTCTTCATTGCACCATACAAGCTTTATGCATAACCTGCTGGATGCCTGCACAAGAGAACCCACGCAACCAATGCTGGCCAAGAACAGAAGACTACTCAGATACAAGAATAAGTGGAAGTAAAGAGCTATTGACAGGAGATGTAAAGGTAAAATAGATACACGTAGTGACGACCTGCCTCATATCCAGACTGGAATCAACATAGGAGATGCTGCATTCCCACACAGTGTTCCTGGTTTTAGTTGACAGCAGTTCCTGAGGATCACAGGCAGCCAACAGGATGGCTGCTCAGAAACGCTGCAGATCTGTGCCTTCTACGTGTAAGGACTAGAAGTAAACAGTCAAGTTCTCTTTGGTAAATTCCAAAATAAGACCCTCTCTACTACAAGAAGATGACCATTCCTGCTACCACTTGGATTCAACTTGAAATCTACCTTTTCTGGCAAGCAATAACTTTAAGGGTAATGACCAGCATCCAAAGAAAGATTTTGATGTAATTTTTGCTAACCAGAATTAGAGAGAACACACAGACTTCACTGCAACAAAAGATGTGTGATATTTTAACTTACAAAGTTTAACTTAAAAAAAAAAATCAAATTAATGAACTAATAAATTGGGTAAGAAAAAACATTTCCAGGAAGACAAAGCTCTACAAAACCAAGTTTTTAAGCCAGAATCAGGAGAGCCTGTGAAGGCTGACAGTGCATCCTGAAGCAATGCCTCATTAAGGCTAAGAACCTATTTAACAAATTAAATCACTTTAAACATACAGCACATGTTTTAGGCTATGAATATAATTTATTCAAAGAAAAAGCAGCATAAAACAGGAATCTTCTATGCTTGGCTCATGCAAAAGCCAAGTTCAAATTAAGATTTAATTAAATTTTTGTGGACTTTTAATTCAAGCACATTGTTGGTGATGCTCTCTGTTGTTTGATTTTTCAGAAGTAAACGTTTGATTGAACAAGAAAGGAAAAACTGTGAATTTCATTATTCTTTTATACACTCCCCTGTCACTATGATTTATAGCTATGTTCAAATTAAAACATCCTCAATTAAGAACTAAGAATCACCTCCTGCAAGACATCGCGAGTAAAAGTACAACTCTGGTTTCCTAGAGGAATATACAATTAAGAAACCTAAACTCCTCATTTCTTATAAATCCTAAATGTTTGGAGGCTCACTAGAACATAGTACAGACATTATAGCACTTCTTTTTAAGCCTTGAAACTGCAAATGTATTTTTTTAAAACTAAACCTAAGCCAAACCAAAAATATAATTCAAAAATTGAAGAAAATAATTTAACTTGGTCAAGGATATCTGCCAGATTCTGTACTGGATAACTGTCATTTAGCATGACCACAAGTCCACAGAAAACAGCACTTCAGATGCTGGACATCACAAAGCAGACATTTATTTATGTCTACACCTTACAGAAAGCGTAAGAAAAGCAGCTTAGGAGCCCAAGCAAAATTACTTTCTGTGCTGAAGGGGTAGATAATATTATAGGAAAGCCTACTTTCTCAGAGTTGATAATTACTTTAGTTGCATAAATTAAAAATAACTGAAGAATTCTAAGGGTGGCTAGAATACAACTAGAGCGCCATTCTACCCTCTTTTATGTGCCATTGCAATGCTTTAATAGACTTCCTCTGTTCTCTTGTTTCAGGAAAAAACCCCCACAACATTTCTTTTGCAATTTTCCTGTCATTATATCAAAGGAAAAATGCCTGCATTTCAGTGTGGCTACACATGAAAACACATTAAAAAAAAATAACTGTAGGAGTGAAGCTTTATCCAATACATAATTGAAAAAAGAGTTATTAGAAAGTTATCCCTTACATGATATATGATTAAGCCTAAAGAAGCTATGGGGAGCAAGTTATGCAACAGTTTTAACATAAATGCAGGAATAGAAAAGAAAAAAAAAAATCTATAGAACAGAACTGTAAATCTAACTTTTAACTTGTGTTTGGATGAAGTATCAAATGTCGGAGACCACAATTTGGGTTAACCCTGCAGCTAAAGTGTTCATACTTGACAACTGGAGAAGCAGACACATAGTTCTTTTAAGAAAGAAAATTCAAAGTTAAGAAATAATTTCATACTCCAACCTTACACTTTAAAAAAGTCTACTCACTAATTGTCATTTCATGTAATGAATAGCACTAATACATAGCAAATCACAGTAATTTGAAACTGCAATAATTTATAACACTGAACATTCACATAAAAGTGTTAACATTTTTCATTTCACCTGAGCCTTACCTCCACATTTTTAATGCATAGGAGTGCTAGAAGGACTAAATCTAGCAACCAACAAACATGATAAGAAACAGACTAAAAGTCTATAATGCCCATGTTAGGAAAAATTAAATGTAAAAATTGAAATTATTTAGAAATAGAGAAGCTCTCATTCTTCTTCACCAAAATCCAACATCTCTACTTCATTATGGAACTCTTAGAAACAAAGTTGTTCCTATACATGTTCCGCAACATCACATAGTATCTTTGTAAACATACTGTATTGCCCTGTGTTAGTATGATACAGGCTGGTTGGCATGGCCATTGCAGAAATTCCAGAAGGTGCTCCTTCATCTTCTGACTTCTCTTCTTCTTCAATCTTCGGTACTGCAGGAGCATCTGATGAGAGTTCATTCAAAATTTTTCTAAAAAAGAATACAAATGATTTTATATATTTGAAATTCCATAACCATGAGAAAACTAAGTCACTGGCTTTTATCAGACAGTTTTGCTGTAATATATAAGCTGCCTTTAAAAACCAGCAAAACCAAAATAGAAGTTCCTTACCGGTATGAAGGCCGCCTTGAAAGTATTTCCCTACGTTTTTGAGAATCAATTATCGCTTCTGATTCTGCAGATTCATCTGCAATCGATGCTACCTGTAATAGCAAAGTTGCTGAAATTCATAACTTCATAAAAAAAGAACATAGCAACAGAGTAAAAGATTATTTTTAAAAATTCCTTCCATGTTTGCATACAGGAAGTTTGTGCCCTTATTTATCACTAATCATGTGATCTTGGACTTCTTTTTCCAAAGCAAACCACAGACTATGAGGTTAGCAACATATAGCCACTTAGATGACATCTTCCATTTGAAAAAGAAAAAAAAAATCAAAATAATCCAGGTTACTTTTTTGTGAATGACACCTAGAAAAAGTACTGAAGACAGAAGATTTCTTTAAATATAAAAAATATTATACAATTTAATTAGCTTTTAAAGTGAAATTGAACATTTAAAATACATAATACTGAACTAATGCACCTTAAATAACAGTATACAATACAAAAGCCTCTTCACAACCACACCAAAGCTATTTAAAAAATAAGTTTATTTAAATATACACAAATAAGTTTATTTAAATTACACTTACCAACACATATTCATAAATACAAATACATTGCTTAGCAATACTGTTTTAGAAACCCCTGACAAGTCCACAATATCTCATTTTCTCAGACCTTTATTAGTTGTATATTCACAGGTTCTTTTTCTCTTAAAATTACCCAAGATGACATGAAGGCCGGGAGCTGAATCACACTCTTTACCAGCAACTATCTTATTACACAGAACTGAAAGTGATTATTGAACAAGGAAAACATGCTATTTTCTTGATTCATTTAACTACCCAGAACTATTGGTGTGCAAGATTGCCAAACTGAAACAGTGCAGTAAAGGTAGTATGGAAAATGACCTTTTCACATAAAGACAGACCAGCCTGCAGTTTCAGACTAAGCACTGTGTTAAGCTAACACTGAACAAACATGAGTTAAGTGACTAGAAGGCTCAAGTGTTGGACCTGGGTACAGTGGAGGCTTCCCTGCAGCTCAGGGAAGCCAAGGAAGAGCTCCAGAACTAATGCGGCTGCCAGGCCAGAGTGCTTGGTGCTAGAAACAAAACCTGCTTGACTTCAACAGAAAATGACTGGCTGGAAGGTTCTAGAAATTTATAGGCCTGGGTCACCCCAACTCAAACCTATAAAACTACACCTTGAAAGACTACAGGTTACTGCAGAATGGAAGTGTCTCTTCACTTGCTAATTTTATTACATTCCAGTTCTGTGTAAAAATATGTAATGTCACCTCATGTTGCTGGGTAATACATAGGAAATGTCATTAAAACTCTACACCTGCCTAACAAAAAAATAAAAACCACCTAGAAATAACGAGAGGTACTTCTGCATGTCTACACATGTATAGCTTCACACCAGACTTCAGAGCTGACTAGCAGAGATACAAGAGCTTCAAGAAGTTTTGTATTCATCCTTTTGCAGGATTGTGACGGTGCCCCAACCTTTATCTCCTGCAACCCTGCTTAGGTGATAATCACCAGTGGTGATCCTAATGGATGCATCTGGTCACCATCGGCTCAAAGTGGATTCAGGAGACAGATAACAACACAATAGGGCTATTGTGCAATGCACCCACCAAAGAAACTAAAACCTGTGGTCGGCATGCAAATATGACTATGGGTCAATCATCTTATCCCCCATAAATACTGAGCAGCCCAAGAGCCCTTTGAGCTCTCCTGCACAGCAGCAGGCTACATGCCAGGATCTCCCCTCGAGCAGGGACGCCTCTCAAGGTTACTCCTCGAGGTTGACAGATTCCTTGCCACAACAGATCCTCAGTAAGTGACTAATAGCATGCTAAACTTTGAAATCTTAGCTAAGTGATACAAAGGATTGATTATGCACACATATAATCCTTTAGATATAAACCGTTGACCAAGTCTGGGACTAGGACTGGATCTAGCCGCACCTAGACTCCTCTCTGAGAAGGAGTTTAGAAAGCAAGGGGATCTTTTTCCAAACCTGATGACTCAACGGGAGGGTCTCCCTGACAGTTTTGTCTGACCCTGTCCTCTATGCAGTAAATAATCAAGTGTACCTTGCCATCAAATCTTGTTAAACCACTGTCGCCATTGAACTTCGTTAACTCCCTATTCTCTATCAATAACTATATTTTTACTTCTCTCTTGTGAGTGAACTGCATACTCACTCCATCTGTGACAAGGATGGACCAATGCTGACCAGCAAAGAGATCTTCTGAAAGGCATTTCTCTCCAGTGCCCTACAGCAATCTGCTTGTGGATTGACCTTCAAGCCTCTGGCATAAGCCTTCAAAACTAAGACAGTATTACTCAGACGAGAGCCTGGGCATCCTATCTCAAAACAGAACTCTCATTCTGCGGGGCAGGGGGAATAAAATAAAAAATCTATTTGTCCCAGGACAAACAGCAGGAAAACAAGACCTTAGCGCCTTTAAATCTTCCTATTCCACTAAGGGTTACCAATAGCCACCCCTAGCTTGTGAAGATGGCCAAAGAAGTCAGGAACAGTTGTACCTTGCGAAGAAGGTAAGGAAATCACAAGACAATTTAAGCATTTTGATGTGGAAGAGGACATTTTCTGCAAGAAGCTTCAGAAGTTCTAATCTTCATCAAGACAAAGACCTTATTGCTCTCTACAACTACCTGAAAGGAAGCTGTAGAGAGGTGGGGGTCGGTCTCTTCTCCCAAGTAACTAGCCATAGGACAAGAGGAAATGGCCTCAAGTTGCACCAGGGGAGATTTAGATTGGATATTAGGAAAATTTCTTCACCGAAAGGGTTGTCAAGCATTGGAACAGGCTGCCCAGGGAAGTGGTGGAGTCACCATCCCTGGAGGTATTCAAAAGATGTATAGATGTAGCACTTAGGGACATGGTTTAGTGGTGGACTTGGCAGTGCTAGGTTAACGGTTGGACCTGATGATCTTAAAGGTCTTTTCCAACCTAAACGATTCTATGATTCTATAAATGTAATGCTTCAGTTTGTTCTAATAGCAAGCAACCACATTCACAATGTTAACCAATGGAAACCATTGTCATTTTTTCCTGGACATCATTCAGACTTCAACTTCACTGCACCACTTTGCATTTGAACAAATTTAACTTCGAGCTCATGTTAGTCTGCCAATACCTAATACATTACAGGGGAGAGCACGTAGAAAAGTAAAATAACAATCTGAACTTCAAACCTTCCTACAAGTAAAACAACATTAACAAAACAATAAGGCACATGATCTAAATAAGCATTTTTTTAATCCCAAAGGCAACAGCGTAACAAGAAAAAATTTTGAACACTTTCCATTTTAAAGGTGCAGGTGTTTGAGGGAGAGGTCATATAAGCTTTAACATCAACCTTCAACACACTTTTTTTTTTTTTTAATTAAACTGGTATCATTTCCCAAGTTCCCCACTGTCCAGCAGAGATAGGATATCAAGTTAAAGCCAAATGATCTGGAGGAAATGCCAGGTGGCAGGATAAAGTACTTAAGAGGATCACAGAAGGGCTGAACAACCTCTGTAACAGAGCCTTTTACAGTATCTTCAAGCCCTTCTTGTGCAGTAACCTTATTTGCACTTAGCATGCTCAAATGAAACAAAAGCAAAACCCTGGAACTAACTAGTCAGTATTAATCAAGACACAGCTTTCCTGTCTCTACTCCTTTAGGAAAGGGAAGACAGCCAGAGTTCACTCAATACAACAAATGGTCGACTTCCACTCCCCTAAGACGACACAGCAGCAGCTGGCAAGAGATTCCAGAGAAATTCCTCCTCCTGAGCTTTGGAGCAAGTCCTCTATTTTTGTATGTATGTCCTGACTATATTGACTTGAAGAAAAGCAGTGACAGAAACTGGGAATGACTGTAATATGCTTATCTGATAAGCATATTACACTGATAATTCACTCTGGTAAATGACAGTTAGAAAGAATTCCATAAAAAAAAGGTATTTATTTTGAACACTCCAATTTGACTTCAAGTTTGACCAAACCAAAGTCTCTTGCCACCTACTGTGCCTGTTTCAATAGTGATCTAGAATTTCTAAACCTTACCAGGTCCCATTGTCTATGTATACTGCTTACAAATAAAATACTCAGTATCTGCCCAAGGTTTTATTCTGTTTCTCTAATCTCTAAGATAAATCATATTTACATATGCCTTTTTATTTATTAGACTTGAAAGCTACTAAGAATTCTCAAACATTAAAGGCGGCTTCTCAAGAAGACTGATAACGCATGTCTCTTCCTTAAGATGTTGCAATGACTGCAGGTAAAACAGTTCACACATAACAGGTGTATAGCCTCTCTTACCAGAGACAGCAGTTTTATTTGCAAAAAGCAATTCAGTTGACATTTAACAATCAGATTTTAAGAAAACTAGAGCAAAGGCATTCCTAGCTACAAGAAAAACCAACAGGAGGCCAAGACATTTTCAAAACACTGCAAGTTCATTCTCTCTAGTCTTTTTCACTACTTAAAAGCTCTGAAAACTCTTTAAGCATTTTGCACCGGTCCCTGTTTTCTAACATCAGCAACTTTAAACATGTGAATATTTGCCAAATAAATGTTTGTTTTGAGGCTGCCCTTATTTTTGGTCTTTACATATCCACACCCACAAAAAGCAATACCAGATGCTCTAACAGGGCCTGCTAAAAGCAACAAGGAATCATTTGACTATAATATGTTTACTTCCATTACATCCAGATGTTCTCCAAAAATACAGTGTAAGATACTTGCAAATTTATGAGATCATAGTCTCATTAAAAACATGATGATGTTCATAGAATTTAACAAAATAGAAAACTGCAAGATACACTGAAGTAAGGCCACATTATTACACAAATTTGCTGTTGCGTAAGTTCAGAGTTCCAAGACACAATTTCTTAAAAGATAAACAGGAAGCATTAAGGAATCGCTACACAATGCTTGTAGGGCTGCTACTGGTTGGCAGTTTGCCACCTTCCCCCTGCCATTTCCCCCATGTGAGTATGTCTTGCAGCACTGGTAGGAATGAAGAGAAAGTGAAGATGAGGCTGGGGGGAAGAGTTATGAGGCACCAAATATTCATGAAAATGTAACAATAAAAGAGCTAACCTGAACAGCTTGCATGTGTGGTGACTGAATGACTGAGGGCTGTGTGGCTTGAATGACACCCTGGACATGAACAGTTTGACCAGAAGGCAACTGCACTAGATTTACAGCTGGAGATCCTCTTCCAGCACTTGATGCAGCTACAGAAACCTGCAAAAATTACAATCATCATGTTTAAGTAACATGCCTTAAGACTTCAGCAAATGCGTTTAGAAGTGACACTAAAACAAACTGCTTTTAATGCCATACCTAAAATAGCTTAGACGTGTGTAATTATCACACACAGAAATAAACTAGTTTTACTAGTAAAAGTTGGGTGCGTGTCTTCCCAAATGGTGTGGAAAGCTTAAAGCTGTCCCCTAACAAACTGCAAATCTTTCTTCTTTTTTTTCTTCTCCAGAGACTTCATGTTTTCTTTTCAATTAAAAACAACCCTAAGCGATCACACACTAAACCTCCTGTCACTAGCATGAAGAACCTCAAAAAACGTAACAAAAAATATCAATATTCACTGAGGTGGTATGTTGCTGCAACAACATACACGGCAGAATGTTCTTAGTCACGAAAAAAAAAAAAGTAAAAAAAAAATCCAGGATTGCTGTGGTTTTGCTTTGTTTGTTAGGCAAGAAGTCATGCTTTTCAGATAAATGTCTCAAGAGACACGAGAACTTTTCAGATAGCAAAAAACCCTCTGTTAAATAAAGCAATACATGGATTTCTGAATTGATTTAGTTTAATAAATTATCTTTATTTATATGTTTATATATCAAGAAAAACAAGAGTTGAAGTGTATCAGTGCTTCGATACAACAACAGAAATAAAGAAGAGCTGAATCTTCTTTAAGCCTTGCACAGCCGAAGAAAGTGTCTGATCCCTTTTTCTGACGACATTTTAGAGCACACACAGCTTTCCCCAGCCCTTGGCTCTCAACCATCAGTACTGAGGATGAATGGGTTAAGAAACAGTTAAACACCTATGGGCTAAGAAATAGTTCAATATTTATGCTATTACTGTTAAGTCTATTAACAGAAACAAATACTGAGACAAAGGGAAAACTCTATGATTGATCTCAACTTCTGTGTGACAAAAAAATCTCTAAACTCAGAAGAGAATGCAAAACATAAATCACACAATAAAGAGATACTGTGTTTTCCAAAGTAAACTGCATTGAAAAACCTTATTTCTATATTCTGCATGTACAAGAATAAATCCAGACTCATATCTAAAATTCTGGTATTATTCCTTTCCTAGCTTTGTTCTTAGACCCAAAAGGTATCTGGTATGAGCAGTAAAGGCAAAAAGAGACGACAGTGAGAAGAAAAACATGATGAATGCTGAATATAAAAAAAAAAAGTTAAAACAGTTTTGTATTTTTCTCTGTTCACACTGAAGGGGTTTTTTAATTCCAGATATTAAAGAAGCTTTCATTCCTGATACTTAAGCCATTGCTTGTCTGGGAAACATTCCCTTCTTGAAGCAAGAGAAAAATTTTAACTACTATTAAGATGCACTACTATAAAAAAGATCAGATGTTGGTTCAAATTATCTTGAAGAAACAATGTTTCTAGGAAACAGAGACAGGATCTTGTAAACGTTCACATATGTAATTGTTCAATTGTTATAGGAAACTGAACTGCTTTTCAGGAAATAGAACAATTGAGGGCATTTCTAACCCCGAAATGGAAACAATCATTCCTTCAATGGCATTAAATGGCAACATGTAAATAGGACATACAAACCTTTTTCCCAATCTATAAAACAAATATTATTATGAGAAATTTATCAGAAATAGATATCTGAGATTGAGATCTAGAAAGCCTCCAAGATCTGAAGACCATGATCTATCTTGTGTCAAAGCTGACATCATCCTCAACCCAAGCTTCAAGGAAAGAGCCTGGAGCAGTCTAAATGTTTACAAAGCATACTAACTTTTCAAAGCATTACAAAGGCAATTTCACCCAACCTTTTGATTTACTGCTATCTTTGTGAGAGCTGCAATCTGATACAATACTCTGCGTATCAGAAAGAACTTTCTGGGTACAACGCACACAAAACTGTACAAGGGGAACAGTTTATGAGTTTCTTTTTAGTACACAATGGGTCAGGCACATATAATCAGGAAGTAATCCAGTACTCAAGATTAAGAAACACTACATTCACTTAAGAGCTCCTTATTCAGTATAACCACACAAGAGAAAAAGAAAACCACACTCAGCTAATACTCTTTTAGACTAAAGTTTACAATATCACACAAGAAATTGTTTTGTTCCCATTAATTCAAATAAGAGATTAAGTGAGGGGATAGGGTTGAGGGAAGAGGACACAGTAGTATTTTAAAACTGGATCAAACCAAAAGTGATTTGTTTGTTTATTTATAACTATTTTAAACAGCTCAATTTGATTTGAACACTGTTTGCCAAGTTTCCACAAATATCTGAAGGTTACAAAATGCATAGCCTACGAACTTTAAAACATCTGTGATTCTTTTGTATTAGGTTTGTTTTCTATAACTAAGACTGAAAAAAAATCTTTCCAACTTCATATTTTGCATCTCTCTTATAAATATTAGAAATTATTAAAACAATTTAGATTCACATTTCCCTTTGCATTGTTTTCAAATTGAATATTCCTGTGTTAACTGAAATACTAGAACCTTTTGAACCTATCATGCATAAATGCTGACTGAAACAAGACCTGGCAAAAAAATTACTTTCTGACATCAGTAATGAGCAATGCTACCTTTAACATCATTACTTCAAGGGTTGTCTGGCACAATGACTGAAAACAATGCATAGAGGAACATGGTGAGGGGAAGCTTAACACATAAAGCACCTGGTTAAACAGTGTAAGGGTTATGTCCCTGCAACGACAAAGAGACTTCAGATGTTGTTATGTCCTTTTGGGTTCTATCCTCTTAGGTATGCAACAGTCAAGTCTAATAGCTTCAACAAATATCAACGGTGCATTCCGTCATAGCAGTATGGTCCCATACTTCGTATGTTTGGAAATATAAGTGCTCCTTCTTCCAAGACGGGAAAAAAAAGTAGCCAGCAAAAAAAGATCATGAACTTCCTTCACACTGAGGCACACATTCTTTCAGAGAAAGAGGTTACTCATCAGTTATCTGACTTCAAGATGCATTGTCTGTCTGAACAGTTATACTGTGGATGTACGCACTCTCATCACCCAAGGTCAGGTAACTTTTCCTTACAGAGTACTACAGAGATTACATTCGCATTCAACCCCTCATACCTTAAACACTGCTGATACGAAGTACGCAGTACACAGCTCCATCTGATTTCTGTCCCTGCTGTAGAATCTAAACACTACAAGGACTCCAGAAGTAAAGTGAAAAGTACTTCTAGAAAAGACAAGGCAAACCCATCCTGGATTCACCTAATAAAAGAACAAAGGACTCACCACACCCAGGCACGGAATAGCCTCTATGAGGAAAAGCTGAAGACAGGGAAGTTTTGGTCAATTCCAAAGCTAATGCCAAAAAAGAAGCACATAGTTTTAAGGAAAACAAGGTTAGGCTGATTTCAGCCATTTGGTGACAGCATACCCTTGAAGAAACACAAAATGGTAACAAGGCTGCAGGTTTATAATGCTGTAACATCAACTTTGCTAAATGTCCTGGACTTGCATTTGGCAGGCTGGTTTTAGAGCCATATTTACAACAGCCTGGCAAACTTCTACAGGGCTCAATCTGTTGGGATCAAGATTTAACACAAAGTTTGATGCTGAGAGCCCACAAGGAGAATACCCCTTAAGTGCTAAACCTGAGCAGTCCCAGCTTGCAATGGCTATGCACTCCAGGCTCTGGAAAACTCCCTCTGCTCTCTCTGACAGCAGTTCTCACATTGTAAATCCTGATCCATGTCTAGTGCAGGACCAGCACCGAGAGGTCAACAGATGGTATCTCAGACCAAGAGAGCAGACAGCTCTACTGATAAACAGAACATGACAAAGTTTACAAAAAGTGATTCAAAGAAGAACCCATCAAGGATGTAGGATTAAAGAAAAAAAACACAACTGAAAGTATTTTTTCCAAACCTGAAAAAGGTCTAAGTACATTGCTCTTACATTTTTATAGTTATATTTAATGTAGCTGAGCACAGGGCAACACAGAATGCAATATGGCCTCTAGAAATCCTGCAAAAGGAACATCTAATTTCTCTTTGAATACCAATGCAGATGTAACTGTTCGAAGACACAAGTTTTACTATCATCAACATAATCAGAATATTTCAATCCAAATTAACTTCCTTTAAAGAACAGCCCTATATGTATTAATGCAAGATCTGTGCAGGTGAGACAGAACCCATGGAGCCCATGTCAAAGCAGGCTGAGAAATTTTCCACCTTGCATCTTTGTTCTTCCCTGAAGAGAAGGTGTCAAGCTTCTGTACAGGTGCTCTGTACACTTCCAACAGCTTCTAAAGCACCAAAATTTTTACAAATTAATATTTTCTTACCTAATTCTTCTGGTGGCTGGATGACCAAAACAATACCATGCCAATTCATTAACTGGCTGAAAGTAAGGGATGCAAGAAATTCAACTATAAATGCTATCTTATTCCACATTAATTTTATTTTTAAAAATTACACTTTAAAGATAGAAATTGTCAATTTTGCCTCAATGGATGAAAGATGCACCTAATTTTTGCTAGTTTCTAATTTACTATTTTTTGCTTTTGCAGAAAAATAAAAGTTACTTTTATCACCAAAAAATTGCAGGAGTATATAGCCAATATCTATTACACAAACTAGGGAAAACAAAACAAAACAAAACACTATCTTTTCTCTACTAATAACGTATAATAGGTCCTCCTTAGCATTGCAGGTTATCCCATCACACCATAGTGCTCCAGCACAGACATTCTTAATGTCTTCCCTGTTGGGAGGAAGGGGAGACATTAAGAATGCTTCAGCACAAAACAACGTAGAGTCTGCCCTCTGGAGATTAGCATCTTATTGAATACCTTGTGCGCGTTCTTAAAACTAAATAGCAGGTATTTCTTTAAAAAGCCTGAACTCCAGAGGAGAGAAAAACAAACCCACAAAAAACCCAACTCCTATGCAGTTGTATCCCTCAGCATTTTGGTAGTCGTTCATTGGCCAAAGTCATAATTAAAGAAAAAATGAACAAATTAAAAAAAACATGAAATTCCATCTGAACACAAAAAAACCCCAGTTTTTTACTGTGAGGGCAGTCAAGTACTGGCACAGGTGCCCAGAGACTCCATCCTTGGAGATATTCATAACCCAAGTGGACATGGTCTTGGGCAACCTGCTCTGGCTGACCCTGCTTGCGCAGGGGGGTTGGACAAGATGATCTCAAGAGGTCCCTGACAACCTCAACCATTCTGCAATTCTTTGATAATACACAGAAAACTACAAACTGAGTCTTAAAAGATAGTGTATTAAAATGCTTTCCTTCTGACTGAACAAAACCAAGGTTGAACAAATATTTATCTAAAAAAAACAAACAAAAAACCTACAGAGATGTCTGAAAAGGAGCCCTCAGTTTCAGTGACCACACGTTTCAACTCTCGGTAAGAACCAAGTCATTCTTTTCTCATATTTCTGCACATTTGCAAGAAGATTGGTGTGAGAGATTGGAAGTTGGCGCAAGGTACATTTCAGTCACTTTAACTGGTTGTCTTCTCTTAACTGCACTCCTCAGGAGGCCAAAGAGGGAGAAGGATCTATCTGTGCCCTTCTGTAGCAGTCAAAATACACAGACGCCAGACCAGCAGCACAGACACGAACTCCTCAGAAACACCCAGAGTTTCGCATCTCACACCAGCAAAAGCAGACGGGAGATGTCCCACACGAGGTCCCTGCCTCGGGCAGGGGTTAACCTGTCAACGTCTGCCTCTAACCCCCACCATGACAAAGCATCTCACCTTCAGAGCCTGCCAGGTAGGAACATAAGGTAAGAAAGTCCTCCTCATCTTAAGCCAAAGAAATGTCACAACAAGGCCTTTCAGCAATAAGCTTTCTGTCAGGGCCCGTTTTACCAAAAGAAATGCTGTGGCAGTTCAGCCTCAAGGCGCCAAAGGGATGGGTGCAGGCTCCCAGCTGCCCCAGGCAGGGAGGCGGTGGCACGGCCTGCAGGCCCCGAGGAGCGGCAGTGAGGGGAGCAGCCAGCCAGGAGGTCCGCGGCACTGCCAGGCAGCCGAGGCGACAGGCCTGCCCACTGCAGGCCTCTCAGCTTCACTGTTTTTCAGAGAGTGGCACAACTGCATCAACCCCACTTTTCCAGATGGCCCAGGAGAGGGACATCGACTCCAGCTGTGGGCGCCGAGCCACTCTGACAGGTCCAGGCTGGCTCTTCTAGGCCGTCTGATCAAAAAAAGGGACTCCCAGACGTAAACACCAGGCTATTACCCTGAGCCTTCAAACTGAAGTGCATGTGTTTCATTTTAGTGCTAATTGGCAGAGATCCATCAGTACTTCAGAGTTATTTGTTTTAACTGAAAGACCTGAGGCCCATGCTCAGTATGGCTGAACCTTCACACACAGTACTCAAGCATTAAATGCAGTCAAACATAAAAAGTGTTTTCCCTGGGGACCTGGCAGAAGCCCCCCTACAGCATCAGTGACAGCTTTGTCTCTAGATTAACATTAAAAATTCCAAGTGACAGAATTCACAGGTATTTTCTTCAGAAGCTACTGCACAAGCCAATAGATTTTACACGTAAATCATCCTGTGAAGTTAAAACACAAAATTTGAACTGAACTATCAAAGAAAGAAATGAGGGGATGACATCAACAGAGCAAACCAAATAAAATTCCTGGTTTCGTGCTCCATTCTTAAAGAAAAAAAACCCAAACAGTATTCCCAATGCTGCAGGTATCAAAACCACAACAAATGCCACAAGTAACAAAAACAAAAAATAAGCATTCATAAATATTTTGCAGTTTACTTTGTGTCTGAAGACCTGACAAAAAGCAGCTACACTGAGTCTTGAAAATACACCTATAATGTAAATCAAGTATCTAACATGGCATCAAATAACCGAGCGTCCCTCCCTTAGATCAGACAGGTATCTTACCGAGTAACTTCTAACTTCTGATGATGAAGAAATTCTGTAAGATGTTTTTTAAAATCAGTTCCTTTGTTTCACAAAGGGTTTTTGAAGATCCTTCTAAGTGGTCTATACAGCTTCCTGGAGCTATAAATCTTAGTACTGGCAAGAACACTATTTCTCCCAAGCACTAAATGTTTCAGTGCATATTTTTAATACTTGAGAATTATGATTATGTTATCTTTTATCCATTAACTACCAAAGAATAATCCCAGTACGACTACCATGCAGAACACATAAAGTATATTTTTAGAACTCCAGACACTGTGATTGGATGCACAGGGATGAAACAAAATGATACATTAAAAAGGTACTTGCAAGAAGATGAAACACGTTCTGTACAAAAACTGGAACAAGGAAAGAACCATGGTTATTTTTATTCATTTCTCATTTTTGTTATACAACACATCTTAAAGATACACACGTTTTAGCTATGTTTGATCTTGCAGCCACCTCAACTCTTTAAGACCCTATTCCCATCTCCATAACAAACATAATCATCTCGGAAAAGTGGAAAAAACCCCAAACAAAAAGTGCCTACTGTTCATTCTGAAGAGCCCAGTTTCCTGAAAGTGTTACCTTTTAACAGACCTGATGTTATACTAGCCCTTTGTTACGTACAGCAGGCATAGTTTTCAGTATACCTTTGCTATATTTTTCCTATTGAATAGCAAGACTTACAGAACATGAGAACTCCATACAAATTGACAATTTAAAAATCATAGAAGTTCTGAATATCACTTTATTGATTCTTCTCACCTTTCCACATTTTAACTTACCTCAGATACTGGGGAAATCTGACTTCGGCCTGGCTGATTCTGAAGGTGACCAGCATCTCTCTCTGGCACAGAATCCACTGCATTGTCATCCTGTTGCGATTCAACCATTTCCATGGTCATCTGTCTAAAAGTAAGTACATACACATCTAAATAGTGCAGTACAGGGAGGTATATCAGGCACCTAGGGAGAAAACAGCAATTCCAGGCTATTTTATATTTGGAGCAGACAACTAACAACTAACAGAAAATAAATAGATTTCTCTCAAAACTATCAGATTAACTGAAGTCCTTTCTTCCCGCTACCCCATATTAAAATATTCATTCATATGGCCAGGAGCTCTAAAACAAGTACTTTGGAAAGCTGCAAGGAGGGGCAGTTCTGCAAATGGTTCTCATGCACAAGAGTGCATGAGAAGACGAGCACAGGGTCCCCGGGTCCCGTGCAGTGTCGACAGCGGGGCTGGGAGCACAGGGTGCTGGAGCGGCCCACCAGCTCCGCCCGCAGCAGGTCTCTCGTCCCTCACGTCTCCCACTGGACAAGGCTCAGGTTGACCAGCAGCCATGTGCTCCTACAGCCCTCTCGAACCTTCTGAGATACCAACCCCCGGCTGGGATCTACGCTTGGATTGTCTGTAAACTACTCGCGGCTCAGGACCCACAATGATTCTTCTCGTTTTGCAGGTTTAAAAGTAGGGTAAGTTTCACAGAAGAATAAGCAACTCCCTGATGCTCAACTTAAACTGAGTTTAAACTCCATAGAAAAAGCTTCCAAATATTTCTGCTATATAAAAATGCAATTACCTGACAGTTGCTTTTCCATATCTCTTGGCACACTTAGTCATAATGGAAGGTGTGTGTTTTGAAACAAGAGCTTGGTTCTCTTCGGCCCCCTTTCTCTCCTACCAAACCCTGCACTGAAGGTGCAACATTGAACAGGTGATGTCACAAACATTGCCATGGCAACAGGTCAGTTTACAAACAGAACAGAGACAGGATAGGGTCAGGCAGAGGCAGGCAGGAAGCCCTGTGGGCGTCCTCCCACCTACACCTTACTTACACAAGGAATTGAGGCCACAAAAGGAAGACGTGATATAGTTGTGGGATTTAAGAGGCAGCAAATCTCACTTCCTCGGATTCAGTTACTGTAACTAGGGGATGGCAAGCCTATCTGAACTCAAAGTTCAACTGTTTCAACTGGCTGACAGTTACGGCAGTTTCTTCTCAGGTCTTACACTGAGAGATGGAAGAGACAGGGAAGGAAGTCTGCTATGCGCCTGACTCGGAGGCTCCTACATTTAGTCCCACATGTTAAAAGTTAACTACATTAAATCAAATTAAGTGTAAACCCAACTCCTTTTACGGCACTATTTTACAGAATATTCCACAATCTTCGAGGAGAATATTTTTTTTTTAAAAATCACTCTTTTTGCTTAGAATAAAAGCATGAAAATATGAAAAGGAAATGATGCAGAGAAGCATATTTCTAGCTTGTATTCCTCTAAAGATATTCTACTGATCAGACTTAACAGTACTACGGCTAGTGGTAGCCAAGCTCTAAACAATTCAAGATTTAATGGGTTAACATTAGTATTTCTGCCAACAGAAGTTACATACGCTATGCCAGTATCAATTCAGATTAGATTCATAAGGAGACATTTTACACCTAAAATCTTTCTATGCTCCTGTCTTGTTAGTTACCACTAATTACCTTTTTCTCTAGATACAATCTAATTAAAGATCTACTGAAATTCACCAAAGTCGAACAACTCTGGGGAGAATGTTTTCACCAGGCTTTCCACCATAATTTTGCAAACAAGATGTTTATCTATTAACTTATTCCTGTTCTATATATGCATTCAATATAACAACAATTAAAAAAAAGTAGAAAAAAAAATGTTCCTCCTTAGTAAACTAGGACCATCCATAGTGTCTCAAACATGGAAGCTCTATCTGGTTCATGTAAGAATGCCTCTATAGCTTCAGAACAGCTCACACACCAAGGAAGATTAAATAATGCGTAGGTATTGGCAACATATTCATTGCAATCTCTTCCTAAAGATGGGAATATAGTCAGAATTAATTCACTTTATACAGGCCTTGAAGTATTTTCTTATCCAAAGCCATCGGTCACAGATAACCTAGTGCTGGAAAAAAAACCAAGTATTTTTATTCCCACCGAATGCATTCCACAGAAATTTTACCTGGAAAAAGCCATTCTTCATGTTGTGAAAAATAGGCTTTAGTTTCTAAATTTTAGCTTAATTCCTCACTGACTGCAGAACACTACAAAAAAATAATTTATTTTTACTACTTTGATTATCAGGATTTTTCTGCCAAAGCCTTTTCATCTTCTGTGCTCCAGTAACTGAGTTAGCAAATACCTATGAAAAGAGCATCAGCTCAGCAGAAAATCTAATTAAAAGTTATTCCTTGCATTTTACAAAATACAGTATAGAGAAAGGACTGTATTTTTTAGACTATGTTAAATTAGAAAAACAACAGCAAGTATTATACATGCCAGTGAAATGACAAATATAATTAAGACTTACAACATACATGAAAAACTCAAGAATTTAAATAGATTTTCCATCTATAATTGTGTATATTCTGACAACACGAATGATTACCTATTTTAAATCTTTAGTAAAGTGGAGTAAAATCTGAAAATTTGTATACTGCTTTTAATTAGCTTTTTTTTTTTTTTGACTGCCATAAAATGCAACTCTTGCCCTAGAACACGGCAAAACACCCTTTCTAGATAAGCTAAAATCCACTTGTTTTTGACAACCTGGTAATTCTAGTATGTTTGTAAACAGAGACTTGAGTAAAAATGCCCTCTGAATATAAAGACCTAACTATAGCCTATAAAACCAAAACAAAAATAACAAAGGACATAAGTAATTTTAAAAGACACACTAGTTATCTTGGCACAAAACATCAATGAGAAAGATGACTAAGGACAAAACGTAGCACATTAGTATTGTAATTCAGACATGTTACAAGATTATGAATCTTCGTTAGACATAACCATAGAGGATTACTAAACTTGCAGGTGAAGGTCAGCTGCAGTCATTTGAGTCCACAAGGTTAGAAGTGGTACAGCCACACAGGGCCATGTCACTTCATGTGGGCCTGTGCACAGCTCAAGACCATGCATGCTAAGAAACTCCTGAATTTCACAGTCCAGGTTATCACTGTCTTTAGTGCACTCTCAGAAACCCTCAGATTTCTATAACCCGAGTTGTACAGGTTTTGTATTCCCTGTATTATCTCATATAGTTTTACCATGAATGCACCAAAGTGTTTTTAATAAATATACAGAAAAATACAGAGCAAGATCATAACTATGTTTTTTTCTAAAACATCAGTAATATGGACTGTCGTAAGAAACAGTTATTAATCCAATCCAGAAACTACCAACATAAACAATTTCCACATGTATCACACTCAATCAGCCTACACTGCAAGGAAATGTTAACATATTTATTGCTTTTAAGTTTCAAAGTAAGAAAAAAGAAAAATCTTTTGCCAAGCACTTAAAATGCTTTATAGAAGCACATCAGTAGTAGTACACATCACACTTTGAAGTTTACATTACATTACCTTCCTCCTATTTTAAAGGAAAACCAAGCAAACAGTTTTAAAAGTATATGGTCCTAGATCCCGTTTAAAATTATGTAATTTTTTCTTCATTGTATGATTAAATATATACAAGCTTTAGCCCTATATTCAGTATTAATACATTCATTTCTTACATTTTCCACATTGGTTGCTTACCATTATTAAACAGTAATTTAAAATATTAGTCTAGATTTTTAAATTAATAAACAAGTTATACCTCTCCCCTCCTATAAAAAAGGGGCGGAAAATGGCTTTCCATAATATAGGCAGGAATCTGCTTCTTCCTACATAATAGCAAAGAAATCTTCAGGATCTGGCAGGAAGTTTAACTGTTAACTAGCTAGCAATATTTCAATATATATTAGGACTGGTTCACTATAGTCACTGAGACTAACATCCAGTAGGTCAGTAGCAGGTAGACACTGGGTAAGAACATGTATGTAGTGTACATTAAAAGCTTCTTCAGCTGATAACAGCAGCATCCCTGACGGGACAATACTGACAGACAGCATCAGCTAAAGGAAAACACTGCCCAGGTGACCTAGAAAACTGGAAGTCATTTACAGCTAAAAGTGTGAATCTTTTATATTTTTGTCCATAAATAAAAGGTTAAGAATAGCATCTCTACCAAGATGTGTTCTTGTGTAACAAAGAGCACAGAAAATCCTTTCACTCCTCCCCAATACTGCTGTTTGTTTTACATCACTGAATATTAATATAAATACTTAATGGCTGTTGGTGAAATTATACTGCATAAGCAAACTGGTACAGTATTTTGCATACCTGGAAATGTACGACTGTCTAATTAAATACCCAGAGACATATTAAAGACAACTTCTTTATTTCAACAATACTTCATACATCAGAGACTGTTTACAAAGGTGGCTTATTACAAAGGAAATTGTAAAAGGCTAAGAAATATGTTTCAGCCCTTACTCCAAATCTCTTTGAAGGCTTTTATTCACAGGGAAGTTACTAGAAAGCAAGGATGTGAATTTACAAACACCTAGTTTGTATTTATTGATGACCCCACGGTGAGTGTGGAAACTCTCATTATGCAATAGCTTCAGAAGAGCATTGTGTTTTCAAGTATGACATCTATAATCAGTTTTACTACACTGCTTTGTAAAGCACACTGACTGGTAAGGTGGTCACAGCATTCAGCCAGGTAAAATAAGCGACAGTGCAACAGACCAGATTCTGAAAGTGTAATCATTCTGTTAAGTTTTCAGTATTAGCAGAATACTAAGTTTTTGTGTCTCCTAAACTCTAATGTGTTTCGTTTTCTTCCTCATCCTTTTCATCCTAGATTATCTTAAAATCCTCAAAAAAAATTTAAAAACCCAACCTGCCATTAGTGTAAGCACAAGCATGCTACCCGTCACTCTGCATCTGCCACCTCAATAATACGGACAAGACAGTGCTGAGTCTGCTGTGAAGAGGACACACGGTCCCTGCTTAGAAGAAGAGTCCAGCCAGTCCCTGAATAGGTAAGAGGATCATTGAAGCATCGGTATCTGTGGAATCATTTAACATGCGGCTCCACTCAGCAGCAAGTAAGATGCTGACGTGGCAGTGGTGGATGCAGACAAAGCCCTCACACTGTAAGCAAGACCTGGACTCACGAAGCCCACTGTGGTCCTCTCCCACCTGTTCTCCTGTCCCAGCTCGGAAAACCCTATGGGCAAGGATGTAATCGGGCCTACCGGACTAAGAGGAAAACGCCACCAGGCACCACGGCCTACCCCACCACGGCCAGCGCTCTCCCCTCCACCAGGGCACCCCGCCGGCAGCCGGGCGAGCACCCGGAGGCCCCGGGGACCTGCCGTCCCGGGGCTCTCTGACTGCAGCGGGAGAGCACGCTGCCCCGTCCCCTCCCTCGCCGGGCCGCCGACAGGCGAGTCGAGCCGGTCTCCCTCCTAAGCCTCGCTCCGGAGGAAGGGCCCGAGCCGCAGCATGCCAGGGCCCGGCGGGCACCTCGGCTCCCGGGCTGTAACGGAGCAGGGCGCTCCGCACGACCCCCTTCCCGGGCTGAGGAGACGTCTCAGGGCCGCCCGACAGAGCCGTGCCGGATGAGAGAGGCAGGCGGGCCCTGCGCGGCCCTCTCCGAGCGCGGCGCGCTCCCGGCCGCCGGCGGGGCCGCGCCTCCACTCCCTCCTGCGCGCTCCCGGAGGCAGGGGCTGAGCCGAGCGGCACAGCGCCCCCCGGCCCGGCCCGGCCCGGCCCGGCCCTGCCCTGCCCTGCCCTCCCCTCCGCGCCGGCAGGGCCGGCCGCTGCCCTCTGCGCTCCCCCGCTCCCGGCCCGCAGGGGGTCGGGCTGCGCGCACACGTGTCCCCGCCCCCTCCCGCACTCACCCGCCGCCCTGTACGTGCTGCCCCCGTCACAGGGGGTGGGGGGGATTGGGCCGGGCGGAGCCGCACGTCGGCCTCACGTCAGCGCTGATGCAGCCGCGCCGCCGCGGGGGCGCTGAGGAAATGGCGTCTGCGGCGACTCCCAGCCCCAGCGGCCGCGGAAGGAGGAGGAGCCGGGGCTTAGGCGCCGCCGCCGATTGGCTACAGGGCACTCAACGGCTGGCGGGCTGGCCAACCGCCGCCGCGGGGCTGCCGGCAGCGTCTCTCATTGGCTCGGGGGCGGGAAGAGCCTTCTGTGTGGGGGAGGGGTGGGCCTCACCTTAGCAGAGGGGGAGGGTGCCGGCCCGGCGGGCTTCTCTCGGGGGTCGTGTGGAGCCGGGGCCGCCGGGCTGCTTCGGCTCGGCTCGGCTCGGCTCGGCTCGGCTCGGCTCGGCTCGGACCGGGGCGCCCGCAGTGGCGGCCGGGGGACGGCCCCGCTGCCCGGAGGGGGCTTGCACTCGAGGAGTGCGGCAGCAGGGGCGCGGTGCCGGCCGCTCTCCGTGCCGGCCGGCCGGCCGCCGCTGATAAGGGCGGCTGGTGGGGCCACGCTGGGCCTCGGCGGAGCGGCCTCGCCACAGAACCCAGCCGAGGCGAGGCTGCCGCTTTCCCCGAGCCGTCTCCAGGGAAGGGGGTGCCGCCCAAGCCGCCGGGTGTCCCCTTGGCGGTGCCGGAGTGGTGAGGTACAGGGAAATTTGCTGAGGGACCGGCCGGCAGCCGGCCCGTGGGACAGCCAGCAGCAAGCCCCCCCCGCGGAGCTAGTGCCCACAGCTTGTTTTTAAATTCTTCCATTTACTGAAAGCACGCCCTTTACATCAGTGATTCCTAATATTGCATGGTTTTCCTTTTGAAGTATGACACCGTGTTTTGTATTTATTCGGCTAAATAAATCAGAAATTGCCAAGAGAGAACGAACGGGAGCTACGTGTGTGTTTCCCTGCTCGCTGCCACAGGATACGTTGAAATGTCATGAGTCATGTTTGGTTTGTACTGTATGTTTGAGCATTTCTTGTTTCAGGAAGTATAAGGCCCATATTATCAGTTTTAATAATATTAAAATGCCATAAATGCTTGGGCCGTAAACTGTTACTAGTGGTGTTTTAAAATCATATGTCTTACTGCTGTTCAGTATTTTACAAAGTAGTGTTGGAAGGGATTATACTACAGTGTATTTTAAATTACATGTCTATACATTCTTCCATTTATAGTTTGAAGTTATGTAGTGTATTTACCCATTTTTACATAAGTTTATTTTCTGTGAGAAACTATTCAACAGTGTGCTAAATAAGAATGAAAAACCTAAGTGAATTTCACATGACTCATTGTGATTGAAGAATTGGAGGATGTGTGTGTCAGGATTGGTAATAATCTGTACAGGTCAAATATTCAGTCTTATTCATGAAAAGAAGAGAACCTAGGTATTGATTTCCTGTGTTTAAAAAGAGCCAAATAACTCTTATCTCTGACTTCATGAAAGATGAATTAGATTTATTTGCAAAGGTTTTTGCCTTTAAGCATTTAAGTTTGTTAATTTGCCTCACAGAAATTATTTAACACAGCTATCAAAATCACAATCTAGTGCAAAGAATACAAAATTTTTAATGTCCCTATTGCTTATGCAAGTTTTCAGTTTTCATCCTACATTTCCTCTGTTGAAATATTGAACAACACCCCCTTCCTGTTTTAAGTTCTATTTCCCTCCTTTTGTTTGTTGCATATATTTTATGTGTCTTTTCAGGGTTTTAAATAGGAGTTTCTCTTCCCATGATTAATAACCTTCTGGTCTGACAGCTAACCCATTAGGTACAAAATTGTTATGCCCATTCATCAAAGGATGTGCTTTACTAGAAAATCTCTGCTGAATTAGAAAATATGTGATAGAATCAAATGAGCAAGCAAGTGTAAAACTATTGAGAATAACTCTGCTGAAGCCTTTGGAAGAAATTCTGTCTTTGCTCAATATACTCAAAAAGCCAAAAGTAGCTGTTATGATACTAGTAGCACCTCAAAAATATTTTTGAAGGTAGAAGTCTGATTACAAACAGGAAGACATTTCAAATGAGTGTGTTAAATAACGGAAACCACTGGAATTAGTTATTTATAAACAAGCTGAGAATTTCCATGGAACTCTTACAGTGTGAATTTGGAAAAGCAGCTGTTTTCTATTAGTTTTCAAGTAAGTCACAAGCAGCTTTGAAATGTTTAACTAAGAGTTTATTACTATTTATACCTCTTCTCTCTGATAATTTAATGAAGTGTATCAGAGGAATGAGTGAACTGCCAAAGGGATTTAGTCCTTGGTGATGTAAAGACAACTAACCAGCTTCAGCTCTTGACATGGCTTACTGAAGTTGGTCAAGTTCTGCTGGGGTTCAGGCTGGCCACAGGGCTGGTGGGTTGGGAGAGGCGGGCAATGAAGAGGAAGTGTTGCATTCTTACTGTGCCAGGGTTGGGGCACTATTTGCCAGCTGAGGCCGAAACAACCTTTGCTACAAAAGTGCGTCACTTTAACTAAAATCATTCTAAAATGGTTCTAATTCAATTGGTATCAATCCCTGATATGAACCAATTTAATTTTGAATGCTAAGACCAAAAGCAATCCGTCAGAAGACCGCACAAGTCAGGATTCTTTATGACTGTCATAATTTACATAAGATGGTACTGAACATAAATTTGAAATTCAGGCACTTTGCTGCCATCAGAATGACTACCTGGGTCACCTTTTCTCTCCAACCTGAAATGTCCAACCTGATTCTATGTCCTGCAGATTCAAGGAATTGTCAATGATTCAGTAGCAGTTACTTTTTCATTGTTTTTTGGCTTTGGTGGGCAAAGTCAGAAGTTCTGTAAAGAGAACTTAAAAGTGTAACTGAAAGAACAATGCCAATTTAAGCAGTCCTGGTAGCCTCTGGCATCTCGTTCCCGTCCCCTCAGTTACATTGATGCCACTGCTTGGGCAACCCAGAAGCCTGTCTGGGGAAGTAATTTGAGTTAGAAATGATATATCAAGAAAGTTTCTTTCAACCTGGATCAATGCCTAAGTCTGGTCCACTGCCCCATTACACAGAGAGAAGTACTACCTCAACTGAGGGGGGGTTAATATATGAGCAAGGAGTTGGAGCAACTTCAGTTGGCACTGACACCGAAAGAAACGTGATTCTCTTTCCAGAGAACATAAATACTTCACCAATGCATATTACATCAATATGCGTGGCATCTATGTAATCTTCAGACAACTGATTTTACATATTGGCTCTTCACTGCTATCTTATAAATGGAGTTTTGAAGGAATAGGGTTAAAAGAACTTCATGCATTTCAGTTATAATCTTATGAAACACCTATGTAGTTTTCTTGTAAAAAAGTTCACAGATTGACATGGCATAAGTAAAGACAGAAATACAGGTATGCTACTTATATTGTAGACTTCTTTTTAATTAGGATTCAAACATTAGAAGATAATACAGGTTAGACTGACAGAAAAAAAGACTGGCATTCTATTTGAAATAATACTGATATTTGATATTTTTGCTTTGATTATGCATTATAGAAATGATCCCAATATTGCCATCTTGACTGATGTTTAAATGTTTGTTTTGTGATTTTTTTTCATCCCAGAGCCATTTGGTATGTTACATATGTCTCTTTTCAGCCCATTCCACACCTACATAACCTCAACATTTAGGAATGATGAAATATAGCTTTTAGGTTAAAGAAAAACCTTTATTCAAATTATGTCTGAAATGCCCTAAATGTTATTTATATAAAGAAAATGATAACTTACAGGTAGTTTATTATGCCAGAAATAATTCCCACTGAATGTTTAGCTAAAATATGTCCAGTAAATGTATTCTCACGTAACATTTAATGAAGCTCACTGTTAGGTTTTTCTAACAGTGTTCTGTTTTTCTTCACCTACGCAATCTGATATTTGATGTCAACATATTTGTTTCCTTAAAGATTGCATGTTTATAATCATTGTCATAGGTCATAAACTAATTCCTTATCAGGTGTATGAACCTAGAAGAGACTAAATTACCATAAAATAATCGCACCACAGATCTCTTCACGGACCACTCAAGTTTTAGCTGGTCATTAAACAAGCCTCCCTCTACTCTTTCATTGCCTCTAAAGGAACAGAAGGACAAGTGCATAGCTTGTAGAGTGGTCACAGGAAAGTGCAGTCAACACACAGCCATTGTTTTCACAACTTATTTTGTAAGTGTGATGAAAGTCAGAAGTAACCAATACCCTCATGCTGCAACAGAATCCTGATCCATCTGAAACACAGAACAGATTAGGCAAGAAGTACACTGTAATGAGTATAAAATATAAAATACTGTAATGAGTATAATGACTAATCATTTATTTTACCTATTCTTTTTTGATAAACTGCTAGCAATGCAAGAAAAATACACATTTCAATTGGCTTACAAATAGAAACAGAAATGGCACACCCTTAAAAAGGCAAATATTGAACAATATTGTAAAAGGTAAAAGCTTTGTAAATTGTTGGGGTTTTTTTCCCAAATGTATATAGGTTTTAAAAAAGTTACACATCTGTAGGTTTGTACATATTTACGTACGTTTCCTTTCCTAAACTGCGTTAAGATGGAAGTAAGACTGAGTGACTGTATGAGTAGTATAAGAGCAAATTACTGATCCTCTTACTCTTATTTTTCACTACTGCCCATCACTGGAACCTCTGAAAATTAATACTGCCTAAATTAGTGCTGTGCTAAGGTACCACCTTGACTTTTGTGGCTTGCAGAAGCCAGAAGCGCAGGAAGGAATAGCCTTGAGGAGTGCCAGGTATGGCTTACTGAGAAGTCTGGCCTAACCGCTGTGAGGCTTTGCAGTACCTCAGCTAGCTCAACACTGCCTTGTGTCATGTAAATAACAGGATTTCATTATTTGGAAGGCTTGGAGGTTATTACTGTTGAAGGGAGTATCAAGTACTAATCTAGTTCAATTTTTTTAAATATCATTACTTTGATTTTCTTGGGTTGTAATGATTTGATTTTGGATAATAACTTGCAGTAATGCTACAATATTTTACACCCCAAAGCACAGATGCACAGTCTGAAATACAACATTTCAGTGTGGTTTGTTTGTGCTGGTTTTTTTTTTTTTACTTTTTTAGGATTTGTAATCAGAAATCTAAATTTATAAATACTAAACAGGTATCACAAGTGATACACTACTATCTGGTATGTCCTGTAGTTTGAAAGGAGGGGTACTTACTGATGCACCAAAACACGCCAAAGTAAACCCGAGTACACTAGCAGCTAAACTGCAGTCACATTATTAATCACTGCTTGAACAACAACACAAACAACTAAAATGATTTGTGAATATGTAGTTAGATATTTGGTGTAGTGTTTGTAAGAAAAGCTTTATGAGAAGGAGAATTTACATTATTCACAGTGTCTGTTTTCTCATCTACCATTCCTAGGTCAGGTCTCCAGCACTGTTGTCTCCCCACACACTGGAGCCAGAATGAAGGAAAAAATGGGGAAGCCCATAGTTTGGCAAATAACTTGACATTCTATGAATTGCTGTGTACTCATTTGTCGCTTACTCATGTCATGAGAGAAACGATTATAATGAAAAAACAATATTCTGACTAGGTAACAGTGTAAGGGGGCTGAAATGTTTACAGGATTGACTGTTGAGTTCAATGATGCTATTTCTGTTGCAGCAGAAAAAAATAATGGCAGTTGAGATCTATTACATGACATTTTCTCATTTCCTCTGCTGAATAATGAACTTTCCCTACATAATAATTTCCTTATAACATGAACATAGTATGTACTTCACAGTATTCTTAACCATTTACAATTTATTACTGTTTGTAGACATCTTTGACCTTCTTTGGTGAACAGTGTAAGTTTTGTATAAAACATTTTGTACTTATAACATGAATATTAACTGATGTCACTTTCCAAACAACTGCTTGAGTTTTATTTAAAGTGTAAATACATAAAACTTTACTATTAAAAGTCTTCTGAATAGGCTGTGTTAAAAGAAGTACAGAGAAACCAGAGTTTGCCAGTATGAAAAGCTTCCTGAAAGGTTTAAATTGGCTCAGGTAGCTTAATGTGAATATACTGTACCACAGGAATGTGCACACCACAAACTCTTTGCTGTTGTAAGATTTATCCTGTAAAGCAAGGTAAGCCAATGCAAAAGACAAGCAGTAAAAGACAAATGCATATAAAGATCTCATATTCATTCAAAAATATGCAATGAAAATACAAAAAAAATACTAGGAAGAATTTGCATTTGGTTAACAGTCTGGCTGTAGACTAGATTTTCTGGCACCTCTAGGTTGTTTTCAGTCGGGGAGCAGATATTTTTGGTGATGCTGGTAGATGATTGTAAATGACAGTGAAGAGCAAGCATGAAGAATAAAAAATGAAAAGCAAAAGCAACTGAATAAATGGAGCTCACTAGCCACAAAGTAGAGGTGTCTGGGAGCTATAAAGAGAAGGAAGAGATACAAGTGGAAAACAGTTAAATGGAACAGTATTCAGTATAACAGGAGATTATTGGGCTATTCACAGTGTCATTTATGTGACAGAGCTTTTGTATTTCTTTCATGTCAAGAGTTCTAAGTTCTTAATCTACCAGTAACACACATAAATGGCTAAAGCAATGTATTTTTCCTGAAGCGGAAATCTCTTTTACCAAATGCTAGCTCAACTAATCTATCTCCTTGATGATGCTATTTTGCCAGCTGGCTTATTTATGAACTGTTGTTTCTCATTCCATTTATCTGCCACTTTTGCACATTACAGGAGGTTTCAATCTCCATTAAGTATGAAAAACGTGTTTTACTGAACTATTTGAGAGACAAATATAGATATTTATAAAATAATTTCTCATAAAAACCCAAGGAAACTGTCAGTGGAATGATGTTTAGTTTAATTTGGAAAATGGTGTTTTAGAAATGGGCACTAGATGTTTCCTATTTATCATATTTTAGTGAAGATGGATATCACTTGCTCTTTTTTCCTTTTTTTTTTTTTCTGGAAACAACAGCTCTGCAAATTCAACCTTGTCTCAAAGCTAAGTTGTATCGTCTAAGATTCATGATCAATAAGGGTTGCACAGTCACCAAGTTCAAATGTTTTTCTTCCATCTAGGTGTATTTATACATACCCCACACACAGATGTCAAAGAGCAGTATGCTGAGGTTTACATTTTTAGTATAGCAGTAGAACCACTCAAGATTTACACGACTATTTTCTCCAAAACATTGTGCCTAGCAAACAAAAAGAAGCAGACTTCTTCCTCTCACGGTATCTGTTGAGCAATACTTTTCCATTGTGGTACAAGCATCTCCTTGTGAGGATTATTTTTAATATGATTTTACTATGGTGCACATGACCTATGCATCTTTTACAAAAAGTAGTCATACTGCTAAAAAAGGGGGTTGAATCACTATCTGAAGGCAATTACACAATTTCTGAATTAAAGGGGAAGGAGAGGAGTTCAGAATAATACTGGCCCGGTTGTAGTGTTTTGTTTGGTTCACTGCTGATGGTGTAAACAAATGTATTTCTTAATCAGAAATGGGTAGAGGTAAACTAACTTACTCTGGAACTTGCTGACTTTCCTTCCATTGCGTACAATGCCCTCACGTGGCTCTTTCATTTTCGTAATGCAGCTGACAGAGGTGATACATAATGTTTTAACAGTTCTGTGTACTCAACTCTGTTACCTCACTTCTGTAACACATAATATCTTTGCGATTTTATGCACATAAGCTAAAGCATGAAAACTACAAACAATAGCTTATCTACTATAGTAAACTTCAGGGGTAGTTTTATATTCGAATTAAAACCCTGAAAGCAAAATCCCAATAATCAATTCAAACCCAGCCAAGTAATGACCCAGTCAGGACTCCTTTCAGCAAGTCAGGAAAAAAGTTACATAAAAGCTTCATTAGAAGCGATTTTATTCTTTTTCCAAGTTTGTTTAGATTAGCAATGTGGTAAATAGGAACACTGAAACCTCTTAAATGCCAGATTACTTGTTTGTTAGTAAATTATATCTAATTCAACCTAGCCCGTAACAAGTACCTGAGGTGTCTGCATTTGATACACTCACTGAACAGGAAGGATATACAAACTTGTAATGGAACAAATGAAAGCTCTAAAAGCTTTTACTATTTTCATACCTCACATATAAAGCTATTTTATATCTGAAAAGTCCTCTAAGTAGAATCATCTAGATTCAGAGTTACTGCATTATAAAAGTTTTACGACTCATTGGTCTTTAAATACAAGTTCTAAATATGCAATTTTACTTGTCAATAATGTTACAGAACAATTTTTTTAGCAATAATTTTGGCAAAAAAAATATAGGAAAGGAAAATTACCTAGGGTTGCTCATACATACAGATAATTTAACTGCTTAGCTACAACGACATGAAAATAAGTTGGTGCCCCTTTTTAATAATGAAGGAAAAAATGACATTTGTGAATTTTTTTCAAGCAATCTCAGGTCTTGGGGAAGGACAGAACAAATCAGGGAGTCAAACTAAGCAGTTGATGGCTAACTCATAAATGTTGTTCGGGAGAGCTCCACTCCTTTTTATTTTCCTATTTCATGAACAAAAAGATGTAGATTTTGTTAGTCTTAGTGTAGGTCGAGCAAATTTAAACTCTTAAACTGCTTTTTTATATATATTCAGCACTGCCATCTAGTGGACATGATTGCAGTGAGCGTCCATTTCTTACCAAGAATTAAAGGGGTTTAAGCAGATAAAATAATCACATATTTAAAATTCTTCATAAACTTAAAAAATGAAAGCTATAAGAATACTACTTTATTACTGGGGATTTTTATAATCACAAAAGGTACGCCAAATTTACTCCTATTTTGTACATCCCCACCTGAAAGACAAACAGTCACAATAAAAGTCTAGATTAAAAATAGCTGTAATGAAATAAAGGTCCATTCCTGCTTTCATTTATCTTGTTTCTAGGAAAAAAAAGTAAAAATTATTTTAATATTATTATCTGCACCAATAATGCAAACTAACTGATTTAGTGAAATTTTAATATACCATGAATATAACATGAATAATCCATCATAAACCTTGTGCACAAACTAAAGAATGTGGTTGCAAGGGAAGGAGAGACAGGTAACTTGCTCAGAATTTAGCAAATATTCTCTTTTTCTACATGAAAAAGGCTAAAGAATCTGTTACTGTAGAAATGGGATTTGAAATGGGAGGCAAAAAGAGCACATAGTAACATGGAAGGCATCTGCAAATGAAATGGTGGTGGTGAGGAATGTGGACTATTTACTGTCAGTTCAGACTGTAGTCTGTAAAACAGCTTTTCAGTAAAGCAGTAGGTCATATAGTGGCATATTTCGTATAGTGTTTGTATGATCATAGGCCTGTGGGATTGCTAATTTTGGACCAGAATAATACAGTGTTAGATGCAGCATAAACATAAACAAAATAGCTCCTGCCAAAAGAATTTATTATACAACAGAAAAGAAAACAAGTTAATACAAACAGACAGAGAAACAGAAGTATCAGATAAGAGAAAACAAATGCATATAAACAGGGGAATTTCAGGAAGTATCGCAATACTGGTTAGCATGATGAACAGACTTGATAGGAGATGTAATCATAGAAATGTCAAATTTTTACATGTGGTGTGGCAAAGTTTTAAGGTGGCATATGCACATACTATAAATTAACCTGTGTAGCTCCCCACTGTAATCAAGAATTGGTAAAGAATTGATAGGAATTAACTGAGAAGTTGACTTCTCCATAGGACCATCCCATGAAAACTTCCAGAGTTTCCATCTGTGTCACCCATCTGTGACTCCATTAGCTACAGCTGCCAAAAGATAACACTGAGGCCAGGTTAAGCTGGATTTAAAGTAGGTCTAGACATTTGCTGTCATCAAGAAATGTGGCAAGACATGGCTAAGGTTGCTGAGCACTCCATTAATTGATTAAGCTTTGTCAAATGGCAACTTTCTGAGCTGGTATTCTTGGGCATGTCTGCCCAGCAGGCTTCATTCACCTGATGAACATCTGGGTTTCAGCAAGTAGGCGCAGCCCCAGTATAGAGCTAACACTGAATTAAACTCACTGATGCATAAATCATGTATCCGCTCACGTAAAGCACTGGTGCATACACACAAGTTTTAGTCTTGTTATGAGCGGATACATTGAAATTATTTCTTAATGGACTGCAGGAGAACCTCTGTTCTTTTGGGTATGCAGGCAGCACTATGGGAGTCATGGGATGACTTTCGCAGCACACGCAGTAGAGCCCACAGCATGCTCATCTGCAATACCCCACTGTGTATTTTCAGGTGCTAATTCTCTGACCAGCCTTCACAAAGAAACTTGATGAAAAGTGTATCCAGATTTTACAAAGTTTTGGGACTTAGAAATTGTTATTTCTGAAATACATTTAAATCCGAGAACAATTTTTAAATACCTTACATAAAAAGCAATAATGAATGTTCATGTTCTTCCTCCTAATTGTGTTTCCCTAATCGTGGTTCCTCAACTGCAGTCTTCCAGAACAGAGTTTGCAGAAGAGGCAAGGATTTGGTACCTAACGTAAAATCTGTGAAAACTGTGAATATTCATCGTCTCAGAAAATCAGCACATGATTCTCCCATGCTGAACACCCAAAATTATTAGATTTGAAAATACCTTCCTTCCCGTGTCTATGTTTCCAGTTCGCAACAGTTAACTCAGGACAATACTTCCTCATATAACCGAATTTTAGAAAATATGTGCTGTGTAAAGTTTGGGTAGGGTACAGATAAGGATGCTTTTCTTTAACTGCCGTCTAACTTGTGATATCTAACATGATCTTGTGCAATTAATACATTCGCACAGCATGATTAAATAGCATAATTTAATTATGCCAGCATATATCTTAACTTCTAAGAGTTGAATTTTACAAGCTTGTTGCTAATGCTACCAGTAAAAAAGAGCCTTCAGTCTTACAGAAAGGAGAGTGCCACAGATACAATGTAATGCTTGCAGGCAATAACAAGCAATCAAAAGCTGAACATTACAGCTCCCCCCCCCCAGCAAACAGAAGAGAGTTAAATCAGCAAAATGGAAAAAGAAAGGGGTTTAGGTTGAAAATAGAGAAAGTTGAAATGGTGTTTAAAATGTCTCGAAAGAGTTAATAAAACTAATTAAAAACCAGAGAAAATTATTAAGGCTTAATGAAAAGGTTGTAAGCACTGGAAATGAAACGGGCAAACACTTGATTTGAAAACAGGAAAAGGAATTATTTTTATATGAGTTTTGAGTAATTTGAACAATGGAGAAATAAATGTCTTTTTCCCAGAAAACTAGGTCTCTGTAGATACTTATACTGTATACTCTAAATGGACCATTTTTTTAGCTCTAATAAAACAGAAATACTGATGCAGAGACATTTCTGGAGAACCTCCTTCACATGCATAGGTTTTATGTAACACCTTTCACATTCACATGCTTTTAATTTTTCAGTGAAATGCTGTAGAAGCATGCATGTGTATCCTCGACATACCATTTTCCCTGTTAATTTTTCTATGTCACTTAGGCACTTCTAGAAAACCTGCCCCCAATACTTTTTAAATTTGACATGTAAATTTTCAAAGATGAAACATAAGATTCTATTCCACTTTGACAGGAACAAAGTTGGATCAGCTATATTTAGGAGCAGGTACTAGAGGGTCCTCAAGTCTGGCCAGTATTAAGGAACATATTCACAGCAGCAATCTGTAGTCATATTTAAAGTTGATACCATACATGTTTTGAAACAAGACACTTAAGGTGCAGTTTATCTGAACCAGTCTCACTAGGTTTCCGTTATAATGGAGTCTTGGATACTATTTATCCCATCCTAATGTAGAAATCTAAAATGAGGTAAATGACTTGCCTGCTTCTCTCAGTATGAAAGGGGGATCTAAAATGACGAGCTCAGCTCTTTGTAGATGCAGAATTAGCCTATTTCAGGATCTCCTTACTGCATCTTAAAAAAAATAATGTCACCATAATATTGCTCACTACTTGAAGGCAAGTGTACTGAATAACCTCTGCAGTGAATGGATGGAAGGCAGATTTCCAGAAAACATTCTGGGTGTTTATCACATTACAAACATTTTTGTATTTTGATGCTCTTTGGCTGTATCTAGTGATATAGCCAAATGTGATATGAATGTGATACAACACATCTGTGGAAAAGAACTGTTGGTGCTGAGGACTTGATATTCACACTATATGATTTTCAGAGGTTTTACTTCAGACTTTTGGTCCCGTGAACCAAATTGATCAGCTGGACTACCTGCTGATGTAATTGCCTGATTATTACATAATTTTGGACAATTTTTTTTTTTTTTACAGCTGTCCATGTGAAGACCACTGCCAAACTGAGAGCCTAAAATATTCATATTTTTTAAAATGTAAGGTCAAGTAGATGTGATACATTTTGAATATACATAGAATTAAGATATTTTGGAGTACCATAATTATGTAAACCTGATATCTACATACAATTTTACAAGATACAGAAATATGCACCATGACAATCTCTTATTCAGTATAGACTACAGAATTAGCACTCTTATGTCTTTAGAACTTGATTTTCTGTTTTCTAATGAAGTGCCTCTTTATTCAAGACATATTTAAGCTTCTTTCTGCAGAACTGAGGAACTGGACTTGACTTTTAATAAAAAAGTAGCCTAAGCAATATTTTTCCACAACCAAGGAAAAAAAGATATTTAAGAATTTGAAGTCAGTGGTTTTATACATGCACATGTAGAAATACATCTCTGGCTATCATCCAGGACTGAAGAAGTTTGTTCTGGAATTTACAAGGAGAACTGTAAAAGAATTTTCATTCACTTTTCAGAACACAACCTCACTGTACCAGCTGTATATTTCCAGTGTTGCTATTTTCAGTTGGAAAGGAAAAAAAGGAGTACTTGAATAGCATGTAAAGGAGGATACAGGTACGAAAACTCTCTTGCATAATAAGAACAACTGTGTGGCATTTCCATAATTAAACAAACAAACATGTGGGATGAAATCAAACACAGATTTCCCTCTGGCAGGAAACATACTCCAAATAACAGAAAAAAGAAATTAGAATTATAAATGTGTTTTATTTTGAGTGATGCAGCAATTATATTAGTAATTACTATAACAAATTTGGTATTCTTTCTGAGTGACAGTTAATTTTCTTATTGCCCTCCTATTCCTCACATACCTGAACTTCCTAAGAGAAAAGAAAAACAAATCGAAATAGCTAAATTTATAGTGAGCTATTTTTAAGATTTTCTGAACACAGATACCTTTTACAAAGGAAATAAAAAGCATGTACTTAAAAGTATTTTGTATGATATAATGGTACACATGCACATAAGGGAAAAATAGTAAGGAGATTATATAATAACCCAAGGAGATACTAGTTATTTCTTTGGAATCTAGTAATTGTCTCCTAAAGGATCTCTTAAGAGCAATCTTTACTCACAGGATGGATACAGTTACTAAAAAGAAAATATTTTAAGTTGTTCAAATATGTAAAAATGGGTGGGTTCAGGAGCACTAGAAGATGAAAAACAGCTTTCCAGAGGGAAGATGCAAGAAACTGCCAGAAGAAAATTCAAGTGTGAGTTTCTGTAGCACTGCACGTTAAACTAACCCACAGTTCATTTGGAGGCAGGGGAGGAGACACAGGCTTCAGGAATCAGATGTCCTTCTCCCATTCTTAGGAATTACAATAGGTAGCCTTCTGCCAAACAGCTTGCAGAACCATGGTAAATTGATAAAAAAGTTACACTTTTGCACCTAACTTTTTATGGTTTTACATGTTTTCTGATGTACATCAGAACCATTCTCTCGTCTGTCAGTCCCATAGCCTTTCTTACATGACAACTGGAGACAGCTTTAAAACATATGCTGTTGCTGTTTCTGTCTCTGGGACAAGACTCGGGGAACAGGCCCACATTTTCCTGCAAAATGGAAGAAAGCAGACTTTAGTTACTGGGAGTAAGAAGTGAGAAGAGAGTGAGTTGCGAGTGCTCTCTGAGCAGCAGATTGCTGTTTAGTCCTGACTCGGCCCAAGTCCCCAGGGTATCTGCACAATCAGGCACAGGCCATCTCTGACGCGGAAAATACGTGCGCCCAGAGCACGTGATGACTTTAAGCTACTTTGTCTCTACAGTGATTTTACTTAGTTATTTCGAGTTAAAAACTTTTTGTTGCAGTTTTCCGCCAAGGAGACAGCAAAGCCAGCGGCGGGCGCCTCGCTGCGGCAGCTGGAGCAGGCGGGCGGCCAGGGCCGGGCTCGGTCCCGGGGCGGCACCGCACCGCACCGCCGCTACACGGGGCCTTTTTCACTCGAGCAGGTGCTGGACGCGGTTTGTTCGTGGTCGGAAGCGCCCTCTGGCAGCCAGGGGCAGGCGGCCGCCTGCTCCCTCCGCACCTCCGCGGCGGGACGGGGACACCCCCACGTTCCGGGAAAACGAAAATCTCCTCAAACGAGCCCCCGCGGACCGAAACACCCCGCGCCCGAGCGAGGGACCCCGCACAGGGCTCGGCCTCCCCGGCGCCCGCGGAGCCGCACATGGGGCCGGAGGTGCGGACTATGCGGCCGTACCCCGCCGGTCCGCTGCCTGCCCGCCGGCCGCGACTCCATTTCGGGCTGCGCGGTGGCTCGGCCTCATCGCTCCAAACGGGAGGGCACCGCGCATGCGCGGAAAGCGACCCGTCACCAATGGAGGAGCAACGCGTGCGCGGGAGCCTAGTGGGACATGCGCCATGCGGCCTCGGGCCGGCCCGCTGTGGGGAATTGAGGCCGCCCGTGCTTGCCGTAGAGTGGGCTGTACCAAGCCCCGCTCCTCAGGCGGGGGGGGTGAGATCGGAAAGTGACGGTGCGCCGGGACCCGTCGGCCCCCGCCCATCCTGTCGCCGGCGGGGAGAGCCGGGGGGCGGCGGCGCGCGGCGCGCAGCGCGGCGGGTGAGGAAGCGGCGCGGCGGCAGCGCAGAGGGCGCGGGGCCGCGCCGCACCCGTCCCCGGCAGTGGCGGCGCCGGCGGAGGGGCGGGGCGCGGGGGGCGAGCGGCTTGGGTAATGGCAGCGCTGTGAGGACGGAGCGGGGCAGGGACCGCGGCCGCAGGGCAGGGAGCGAGGGAGGCCGGCGGGTGGGCGTCGCTGACTCGGGCCCCTTGCCGCCAGGTAACCCCCCTCGCCCGGCCCGGCCGGGAGCGCCGCCGGGCTGAGGGGAGGGAGCCCCGCGCTCGAGGGGGAGGCGGCGGTCCTCGTCCCCGCGCGCTGTGGGCGGCCGGGCTGGGTGCGTGTGGGGGCGCCGAGGCCCTGCCTCCCCGCCCAGGCGGGAGCGCCTCCGGCCCCCCGCCCGCCGCACCGCGGGGTCGTCCCCGCCGGGGTCTGCCGCCGCGCCGGGCCCGCCGCTGCGCCGGGCCCGCCCCGAGTGGCCGTCCCTCGGCGGCGTTCGTGTGGTAGCGCCCTCCCCCCGCGAGGGGCCGGCAGGCGGGCGCGGGCCGGGTCCTGCCCTTGCCCGGCGGGGAGGGTGTGGTGCGGCTTCTCTGGCGGGGCCGGTCATCTCCTCCGTGCGTCCTCAGCCAGTTTCGCTTTTGTTTTGGTGGTGAGGGAAGGTGGGGAGCGCGCGTCCCCTGCCCGCGGCCTGCCGGAGGGGGCCGTGGGGAGCGGGGTCGTGCCGCTGCTGCCGGGCGGGGCGGCGGTATCGGGGGCACGGGGGGGGGGTGGCAGGCACTGCTGTTTACATGTTTGACGCGGGTACTCCTGCCCTTGGCTGTTCACCCACCACTAGCTTGTAATATTATTTTTCGAGAGGGTTAAATAGGTGGAAGTTTGGGGAACGTTTTGACGCTGGCCAAAACCCTACATTTATTTGTGTGGACAAATATTCAGTATGACAGCGGTATGCTTTAAAGAATGAGGCGGTGGAAGCAACATCCTTTCATTATCCTTATGTGTAAATACGTTTCAACAACATCTGCTTACCTTAGGGCTTGTCAAACAGGTACGGTGTCCCACCCCCTCAATCGTGTAAACCCTAGGGTAACTATTCTGCTCTGCTAGAATTTTTACCATGGAGGTTACTTGCACGCGTACGGGACATTTAATACTCTGAGCTGGTGAGCTTGCGCACTGCAGACATGAAAGCCCAGCAAAGCCCTAAAACCCCAGCATCTTACAGAAGAAGTTATACTGCATTTGTTAACGTGTCTATCAAACAAGTTTAAATTCATATTGACATGAAAGCTGTAAGAAAATGCCAAATAACAGTCAGCTCGGTCTTAAACTATGTAACCCCAGAATATCTTTATCAGTACGTGGATGCATAGTGCTTTACATATTATTAGGTTTTGGTGATACTAAACACAGTGTTACTGAATATGTGTGATGTATTGTGGGGACGACTTCTTCACCCTTCCTTTCTCCCCTCAGTTTTGCTTACCTGTGAAGGAATTTTTTTTTTACCTTGGAGATACCAAGTGTGTTTCAGAGAGAGCAACCTATAATGTAACACTCAACTAAGTATAACTTCATTACCACAAGAATTTCTTAGGGTCCAAATTTTTGTGGACCATGATGATTTTTTTTTTCTTGGGGTCAGCTGAAAATACTCTTGTGTTTTCCAGAAGAATAATAATATTAGAGCTTTTAGAAGACTACCGTTTCGTGTTGTGTTGTGTTGTTTTGGTTTGGTTTTTTTCCTCCCGGAAGTGAGCTCTACTGTTGTTTACTTCTACTGAGGTTCATGTTTCTTTGAAACGTACATCAGCTTGTGTTTTTCAACTTACTTTCTTTGATGGATTTCTGTTTGTTTTGTCAGTTCTCACTGATTTTCTGTGTAGTAAGCTGCTACTGACATACATGGATTGAAGATTATTTTTATTTCCAAAAGTGTTAATAGCCATGTTGCAAATATAACAACTTAAATGTTTCTACTGAACTGAAAGGATTTATGGACCACTTACTGAGCTTTAATTCTTCTTATAAAAGTTTCCTGTTCATAAAACCTAGGATAACACTGCTTCCTTGACATTACGTAGTTGCTACCCAGTTTCTTTATGAAATCTGCAAGCAAGTGTGGGTTGGGGTAATACACTGATTACATTTTAAATAGAAGCTGTTGTGTTGCAGGTAGAGGAGAACAACCCCCTGCAGTTCCTGAATTCACGGCTTGGTTATTTAGTCAGGGTGGCATTTTGCATGCATACAGTGTAAAAGTTGCATCAGATTTTTTTTTCTCTTAAATATAGAAGCTATATATCCTGCAGTTTGAGAGAACTAATCTGCCTGAGAAAAATTAAAAGCCAGTAGCGGTTAAGGTTAGTAAGGTGGTTGTAGCATGACATTTGATTCTTTCCCTTATAGAGGTGTACCTCTTGTGCTAAAAGTCTGTTTGTCACTAGCTTTCTTTTTGTCCTTCTGACCTTCAAAATTTGGGAAGACAAGTTAAGAGTCACTTGTCCATCTATTTAAAACAAAAATAGAAGTATTCTTTCCACTTTTTAGTCTTACAATGTCATGTTTCTGAGCAGGAACTAGACTGGCTTTGTGCATGGAATGTCACACATCAGGTCCTTCCTAGATTAGGTGCATAGGACAGAGACAAATAGAAACAAAGAGGAGGCCTTCACGATTGTGTCTCTTGGGACCTCTTTTTTTTTAATTACTTTTTTCCCTAGTTTTATTTCTGTAATTTAATGTTTTTCTTTCAATAAATCTCTTCTAGTATTTTTGATATGAAATTACTAACGCAGCCTCTGTATTTTCAAGCCATGTCTTATTTGAAAGAATTCACTATTTGTCCTGTTGCACAGTGCAATAAGCTGCACAAGCTCTGCATTTAGATGTGTTTTCTTTTCGTCATCCTGATCAAAGCTTTCAGGTTTTGTGGCTTTTTAAATGTAACACCAAAAATGTCTCATGAAAGCTTGAGGTGAACATAGGCTACAAACTGGCAGTAGTAATTTCAGATACTCTGGTAATACGTTCAGTGTCTTCCTGCCCAAAATTATCTCGGATAAAGGTGAAACAGTCTTTGCATAAAGGCGAACAAACAAAAATTTAGAGGAAAGTTGTTTTCTTCATATGGCATAGTTAAATGGGCAGCTTGGTAAGGTGATGAACTTCATGAGCCGTGATGTTGTTAGATAAATTGGTGTTATGTTATAGGCTATTCACGCAACATTCATGTTCCATAATGTTAAAAATAAGGGCTTGTGAGCTTCATTTTGGAGGGTGGGGAAGCAGGGGTGGGTGTTCTTCGTGTTGCTGTATCATGGTGGTGCAACAGTGTACAAAGTTGAAATTGAAAGATTCAAAGAAAAGGTATACTTTTTAAAAATGATTGTTAAATGTTGTCTGACATGTTTAATTCTTCCACAGATTAACACTAAAGCCCCACAATGTCCTTGAAACCACGAGTAGTTGACTTTGATGAAACATGGAACAAACTTCTAACAACAATTAAAGCTGTTGTTATGTTGGATTATGTTGAAAGAGCAACGTGGAATGATCGCTTCTCGTATCCTTTAAGTGAAAGTCTAACTTAATGTGTTTGTATGATGTGTTTAGCATGGAGTAGGCTTGCGTTATATAGCAATTTCAGTGGTCTTGATCAGAAGCCCGTTGTAAGGTTGTATCTGTTATTAAGCCTGTGGGTCAGTGGATATGTTGAAAGGGATGGGAAATTCTGCATATTTGGGAAGTATTCTATGTGAAAATCAGCATGGTAATAAAAAGTAAACTGGTCTGAGTTTTACTCACTTTTAGTAGCTCTAATACTTAGCTTATGCTATAGCTGTTCACAAAAATACATGCGTTGAATTTCCCCTGTTGTGCTAATGAGTTTTTATTGTATGCTTAAGTGTGTGTGTAGCGGGGAAAACACCTAAGACAGAGAATGCTCATCTTTAAATTTGGAGGTGTGAGGGGTGGTGAGGTTGTGCTGTTTAAAGATGTCTCCCTCTTCTTCGTACTTCTAAGTGTACTGATGACTACCATATTAGACATTTCTATAGCAAGGGTTCATAAAAAAGCCTTCTTCCTTTCCCTTCACTGTTATTGCCTCTCTATTACTGACAGTTAAGCTATGCTTAAAAATAATTACTCTTTCTAGCTATGATCATATGGTCTTGCTGTTCAAGTCACAGCTGTACATATATTGTCGTAGTGAAAGGGTTGCATTTTACATGTAAAGTGGACTTGTAATTTTTTACAAGATTTAAGCTTCAGTCAACTTCTTTTAGAAGAAGTGTAACTGTTCTAACCAGTTATACTGTGTCCTGTGTCTATGCATTCATTAGGCATTATAGTGTGGTGAACAATTAGAGAATTTTAGGAAGCTTTGCAGCTGTTCTGCAGCAATTTGAGTGAGTTTGGTTTAATTATAGGGGGGAAGAATGGTTTAGACTTATTTATCGATTTGTTAATTCTTCTGGGTGAAAAACCAATCTCCTGAGAAGATGGTTACACATAGATTTTTACAACATAAGCTTATTCTGTGTGGAGGAGCTAGACTCTGAAGTCTCTCCTCTTTCTGAATGTGTTACCATTTTTCAGAACTGCTTTCCCATGTGCCTGTGTTTTGAGCATGTGCATGTGTATAAATACATAAAAGAAAAATTTAGTTGCTCATATTCGTTGTGGAGCCTTGTTCTATGGTGCAATAATCTTTAAGGAGCTCTTTCATTTTAAAAAATTGTAATTAATTTCTGGGGGCATGACTCTTCACCTTGTCTTGGAGTCAAGTTCAAATTACTCCAAAATTTACAGACTTTTTGAATTAATTAGTTATGCACTTATGTGCTGACAAATTGTGCTGTAGTCATTCTTTCTAAACGGTTTTTAAGAACTGCATAGTTCAGTCTTCAACAAGTGGTTAACTTCTGTAGCTTAAAACTCTAAACATTTAAACAAAGGCACCTAAAATAGATTTAATCTAAATAATAATTGAATGAGATGTTGGATTGATTCCTCTTGTCACACCGTTTCACTTAGAACTTCTTATGTGGAAGCCTTGTACACAAGTCTGCTGTTGATCTTCTTTTGGGATTTACTCCAGTTGATTGAACATCAGAAAGGGAACACTTATGAATAGCAGACTCAGGAAGCAGTCTTGGAAGAATCATTTGGCATGTAATTCTTAAGAACTTATTATCATCTCTTGATTATGTTCCTTGGAAAGTGGCACTATTAGTGCCTAATTTGGCACAGACCAGAGCCTTTTGGCTTTTTCTCTATGGCTGAACGGCCTGAGGAGCTTGTGTGACTTGTAACTTCTAGCTTAAATGTTGATTGTTTAGTACTTCTGCTACCGTTAACCAAACTGTATGTTTTAACACAAACTGCTTACTGAGTATTCAACAACTAGATGAAACTGGTAGTTCTATACAGCTGATGTGAAAGCTTTTTCCAGGTTTTAAATATATAAAGAAAACTAAAGTATTAATGATATAGTTTAGGAAGATGTGGCATTTAAAAAACACATCTTCTTGTTGTTTGTTAGTTTTTTTATTCTTTGTTAAATTCAATTTAATTGGAGTAATGTGTTTCTAAACATCTACAGGGAATTTAAAGGAAATGTCATATTAACTTTTTCTTGCTGCTTAATAAGCACAATAAAAAGTGACAAATGATTTGAACTATGTCTTAATGAAATTCATACAGGTTATTTAATTGATTATAGTACCACTTGATCTTTGTAGTCTCTCTATAGTTGAAACAATGTGGAAACAAAGGATAAGATACAGCAAAGAAGCATTATTTCAGACTGCAGCAGTGTATTCTAAGAAGTGTTTGCTTTCTCTTGTGCTGCTTGCGACAGCTGAGATCAAATAGTGCACGTAGACTAACAGTATTTTAGGGGTGAGAGGCTTGTACTGTGCATATTCCACTTCTAGAACTGATTTTTGCCTCACTACTTCCCCAGAACTTGTTTGTCTTGAATATAATGTTTTCTTTGTAACTCTGATGGTAATTTTATTGTTAAACATATGTTATCTTTAAATATAGCTTATCTCAAACTTGAAATGCTAGAACGGCTATGAGGTGGGAACCACAACTGTGTAAGAGTTAAAATCTTCTGGAAAAGATCACTTGAAAGACCATATGTCACTTTATTTAAACTGTGAGTCATCTTGAGCCACCTTTGGCCTTCAGATTTCCTTTCAGGTTCTCTGTAGAAAGAAATGTTTCTGGAGTAATTTCATTGTCTGGTAAATGAGTGACAGTTATGTCTTTCTATTTGAGATATTATTTACAATAATTTGGTTATTATAAATGCTTTGTATAACTTTTAAGGCTTTGCTTCTGTCTGTTCAGTAGGCTAGAGAGTGCTCTTTAAGAGGCTGATTAAGCTTGATTAGAGAGCGGTAGTTCATCTGTACCTTGATAGCTACCTTTTAGCAGTAGAACTATTTTGGATGGGTAGAACATCAGGATCTTCCTGTTGTTGTCTTGGATTTTCCACCAACCAAGTAAATAGGATGAACAGTACGCAGGGAGGAAGGTAGCCATACTGCAAACACAATTATTTTAAAAGTATGCAACATGGCCACCTGCTCTTTTCCATTTTTCTGCATGTTTGTTTTCCCTCCTCTAATCCCCCATTTTACAAGGATCCTATGATGAACCAGAAACTTATAAACATGTATCTTTAACATAAGAACCAACCCAAAGAGCAGGAAGAGTAAATAAAGTTCATATGATGATGATTCTTTCTGAGTGTGAGTCCTCAAGTGCTGTATGAATTTTGATTCTGTTACAGAGGAAGACCAACAATCAGAAATTTTCCAAGAGCGCTACTTTGGTCTTCTGGAGAAGATCTATTAAAACCTGTCTGCTAATATGTGGTCTTAACTAGGTGCTTTTTTAACCCTGAGGACAATATTTGCGAGCTTTTATGGTCTTGGATACGGTATTTTCTTGTTGATGGTAATTTTTTGTTTGTTTGTTTGGAATTGCTTCAGTTTCCCGTTGCTGGGTAATGCCCCTCAAATAGCAGCTACTCGAGCACTTAAGTCACACAAGGATTTTGATGTTCTTGTTCTCAACACAGAGTGAAGGCCCCTAAGCAGCAGCTTGGCTTCAGCTTCCTTTGACCTTTTTCACCCTGCAAAACTATGTGCTGAACTGGAAGGACAGATGGCTTTTGCCATTAAAGATAAATTATTGAACAGTAAAGGCTTCTTCCTGATCTTCTAAGGGACAGCAGCACAGAAAAAATGCGCTTTAAGTTTATGGAATAAAATACGAGTGATGATTAATGATTAATCTCCCCTCAAAATGTTAATTTTTTGGGTTTTTTTGTTAAGAGATTCACAACGTTTTGAACACTACACTTAAATTTGGGTTCTGGACTGAAAGATATAGTTAGATGAATAAACTAGTACAAACTGAGCAAGAATGTGAACTTTCTGTAGCAAAGCTACTCTGTAATGTGTTTTTGAGACTCCTGGTAGCTCTTTTTTGTAGAAATCCAGAGAAACTTAGTATGCAGCAAGTAGAATTTGGCGTTCGTTTTTATCATTTGGTTGATACAGGAAAACGTGAGATGTGCCTGTGGAAGTGCTTCTGTGATTAAACTGTTAGTTTAATTTCAGCAGGTATGCAAACCGAGTGTCATATGTCAAGGAAGAATACTATATTCAGCTTTCTTCATTTGCAAGAAAATTTGATGGTTTTCTAGAATAAGGAAAGGCATGTTTGGAAGATGTGTGTTTTCATGAAGGAGTACAGATACTATTTTCATTCTTAAATAGGTTTATTACAACTAAAACTTGTTTACAACAGACAGGTCATCTGGACTCCTAACTGAAGCCTGGGGCACAGAGGCTAGATAAATTCAGAGATATTTGTTTGCTGCTTTCTTTAGATAAGCTGCCATTATTATTTTCTTGTGCTGTTGTGGTAAAGACTGCCTGTTTCCTCTAACTTCAAAGTAAGTAATTCTTGTAGCAGAGATCCATAACAGTTTTGGTGATTCAGATAGCGTAGTTGTGGATCTAAAGAGAAAAGTCATGTCCCCTTTGCTTGTGAGTAGCTTACAAAGATTTCTAATTCTGGAATTTACTTTCTCAGAAGTATCTTATTTGCATAGTGAAGAGGCTTGCGATCTGAATGATATTGAGGATGCATTCAACTACGGACCATCCTTAGACTAACAAAATTTGTTTAGGGGTGGGAGGGGAATGTGTAAAAAAACCCCACTTGTTCTTTACAATCTGTTTAAGAAAACCTTTCATTCTTCACTACTAATTTAATAGTTTGTTTTGATATTTTATTGGTCATAACTTTGTAAGTTGGTGTAATGTAATGCTAGGTACTGTTACAAAGTGGTGAATATTGCCTGTTTTGTTTGTTGCAGTTTCCATTTAATGCTCCTTGCCATTCCAAGGAGAAGTCTGATAAAGATGATCTGTATGGATGAAATAACTGTACTTGAGAATAGACCCTGATTAGGCTCTCCGAGATTCCAGTTGCCAAATAAAGGCTTTTTCCATTTAGTTGTCCTGCATCAGTGTCTTCTCTGTTTTGAGTAGTACTTCTATATAAAAAATGAAACATGTTTTTGGGAAAAACTGTGTGATGAAAGCTTGAGGCTGTTCTGTAGACTAAGCAGGTGGCTTGTCAACTGTCCTTATGTCTTCTACCTCCTTTTACACAGGCATGTGCTTTTTTAAGGTAGACTAGAGGAAAGCTGATCTTTTGTCTTCTCTTAATAAAGAACTTACCTTAAAAAGTAATCTATACTAAATCATTATTTCTAGCATGGCTGGTTTTATAAAACGACTAGACTTAGTGGATAGGCATTATGTTTTTAAATAATTTTTGCAGAACTAGTTTATTTCCCACAGTTGTTCACCCAAAGCTTGATTTAATCCTTGCTTGACTTTTCTGAAAGCAAAGTTCTTAATCATAAATTCTATTCTGACAAATTATCAAGTGACTTTTTTTAAACTTGGTATAAACCTTACAAACAAAAGGTGTAGCTCTGCAAGGTACTTCAGGGACAAAACCACCTTAAGGGGTTTAACTGTTTGCTGCTGCCCATTTAAGTGAGCAAGTATAACTGTTTTGTGTGGCTGTGATCTAAACAGGATTACTGAAATGTAATAATGGTTAAAAATAAAACAATGTTTTTGCATCCACACCACCATTGTGATGACTTGATTTCCAGTGTCCCACAAAATTTTTTTATCTGTGGAGTTGCAGGGAATATGCAAGGGCAGTAAATTGTTTTGGACTTGGGGAGGAAAACTTGAAGTTGGCTTCACTTCATGTTTGCTCTGCTCTGTAGTTGGCTAATCACATTCTTAACCTAATTAGTGCTTCTTTCCGTTATCTGAAAAGAGTCTCAATTGCACTTTGGTTGCAGATACAGAGGAAGAATTTTGGATGAAATTTCACTTTGAGATAATCATATTTGCCATCTGTGAATAATATAAGTGGTAGAAGCCCTGTTAGCGTGAGGCTACCAGAAGTTCCAGGATCTTAGCTCTATCATTCCCTCACCTTCCACTACTTAAAATTTATTATTGATGCTGAAAACTTAGATTCTTCACAAACCAGGACTTACACTAATTTCAGAAAATGACCCATTTTATCTTTTGTGCTCAACTGAAAAAAAAAATCTAAAATGTGTGTGTGAGGAAAAAAAGGTTCTGTAAATCTTAAATTTTGTTGATAAGTTTTCACACTAAGTAGATACAAACCTTGACTCTGAGCCCAGAGACATTTATGCTTTGTGTGTGGCCTATCCTGAACCTCTTGGAGAGAGACTTTATACTGAGACTAAAATTTTTTTGGAAAATCACGTACGCCATTTGCACAAGGTAACCTATAGAGTTACTGATGTACATGTAGGTATTCTTTGTCCTTTTTTGACTTTAGGGAGGGGTTTTGTTTGTTTTGTGTGTATGAAGGTATGCAGATTTTATGAGACTAAATCACAGATGACAGAGTTCCAGAGATAGAATATATATCTATCTGATATATGCAACACATATATGATGCAACACTATGTAGACAGATTATAGATGTCTGTCTATATGCAACACAAAAGAAAGAACTTTCTTTTTTAAGCCAACACTTATGGTTTATATAAAATATTCATTGTTGGCTTGAAAATTAAGTTCTTTTCTGTTGAATGATTATAATCAAACGAGTTACAGAAATGTCTTCATTTTCCAAATGTGCTATAGTTTGTCATTAGTCTTCTGTTACAGTGTAAAAGTGTCTACTCTAGTGTCTTGCAAACTGATTGTATATATTCTACTAAAGAAAACTTGTGAAATTTGTGGGAAATAAAATAACAAATATGTGGGAAATAAAATAACAAAAATGCTTGAGAGGGGAGGGAGTAATGACAAATTATTTATTATGGCAAATAACAATACTTGTATACCTATATAGTTGTGAATTAACTTCTGCCTCATCAGCTAAGACACTTAATTTCAACAGAATCATGATTCATCATGTTGAATATATAGGATGGATGAACAGTGTCTCCTTGTATTTCAGTAAAAAAAGAAGTAGATTTAAATAATATGTCCACCTGTCTTTGGTGTCTGTATAGGGAATGAAGAATTGCAGATTCTGGATAGTACTGCTAAATGGCTTGATGCTATTTTTTTGAGCTTAGGTACCTGTGTATTTGACAAGATAGACTGGGTATCTTAATGGGTAGTTCCACTGGTTGCAGAGAGGATACCTCTGACACTTCGGTAGACTAAATCAGTTCACTAAACTGGCAGACAGCTTGGCCAAAAAAGTTCTTCATTTATTTAGTGAGCGGAATGAGCTCACTTAGGATGATCAGGCAGGTGCCAGCACAGTAGAAGCTGTGGGAAGCAGTGGAAAGCATACATCCATTTTTAAAATTGGCTATCCACCATTTGTCTTGGAAATAATGTTGGAAAACCTTTGCAAAATTCATACTGCAGAGGAGACCACTCTTGATTCTATTTTGTCTACTAGCTTTCCTCTTTTACATTATTTTTGCATAGGCTTCTTTGCTGCTTGAGCCAGAGTTTAAAATTACATACTCTAGAGAGAATCATAGTTGAATTCCTAGGATCTCATCCTCCTTCACAACTCATACTAATTTGTTTAAATTGTTGAACTTATTCCTTTGACGTATGAATATATTTTGAGAAGTTAAGTACATCAGCAACTTCTTAGGTGGTGATTCACATAAATTCCAAAAGATTTGGGCCTAGATTTACAGACTTAAGACATGTTATAAGTTTGCGCATATCTGTGCTTTATTAAACTTGTTTTATTGCAGGATTCTTGGTAAGTATAAGGGCTTGTCTAACCAGTAAGGCATACCGATTTTAAGTGGTTATAGTTAGGCAACTCCTCCAGTGTGCATGTGGCTGCATGAATTTAAAATTGATCTGTGTCAGTGAGGGAATAGTTAGTTATCCCATGTGAGTTATCCCAGTGAGTTATCCCATCAGTACGATGTGAGAATATGAACCATGCTTATTGAAGCAAGTACTTCTGTAAAGACGAATAGAAAATAATACATTATAGAGATTGTTCTTTTTAAATGCAAAATAAAACAACTTCAGGCGTTGTAGCTGGCTTACCAAAACTTTGTTGTATGAAGATTTGCTAGTTTTCTGGTCATTGCAACAATGTTATTTTTAGACTGGTTAAAGCTTAGGTGTGCTCTTAATTTTGAATCTGTGATTGTTATTCCAAAATAATAATCCTGTTACAACTTTCTACGTATGTATGCTATGTTCGTACTAATTTTAGCGGGCTGTGTGTGTGTCTTCCTTCACAGAGAGTTCTGGAAGCTGAAGAACAAGTACTGGTTATGTATCACAGATACTGGGAAGAGTATAGCAAAGGGGCAGACTATATGGACTGTTTATACAGGTAAGCTTTGCAAATGAGTTGTTAAACTTTTGAAATTATTACAGCGATCTGCAGCTTAAGTCCAAGAATGTTGCTTAAAGAGAGCAATAGCTGGATATGCCCCAGATCAGTTTTGGAGAGCATATAGTTATGGTAGCAGAACATGAGAAAAAAGGAATAATGCTCCAACAGGTTTTTCTGTATGCTGCTCCTTACCACTGAAGTAATTATACAAGGTGATTCTTACTATTCTTTCATTACTAATATATTCTACCTCTGTTGTTTCTCATGTTGCAGTGCCAAATATGTTGGTGCTAATCAACCCTGCAGTGAAGTAGCTCATAATCCTAGGTGTTCTTCTACAAGGATGGCATTGGTACTGAAGTGTCCATTTGAACCAGCATAGTTTGTTTCAAAGCTTAGCCATGTACCTTAGGAAAAACACAGCTCTCCCTTCTACAAGAACTTTTCAGACAAGGCTATATGCTCTTTGGGTCCTTTCTTTTCAGGTGAATGTTTGAACTGCAGGGGTTGGAGAGGGAGTGAAAATTTCTCCTTGTTTCTTTTCTGAGAACTTCAGAAACTAATAGACTGTATACAGGCAATCAATTTTGCAGGTTTTTTCAGTAGATTACAGTCAAGTCTACAAATAAAACCGCAACTAACCCCTGTTACTTTTGTACTTCTACTGTTTCCTGAATTGCGAGTGTGTTTCGTTGCTACTAGTGATACATTAAGCATATAAAACTCACCCATTCATGAGCTCCTAGAATTATAACTATATTGAGATGGCTTTGGATTTACTAGGATTTGGATTTTAATTCCACTCTGACTTTAGGTTGAACATTCTAGTGTCCATCATGCATGTGATACCCAGCAGGTAAATATAACTTATGAGGCACTATTAATATTGTACTTATTTGATGGTATGATGTGACGATTTACAAAGGATTTCAAGACCTTTACTATTATGTTAGGAGATGTATGTATGGTCTTGTAGAATCTATTAATTATTGTTAGCAAACTGGGATCAAATGTGATGGAGTCTGTGCTGGCCTCACAAACTTTAGTTCTATAAAGTGTCACTGACTTAACTGGAGACCTGGGGGGGGGGATCCTATTTAATGTGTATGAATCTCACTAATTCTGCTTTGTGTAACAGTTTTTCTGAGCGCTTAAGTGCTTCTGGTCCTAAACCAACAAGTTAAAATACTTCTCCAGCAGCGTGAACCTGATTTCTTGTTTTATTTTTAAACAAGCTAGGGCATTTTTTTCCAGAAGGTTATTATGCGCACAAACCAACCTGTACATATATATAAGCTCAGTAGAGTGATATTCACATATCAGTGAAGCCAGGTTCTCAAACTCTGAAGTTATTTATTTCATGCCACCTCTGCCCATTCTAACTCTTCTTCTTGCTTTGCATATGGTGTTTTGGTCCAGAAAATGTACTTGTTAGGTGTTCTGTTGGAAATAATTTTACCTCAAAGTTATATCTGCTTTCTTTGTGTTGAAATTCTGAGTTTTGTCATATACTATCTTTTAAAAGTCTCTAAAGGGTATGACTTTGTGACAGTATGATTTTTCTCTTCAATAATAAAAAAAAAGGACATTGTAATGGGAACTAAAAGACCCTTTCACATGAAGGCAAGAAATAATTCAGTGCTTGATTAGTAGAGTCATAACGACTTTCATGCACTGGAAACACTTCATTAAGTTATGTCACTTTTTCTTTTTTGAGAGAAAGTTTTGGCTGAAAGTACTTCTGAAGACCATAAGGAGATAATCTGGTTTTTATAAAGCAGTCGGAGTTCTTTTTTGAGAGCACACCTGCTCTCAAAAAAGTACCATAAATTAGTTGACTCTGTTGTATCCCAGAATCTGATTTGTATAGTTTTTCCAGCAGTGAAAACTGATTAATTTTTACAGCTAATAATCTTAATGTTAGTTTTAAATAGATTCCTTTAAAATTTAAATAGGCTCACATCTCTGTTTCTTAAACCGTTTACCCTGATAGGTAATATTTGAAATACTACTAAAATGTAAGACACTTTACTTTTGAGAAAAATTTGTAAAATGTGAGACCAATCATGTGACTGGAAATGCAGTCAAATGTTTTCTTTCTTTGGTGTTGGTATTGGATTGTTTTTGTCACCCACCCCCTGGGTACATTTTGCTAGGCGAACAAATTTGGATTCAGTTTGAAGACTAAAATCCCATACATGCTTGACTAAACCAAGATGATAAAACTGGTGGAATAAGGAACACTTGATGTTAAACAAACTTCTTCAGTTGTTTTTGTTAGTTCTGATGATAAACATAATAGATAAAAATAATGCTGGACTTTGGGGCTTATCAGTGTCTTGGTGTTTTCACAGGTAATCGTACTTGTAAAAAATCTGTTTTGTGTACCTTTATTTCAAGTAACCAGAGGGTTTTCTTATCCAGCAAATTGAAATTAATTTAAATGATTTAAAAGGAAAAAAAAAAAAGCTGAAGCTTTAAAATCTCATAATAAAATCCTGAAAACTAAACACACGTAGTGCAGCTTTTGCATTGTTCAGTTTTGTCTTTTTTTTAAAACAGTTGTAATAATACTAGCATACTAATATATAGTAATTTTTAGTTCTTTAGGCTAATCTTAGTTCTCTTTCTTTTTGTAATTTTATGAGAGACATCTTCCTTCCCATTCAGGATTAAACTTTAGCCAGTTTTGTTGTGATAGGAGTAATTTGTATTCTGATTCTAAGCATAATATCACAGTAACCTGTAACACAATTGAAACTGATATTAGTTCCAGTCCCCTTCTCATTTTTTAAGCTTTAAGAAGCTGCTGCTCCTAATCTTGCTTACTAATTATGTAACTTAATAAATATGGGGAAGATTTAAGCAAACAAGAAGTTCAAATGTTGATGGGAACCTAACATTAATGATATTTTTCTATTGAAACTTCTTCCGCTGAAGGAACTGCCTTCATTTTAGGCTATAGCATTTGGTAGCCCTGGGAGGTTTAGTTCCACATCAGATACTTATTTTTAGTGTCATCATTTTGATATGGTTCTTGGATTCATAAAATTTTAGTGTCTGCAGTTCTTTGTCATAATGAAATGGCTTTCATTTATTAGCTAATCCTCAAATTGTGGTAGATGACTTCAACCCTATTTTACAAATCCGTAAACCAGTGAATACTTTGTCTGTGCTTACGAGTGAATCAGAACAGATACAGGATTATGAAAATTTCCAGTGTTGAGCACTTGTATGTGTACACTGCTAGACATGTTAAAGCATTCTGCTTGTATAAAGCACAGTCGTTCAGCTGCTTTTCGTATAGCTCTTGTGAAGTCACCATTGCATGTAATCACTGGAACGTTTTTAAAAAAAAAAAAAAGGTGTGAACAAACTTCTGAAGGTCATCCATTTCAACCTTATGCTCAGAGTGGGGCTAGCTTCAAAGTTAAACCAGGTTAAGGTTTTCTTGAGTCAAATTCTGAGCTCCTTCAAGGACAGAGATTTTTGCCACCTTTGAGCAGGCTGTTTTAATGCTTGATTACTCTCATTCTAAAAAGTTTTCCTGTACGTCTGTCTGGAATTTGTCATGCTACAACTTGTGTTTGTTGCTTCTTATGTTTTCTTTGTGCTCCTCTGAGAAGAGCTTATCCTCATCTCGTGTATGTCTCATGCTCTGCACGCTAGCTATTTCAGTGGGCTTTCTCTGTGCTCTTCCATTTGTCCAGATTTGTTATATTTGGGTACTCAAAACTGGTTGTAAAATTCCATGTATGTCCTCATAAGTGCTGAGGGAACAAGAACCTCCCTCAACTTGCTGATACATTCTTGCTAACGCAGCCACGGAGGTAGTTGGTTTGCTGTCGGCTCCGCAAGACAAATGGCTGACTTAGTATCCACCCATAAGGAAAACTGTTCATAACTGGTCCCCGGATAGATTTAGCACCGCTGACCATATGAATGCACGTGAAAATTATTGAAAACATTAATACAACTGCTAATTCCTATTATACAGTAATGTACCTGTTTATAACTTTGTCATATGGTTGCATATGCATTCTGTATCTTGCAAAGCAATTTAATTGTGCAAATGGTAGGTTGAAGAAAATATTGAAAAACTAACTGTAATAATTATTCCTAGCTAATTAGTTACATTTTCTTAATTGCCTTCTATATGTCAGAAGAGTGAATGATATTGCCGCATAGGATCTTTATCCATTTCTCTGTCCATGAGCACTTGCAGTGACCTGTGAAAATCGTTAGCAGGGCAGTGCAAATTTCTGAAAGCAATTTCCTCAGCACTTGGTCAGGTTTACACAGTTCTAGCAAAACTGTATACTCTTCTGCTAGGCTTGTGTGCCATTTTGGGGATCAGTATAGCAGTCTGACTATGTGTGTAGAAGGGGGGCAGGGGCGGGGGGGGAATGGTTACTTTAAAGTTTCTTCTTTATCTTTGGAGAGCTTTTAGAGGAGGAAAAAATCTGAATAGAGGGCGTCTACCCTTTTTGCTTAATATGGTACTTCTAGAAATATATATAATCATGTATGTTGTTTTGTGGTGTCATATCATGGATGGACAAAGACTTAAAGGAGATAAATTCTTTTGGGTTTATCATGGAGAACATAAGAAAATAACCAGGAGCTGACTTGAGACAGGTACGCTCTTAGGTTTATTACATTCAAGCTAAATTTCACATGCCTGTTTCGCCAACACTAATATTTGTTTCTTATCCAGGAGTAATTCAAACTATGAAAAACAAATAAAACATTAAAAGGAAAAAATATACTTCTAATCCTTCTGACAAGGCTTTGCAAAGTGTGTCTCCCCAAGGACACTGGGGGCTATTGAGGTGTGGAAACATTGCTTTGGGAATGTGGTCACTGTGTCTAGAATAGTAATCTGTGGTTAGTGTATTGTCCTTGGTTGATCTAAAAGTACCAAATTCATGAAAGTTACCAGGTAACCTGTCCCAATAATTAGCTACCCTTCTAATTGTTAAATTAGGTTTTGTAGTTTATTTTTTTTCCTAAGTTCCTTGTAAAAGAACTTACCCTTTTATTTTGCTGAATTACCAAGTCCTTTATATCTGAAAAATTTGCCCATAAAAATATTCATGTACCAAGCGTTTTCCTGATATTGTTAATTTAGATGGAACACTGTCTTTCAGTATTCCACTGTAAAGTAGGTATTTGTTTTGAATGAGTTTTAACACTCTTCTAAATTCCAAACTTTTAAACCTCTTTCTGGTGTGGAAGCTTGGTGGGTGTGTTTTGAGGTTTGGGTACCAAAAGTTATATTGCTTTGCTAATGCTGTGAGTGGAAACAAACCTCAATCTTCTCATCTTGTTTGCCATTTTCCTCATCAGACAGTAAACCATAAGCCTGCACAGGTGCACTCTCAAGTAATTGGGCCTGAGCTGTGTGATCAGGTATTTAAAATTTTCACCTGAAAGTTTTATCTCAATAATAGCAAGAGTCTGTGGGTATTATTTCTGGTATTTTCAATTCATGCCCAATCCTTGTCTCCACAGTAGGTTAGAGATGAACCTTATGGATTGTCTTATGAAAGTAAGAAATACAGATGAAGTATTTGAAGTCATTAGTCAAGGTGAAAAATGGTCTATGACTTAAGTGGAGAAGTTGATTTGAGATTATACCGTTTGCACATCCTTTGCAGTTATTTGCTTGTGCTTGCACTTGGTTCTGGAAGTTGATGGTAAAAGCAGGGGAAGGGGAGAGGAAATGTGGACAAATGTTGGTTTTGAGGCAGAGTGTGGTGAAGCTCTTGCCACAAGTGGTTCTGCCTGCCCGCTTCTTGCCACCCAGTTTTTGCTTGAATCGGGTAGATCTTTTCAGGGGTACCTGATCTAGGTAAACTTGTTTATTTACTTCTGGCTACATTAGTTTTAAGATGGATCAGTTGCCTGATCTGGATTTGTTGAGAAGGCATGTGCTGATGGAAGAGAGAGGGTGTGAATGAGGAGAGCATAGAGCTTTCCTTTTTAGCAAGCTTAACAGGAAAAAGCAGCATGGCAGTTGCTGCCTTTGTTCACGTGGGGGGGCAGGAAGTATCATCAAGCAGCATGCCTGCTTAAGGCTTGTGTTCCAACTATTCTGGATGTCCACACAAGTTTTATATCAGATGGCGGGCCTGTAGCCTTCTACACAGACCTGCATTTACAATTTATGATTGTTATTGATGGTAGCAGAGCAGTTTACAGTACTCTGTAAGACTCTGGAGTCTGAAAGTAGGTGAGGCCGCTGTATTCCAGTTTGTCACCACTGCCCTATCACAGGTCTTCTTTCTTTGGACTCTGTGGTGTCCTAAATTCTTTCAAGTTCACAGGTTTCCATAGTGTGTTCCTCCTTTTCTTCTTTGCTTGTCATTTGCCTTCCTGCCCAAAGTGTTCAGACATGACTAGTCTGGTGCAGCCTCCGAAGCCTGAATCTCTTAAAGCGCTTCAGTAATCTGGCTCTCTTCAGTGTCTGAAACTGGGCGTCTCAAAACTGCTAGTTGGATTGAAATTAAAAAAAAAAAAATTCTCAGTTACCTCATGTAACTAACAGAACAAATATTATAAGTGTAGTTATAAAAGATATTAGAAATTTTTTCCCAGCTATCTGTGAAAGAGAAGGAGAATGGTTCAGTTTAAAAATGTTATTTTATTTCTTTTAAGGGAATACTGAGAATTGAGGGACATTTTATCAGGTCTTGTGCAGAAATAATTTTCTCTTCTTTATAAAAAATAAGCATACAATAGTAAATACTTAATACTAAAATTAAAAAAAGCATTTGTAACACTTCTTCTTTAACTGTTAATTGAAATAATTTCTGTAAATTCTTCTCTTATCTTTAAAATTTGTAATACAGCTGTTTGATAGTTACCATGGCCTGAGTAAGGGATCAAACTGACAAAAATTGGCCCTGTAAAAATTGATGCTATTTTTGTGGTTTAGTCTGAGACAAATGCAAAATAATGAACAGTACAGGTAGAAGAAAATAGATTTTACTTAGAAATATCTGATACTCAGGAACATTTTTCTATCATTAAAAATAAGTAAATTATCACTCTAATACTAGTCAACTGCTCAGAATTTGGCAGTTATTTTGCATATGCATGTATGAGTAATATGGCAGTGTATGTTGAAAGGTTGGATTCTTACACAAGTATATTGCACACCAAGAAAATGCTGACAGTGATATATCAGGCTACTATTTGATATCTCAATAACACTGTGCTGTTTTGATGTGATGTAAGATCTTTTAAATGGAAGTCATTTGTGTTTTAAGAATTTCCTACAGATAGCAGTGGCATTGGTTAAAAGAGGCTGTCTTTTGTGATGTGGAAGACATTCCACAATTCCAAATTTATTTAAAAAAACCAATAGCTTAACTTTTGCCTGTTTTGATTGGAGTATCTTTTTTTCTATAGGTACCTCAACACACAGTTTATTAAGAAGAACAAATTGACTGAAGCTGATCTTCAGTATGGTTATGGAGGGGTGGATATGAATGAACCATTGATGGAAATAGGAGAGGTAAGTATCTCTGAAAGTGGGAGTGGATATAAACTATATTCAGAAGAACTACAAGTTCAGCTTTGTCCTTGTAAATTTTGACTTTTCTGTGTCACAGAATCGGAATAGTTAAATAGATGTAAGCACTGAACCCTTTGCAAAATGAGATTGCAGTTTTGATGTAGAAAAATAGTCACCTAAGGAAAAAAATAAGCAAATATTGGAGAACTTAAGTTTAAAATGTGATAATAGATACCACTTTGCAAAAAAAACCCCTTCGGTTTATTAAATGACACTACTATCTAGAAAATATTTTGAAGAAGCAGTACTTTTGTTTTTTGAACCCTGGAAATACTACTTTTAGGCTTCTATTTCTTGATGTCACAGAGTGTAACAGCTTTTTTTGAGACTAGTCTTCTGCAATACTGTACATCTTATTTTCTAATGCAGGCTGTTTTGTGCTTCTGTTGTAGCAACTCAGAGATTTTGGGGAAAAAAGTAGACATTCTATGCACAAAAGTATCATGTAGGGAGGGCTTATCTTTCAAAAAAAAAAAAAAGTAATTTGGGGTAAACACAAGGGTGTTAACACAGTTACCGATATAAGTTGGAGAGGCTAAGACTCATTTTTAAATACCTATAAAATGAAAAAAAAATTGTCAGCAGTGGGACTATGTTCTGAGGTACCACCATGTGCACTTCAGCTATGCAGAAATGAAGTATACATCGTTTCTGCATTTCATCGCTACTGTTACCATGAAATATAAGAAAGTGAAAGACAATTTTACAGTAAAAAAATTCTTCCAAATTTTTCAAATCGAAGTGTTTCAGTACGTCTTTAAGAAGATTTTGAAAACACCTTTTCAGTCTGAATCAGAACAAAAACACAATCCTGAATACAGTTGAATAGAAACTTTTCTTTTGAATGCTTGTCTGTGTATCTGTTTGCTTTGTGTATGTATGTATACACACTGCTAGCTGCAGAATTCATTTTATTCTGTCATCATCTGTAGTGGTGTCTTGTTTTTTTCTTTTCCTCTCTACATTTGCCTTTTTCTCTAAAAGGGAAGCAAATGGTTCTTCTCTTTTGGTTTGGAAAGCTAGAGAAAACACTTTTTTTTCTTACCATCAGAAATTGACCTGTCAGTGGTTACTGTTCTAGCTCTTGGATTTCATTGTTTTAAGTAGGAGATTTCTGCTGCCTTTAATAAGGAGTAAGGAGAGATTGTGGTGCAGGAAGAAGCATCTTCTGTGCTTCTGACCCAGCTATCCAGCTGATGAAGATAGCACTGCCAGTTGAAATTGCTGATCCTCTGACAGGTTGGGGGGTAGGCTGAAAAAAATACCAGAAACATGATATACTTTAAGTCAAGGCAATTCAGGAAAGAAAATTCTTCTTTTGTGCTGTGCTGTCTGCAAGGCTTGCTATTCGGTGGCATCTGTAAAGGCTTATCAGAGCTTGGAAGTGCATATTGCTGTGCTGTTTGTGGTGTCTTCAAAATGACGTAAATGTTATTCCTTATTTCCTCAGACTGAGATTTAGCTGAGTATGTTCCCACAATTGTCAGAGGTAGTCCTTAGCTCTGTGCAAGTGACTGTTAGTTCAGCTGCTTTGGGGGCTGGGAATTGTTCTGGGCTTTTTCCTGAGGCTGGGTGATGCTGATATATTAATGAATTCTCCCCCGGTTTCAGTGTGCAACTCCATTCTGAGGTATCACCCAAAGGATGGTAGTGGCAACTTTTGTCCATAGCTTTCTGCCCTAGGATACGTTTACCAAAGAAAAACAAACAGCAGACCTGATAATTCAGCTTTTTTTGAGTATTCAGTTTTCCTTGTGTTTATGGAATCGTAGATGGGGTGGAAGGACAATGATGCACACTTTTCTTCGAGCTTCCCGGCAGTTGTTCGTGGGATAGTACATCCCTAGTTCATTATTTGGGCAGGTTATAGGGAAGATCAAGATTCTTAAACTGTAGCTGGCAGCCTTTGGCTTTTGACAAAGATGTTCTGGATGATGATATCTTGAATTCTACTAATGAGTTTTTGATTATCTCAGTCCCCAAGACTCCTTCCATTTCTCTTTACCAAATAATGTCTTTGTAGTCTGTAGTAGTGGGAGGTAGATTTTGGATCTTGAGGCAGGAAAGTTAATCTCTGTTCATTACTGGTGTAGGATTAAGTTTATGGCAGTTACTCCTTTGCCCTGAAAAGGAACAGAGACTTGAGTCCTACACTCAAGTAGTTTAAGTGCATTAAATTGTAGCACTGGATTTGGTGAATTTGTTGCCCCAGAAATAAAATTAATTCACATTTCTTGACCTGCAAGGCATTCACCAAATTTATCAAGTCTTTGTTTTGAAAGGATTTTCTCTTTTGTTATGGTTCCTGTTTAGGATTCTGTCTTTTATTCTTTGGATTGCACTAAGGGCTTTGACAAAAGTCTTTATCTCAGTTGTTCATGACTTTAGAATGGAAGGAATTATCATTTATTCCTCTTAAATGAGTGAGATGATCTGTCCTTTATCTACCCAAGAGCAAACACACTTATTTTATATATAGTTCAGTCTCAGCATGAAGTTACAGAAATAATGCCCAGTATTTAGAATTTGTAGAAGCAGAACTGTACTCCCTATGTACTGAAGTTGCTGTCTCAGCATCACTCCTGTGTGCTAATGAAACTTTGGGAGCTTTTCAGTAATCTTAAACGAGTACATGCTTGCTTAGTTCTTCTGGGGTGTGTAACAGTAGGTACCTACAAGAGACCGGAGGTGCGTATGTGACGTGTATGGGCATAGCTTCAAACAGTTTAGCATACTGATAAGAGTTCCAGACATTCAGTAATTGTACCAGGAAAAATACAGGATGAGATCAGTTGATGAAAGTAGTCTGCCAGTGCTTGCAAGGGATTTTTTTTTTTTTCCCTGTCCCGATGTCATGAATGCATGGTGAAGGATACTGCTTTTCTGAGTTGAGCTCCTATCACCAATTTCAGACTTCTGAGTTTTCAATGACTCTATGGGAGCCCTGAGCTAGCAGGTAGTTATGATGTGCCTTCTGTTTTTTTCCCCCATCACGGGGCAACAGATTCTGGAAAATGGAAGAAACTGCTGTGTTCTGTATCATCAGTCTAGGTGGAGAAGTAAGATCAGTCCTGCTCTTCAAGGAGAAAAAAAGTCTCTTGAACTAATACATCAAGTTGCTCAATTGACCTGTCTGTAGTTAACTTGACAAGGAAATTCCAACAGGCAACTTGAAGCTGTTTTGGACTGGTAGATCATATGTGAGAGGTACCACATTAGAGATTGCATTTCAGAGACCACATTGCAGAGTAGGTATCTGAGGTTGTCCCCTTCACCTCATAGTCACAAAATGTCAATCTTCTCCCCACCCCCACCCTCCCCCCCCGAACTAGCTTCTTTCAGCATTTTCTGCTGGATGAGTTCCTGATGTCTTAGGGAAACAGTTTTCCTCTAAATGTTGTACAACTACTCTCCACAAGGCAAGACAGTGAAAATCACTTCTAAGCTTTGATTTCAAAACGTTATCTGTCTTTTGATATATAAGCAAACCTTTACTTCTTCTTTGAACCTGCTTATGATGCAGTTGGGTCAGCTTTACCTCCCAGACTTCTGCACCCTGTATTACAGCATGGGTGCTGGATAGCTTTGACAAACAGAGCAAGTTCATTTGTCTGCTCTTTAAAAGGAAGGTTTATTTCACGAAGTGGATCAGATCAGATACCTAGTTGATAGCTGGATGCCTACTTTCAGTTAAGACATACCTGATCAATATTTTAATTTTTACAGTTAAGGGCCTGTTAGTTATGTCAAAGCTTTCTTAGCAGCAATATTCCCTCTGTCCTCACTGATTTTGGGCATTTCATTTTTTCCCAGTCTACTATTCACTGGTAGGTGTTTTTAGAGGTCTCAAATGTGTGTGGGTATTCCCCCCATATGAGGGATCACATTATCCCCTTTGGGCTTTAAATCCAATTTTTACTTAAGTGTAGAAACTCCCTTGAACGATTGCAGTTGTGTTTTTTAAAAATGGTATGTTTTGGGAGCAATTACTTCATCCACAAGAGTTTGAGATATTTGAGTCCATTTGACTGATCCCTCTAATGATATATTAGGAATAGGGTGACCTATCCCTAATATGAAGGTGATTTGAATTCCATTTAAGTCAAATATTAGCTTGCCAGTGACTTTGCTTAAGCTGTATGCATCTTAGTTTGGAGATGCTGTCTGTGTGCTGGATATAAGGGTTCTGTATCTTTGGCTCTGAGCTCTGACAAATCGGCCAGGAGACATTCCCTTTTGTCAGCTGAGGCTCATTTTGCTATGATTTTTAGAAATACTGGTCTGCACACATTCAAACACTTCGGGTAGAAAGGCATGTTACTTACCTATTACTGTGCAGATGTTCTATTTATATGTACACTCAAAACTTGCCCTTGTAACCAACTTGTTTAGGGCCCTTATATGCATTTGAGAATCCTTGATGGAGAGGAACCAAGGAATAAATCAGATGGATTAGATGTGTAGGAAGCATGCAGACTAGGAAGCATGCATTCAGACACTGCCTGACTAGGAATTCTATGTCTGACACTGCTAGTGTACAGATCTGTGTGATCTTCATCTGAATGCAGTCAGATGTTCTAGAAGAAAAATGATAATATATTAATATATTGACAAATGGGGGGGGGGGGGGGGGGGGAACAAAAGAATTTAAAAAGGAGAAAGAAGAGGGTATCTAAGAATTTAATTTTAAAAATCCTGAATGGGGAATTGCATCCTCTTTGGTTTTGTTTTGGTGGTTTTTTAATAGTTTTTATTGACGTAAACTTGTGTTGTGTCCTGACAGCTAGCTCTTGATATGTGGAGAAAATTAATGATTGAGCCACTGCAGGCCATCCTTATTCGGATGCTCCTCCGAGAAATAAAAAAGTGAGTGCTTGATTATTTTTTGCTTTAACACAATGTGGGGGTATTGCACTTTTTTACTTTGAAAAGTATGGGAACTTTGACCAAATTCTTTTACGGTTTTTTTTGAAGGTAGCTTCTTACCTGATGATGATGTTTTATCAGCTTTTCTCATTGTAGCTACATATTTGTGGTTTGCATGTGTCGAAAAAGACTGAAAAGAAAATAGTTAATTCACTGTAACCCAAGGGTACTGATCTTTTCTGTTTCAGCAACCCTTCTTATTAATGGGATTGGGGAGTAGTTAGGATCATTCTCCAGGTCCCATAGGGTGCCTTTTGCCTTTTTCTCCTCCTGATGCTGACTACTTATGGCTTCTTGTGCTGTCAGTAAACATAAGGACCTGGACTTATGCAAGGATTTGCTGAGGCCAGAAAAGCTATATTGTTTTGCATGGGACCTAAAACAGTTCTTGCTTATCTGCCAGGAAGACTAAGCTTCTGGGTTTCTGTTGTTCAGATGAGTGACTTCAGTTAACATTCTTGGTGCTTTACTAGAATGAAATGGAAATAATTGTTTTTTTGCACTTTGAGGGAATTATTTTATTTTTTAATATCTTTGTTACTTTTAAACAAGACCCTGGTAGTTACAGGGCTTGGGGCTTTTTAAGTTTTGATTTAAAACCTTTATACTATTTAGTTCCTAAAGGATCTTTTTATTTATGAATAAACAGAAATTTTGAAACATACAACTACACACAACTCTGTAGTAAGTTCCATCAGTTTCTACACTTTTACTACTGTTTAGGGTAGCTCTGGAGTTGCCTAATGACTGGGGTTTTTTTAAGTGATTGTGTGCCTGGCTCAGGTGACCAGGCTAGTGTAGGTAAACTGAAAGTATGAGGTAATTTGGCTGACTGATGTGTGTTGGACATGCACTTGGTCAGACAAAAAGTTGTATTTATAAGGCATTAGAAACCTGATTTTAATATTACAATTTTATTTTTCTTTCCTGAATTAAATTTTTGATGACTAAGTAACTGACATGATGTCCCTCTCGGTATTTCTGAAGCCAGGAAGTATTTATTTCCTTTCAGCTGTTGAACCATGCTTCCTTTGTAACCAGTGTTAATACTGTTTTATCCATATGTTGGACTATAACAATTTATTTTTACTAAATGAAGATTCCCTAAGTCATGATGGAGAAAATTCTGCTTTGTTACATCAAGCACAGTGACACTGAAGACTTGTTTTAGTCAATCCGTGTGTTTCACTGGCGGGTAGGAGTGGAAATCTGTGTTAAAACCTTTTTCAACAGACATCAGATGCCTCTTAAAAGTGATGGTATGTGTTTACCTTGAGGCTTACAGCAGACCTCTGAAGCATATTTAGATCAAGACTGTCACTGGCTCTGTGGGGCATTAGATACTGAGACTGTAACAGGTTGATGTTACTTGTTATTAACCCATTTGGAAAGTTTTAAATAAAACTGGAGTCGTTGTCTCTAATGGTTGGGTCTGGATTTTTTTTCCCCTCTGTTGTTAAGGATTCTTCAGTGTGATCTCAAAGAAGTTAATTCAACTCTGTTTCTCAAAATATACATCCAACAATTTGTATTGTTTGTTCTAGCCACTTTGTAATTACATATCATGTAATGAACTATAGAAGAGAGAACTTATTACAGCTGTTCTTCCTGGTATCATGAAATGTAGGGCTTGCTATGGGTATTCTGAGGATGGCCTTTGCATGTAACTATAGGCTTGTTGCTGTTCTTTGCTATGATTCCAGTGGTCAATACAGTTTGTAAGAGGCAATTTTAAAGACTTTGCTGCAAACACCTGTTAAATGTCTTTTAGCGTTGAGTTCAGCAATTCAGAGATTAAACAATGTCTTTGAAGAAATGGATATCAGTAAGTTACATCTACCAGAGGTGCAAGAATATACATGGGAAGATTATTACCTAAAAAATTTAATACAATTACTAATACATGTATATACTTAGAAACCTCTCGATTAGATGCCTTCTTAAGTGTAGTACTTAAGTGTGTGCATGGTTTAATTTATTAAAATGTTTTACAAAAGAATTAAAATTTCAATAGATGGGACAGTTGAACTTCTTATAACCAGAAGATTTTGCATCATATACGACAATATGCGGAGTTGATAACCAGCATTGTAGTCAACTGGTTGCAAATAAAAGTATGTTTATTACTGTACTGGAAAAGGTAGAGGGAACAAGGCCACAAATTTTGCTTTTGGGTTTTATTTTATCAATGTATTTAACTGGAATTTTAAAAAGACTTCTGACTAAAATTTTGAGCACATCTACTTTTTAGAAGCTATAAACTTGTGCAATACACTATACATTAAAATTAACAGAAAACTTTTTTGGCACATGAAAATAAAGAAATCCAAGTAATGACTTGTGGTTCAGCTGAACAAGATGGCTAAACTGATCTAAGAATTTGCTGATGGCCAAGAGGAGCAGGCTGTGCTCTACTATGTTTCTTGTGCTGAGTTTGGTGCTCATCTAGTCCCTTAGTGAACCAACTCAACTGCTAATATGACAGAAAACCGTATTGGGTAATATTTCTCCAGATTGGCATGATGAGTCAGTTCAGCAAAGAATTAGATGAGTGCCAAGGCAATGCAAGGGAGATACAGAGGCCTGTGACTGAGCAAAAGGGAGCAGGATTAGCCCCCTTGAACAGTAGAGAATTGTTAAATCACTTAAGCCTGTCTTGTCTGACTGCACTCTTAATATAGAGTTCTGAATATAACACACTTTCTTCCCCCTCCCTCTAGCCCAAGCACTCCTCCTACAAGGCAAGCTGAATATCAACTTACGCATTTTTGTTTCAACACAACAGGAAGCCGACAAGATCTCGAATTGTGAGAAAATTCATCTATGAAATTCTTAAACAGAAATAATTTGGAAATTATTCAGGTGCTATCTCAAATGACAGTGTGATTAGTACAGACTAACCAGGAGAGGCTTCTCTACTAAAGATAACTAACACTTTCTAACTAACTGAACCTATTCCTGTCTAAGCTGATATATTATTTATACTGATTGTTTGAAAGGAAAGCGATTGGAAGTTGTTAACTTTTTAAAAAGTGTTTGAAACAGGCTCTTCTAGTTCACAGTGAATTCTGTAGTTAATTGGTCTCGATTGGCCATTGGTCTGACACAGCAGAGCACTTATTTTGAGTGATGGAATCTTCTTTTAATGAATACAGTATTTATTATTGTACCTTAAACTTTAAATATGTTCTGTGGGGCCATAGTAGCACATTGTACAACACATGCTAAACTTTCACTGTTAGCTTTAGTCTTAAGATAGCAACAAGATGGAGTTAACATAAAACAGCACAACTTCCTTGAGCTTGTGCTTTGTGGTTTTCTCCATTTCTTTTGAAAAAAGAAACTCATCATCATCTGAATTAGTGGAACTCGTGTTTCTAGCGCTTTATCATTTTGTCCAGATTCCCCACCAAACATCATAATTCCCTTCTACCCTCCCAAGATGTCCTGTGATATCCCTGCTTGAAACAGTGCGGCAGCTGCTCTGTAGCTGTATGTATCCATATTGCTTGCTGACTACTGCTAGGAAGGGAAGTATACGCTTAATAGACTTCCACCTTGGTGAGGTTACCAATTTCTCTCATTTTAGTTTGGTGGATGCTCTTACTACAACAACTTTCGAGAAAATCATCCCTAAAACTTCTGTGAAATTTTGTTGAAACTAGCCATTTGCGTTACAAATTCTTGGGAGCAGAGTGCCATTGGTGTAAATAAAAACCTGAAGATGCTGCCACAGGGGAAAGAATGATAGTTTTGTGACAGATGCTATTTATCTTGGAAATAGTGTAGCCTTTCAGATAGGTTCATGATGCAAGTTCATAACGCAGTTCTGTCAATAAATTTTGTGACAGCTTTGCTGTAAATGTATAATACTCACCCACTGAGGAAACCTAGGTTAAGCTACTAAAAATTCTGTGAGTGTGGGGGGAAAAAATGGGGAGTGTGGACATCTGTTTAAAAAAAAAAAAAAACCAAAAAAAACCAAAACAGAACACACCACACACAAAAACTTGCACGATCCTGGCAGTTGTTCTAAACTTGTCATTTGACTGGCAACCGCATCCTCACTACCTCCGCATTCAGAAGTGCGTTTAAACTCTTTCTCTTTGTTGTGCACTACCAGCTACCCAAAAGGCAAGCAAGGCCGGTTCCATGTTGTGTTCCTTTTCGTCTATCGCCTTCATGCCATCTGGCCTCTGCTTCGAAAGCCTCGCTCCTGTCTCCTCCCTTGCAGCTCTTCCATGGAGCATCTGCCTCCTGTACTTTCACAGCTTTTTCCTAATGATAAATTGACCTTCGAATCCCCCGGGCCTGACCTTTGCTGCCCTCTTTCCTACAGCATCTGTGTGGGCTGTGGCCTGTGAACCGAGCAGAGGGGAGCTGGGTCTTCATCTGTTATTACAGTAATGTTTCTTGTGTTCGTGTCACCAGTATCCTTCCAGGTCCAGAACCCTATGTGCTAGAGACAGACTGGACTGTCTCTTGACAGTCCTGCTTTGTAATATGCTTAACTTTTAGTTATGTAGCTTCCTGCACACCATGACATCGTGCTGTGTTCACAGGCTGCACGCATCCTGCAGCTGACTATGCTCCTGGGGCCCTCCAGGATGGAGCTGGGTCCAGGCCCTGGTCTGGTGTTATACTTCTTCCCTTCTGTGACATGCTGCTGCCGCCTCTGCCATCATATAACTAGACCCAGCAGAGGGTGGCACAAATGCAGGGTGTGATTACATGTACCCAAACCTGGATTTATTCCATTTGTTCAGCTACCAGAACCAGAGGAAACCTTCCTGTCCCCGAGGGGAAAAAAAAATCAGACCATTGCTGCTCGAGCAGTTACCCATTAGGTCAGCTCATTTGTAAGGGGTGACCAAGCTGCATAAACCACACAGTGACTGCTCATAATCTGTTAGAGAGCTAGTTCTTTCCACTCATCATGAGTTTCAGTTTTCAGATCTTAGGACACAGTAGTATTTAAAAGCAATGCTTGTAGTTAACAGTGGTGTGAACATACGAATCTGGTCTGGTGTATGTAATATGATGACTGCTGGTGTGGCTGTCCTGGTAAACCTCCCTAGCTCATGGGTGTCCTCTGGAGTTTTTATAAATTCCAAACCAAAATGAATGAAATTAGCAAAATTATTTCTCCCCCATTCCACCCCAGCCTAGATGGGTGTATGGTAATGTTTGGGTTTGAAGTATTTTTGCTGGCTTTACTTTTTTTTTGTCTTTAATTTTTTTTGAATCACTCATGTAAATGAGTCTCCTATACCAACCTAAGTTTCTAACAGAGAAGTCATTTTATCTTTTCAGTGCAGTCTGGGTAACATGAAAGTTCTTATTCTATATACATATATATATGTGTACATATGTATTTAAAAAAGGAAAACCTCTGAAACTACAACTGCTGATGCTTAAGTGTAAATATACTCTTATAAATCATATTTTAGTCCTGTTTAACACCTTAGGAGTTAAGGAATATTTTTTACTTCTTTGTAAAGTGTATGTGAAGGGTGGTCTTTTTAGAACAGTTCATGTTTTAAGAAAGTCTCTGGTGCTCTGAGCGTGGGTCTGTTATTTCCAGTCTTTGCAAAGGAGTGAACACTAATGTTTTTAGCATGCAAAACACTTGTTTTAATTACTTTTGTTTTCAACCAAATGGGACTAAGGATAATATTTTCTTCACTTGAACTCGCTTATTTGAAGCTAAGAACTTGACTGGAAAACGTAAGGTTTTCCTTTTCCAATGTATGATTAAAAACTGAGACAATGCACCAAGTACGTTATTTGTTCCACTTGACATCTAAATGTTGAATAGTACATACTCAGAAAAGAAAATAGTATGCCTCTTGGGCAGGAGTGTGAAGGTAGTCTATTTAATAAAGGCTACAGATACAAGACGGAACTTACTGTAACTTTTAAAGTAATTGCTTAGAATATGTAATTTGGAATACTTATATCCTTGGCAAACACTTGGAAATTTCATCACCTGCAAATGCTTTTGAATAGTTTATGAATTGCTATCTCAACAATTTAATGTATAGGAGAGAAAGAAGTGTGCATTTTTTATTTTAAGATTAATTTTCTTCAATTTTGCCAATTTAAGCAGAGGAATTTACTGGAAAATGTTTTCATCCAATTTTATTTCATTCAGCTATCAGATGAGTTACACTAGGTACCTACATTCTCATGAATGTTTGCTTTGCCTATTTCAGTGATCGCTGTGGAGAAGACCCAAACCAGAAAGTAATCCATGGGGTTATTAACTCCTTTGTTCATGTTGAACAGTATAAGAAAAAATTCCCCCTAAAGGTAGATACATATTTCTGATTTATGTTTTTAAGTTTGAATGTTAACCTAGTATATGCATTATTTGTCCTTTAAAAAAAAATTATCCCTTTCAGTTTTATCAGGAAATTTTTGAGTGTCCTTTTCTGAATGAAACAGGGGAGTATTATAAACAAGAAGCTTCAAATTTATTGCAAGAGTCAAATTGCTCACAATACATGGAGAAGGTAAGAGATTCTTCCACACACGTGCAATAACTAAAATCTAATATTATCAATTTACTGATGATACACGTCTTCCTATACAGTTCCCATAGTTGTTCTTTGTTGTTGCAGTTTAAACTATGCATTTTGATGGCATGGTTAATCTGAATATAAACTACAAACCTTGCCTGTGGATGGACTGTCAGCTTCAAAATAATAAATGATAATTGCATGAAAAGTAAAAAAAGAAAAAAAAAAAGATAAAAACCAAAATGCATATCAGGTTGATCACTATTGCTTCCTCATTTCATTATTTTCATTCTATTTGTAGTAGCATAAGATGAGAGTTTTAGCAATATAATGGTTAGAGAAGACTATATGTTAGAGTTGTTACAGAGCATTATTAAAAATTACATACTCTGAGGTGGATTTTCTTTTGTTTTTCTTTGTGGTGTATGAAGTCAGGTTGTGGTTAAATTACTTGTAATTCTTATACCTTGCTTGAGAAAGCAAAGATTAATACAAGACTAGGAGTCAGTCCTTGGTGCCGTGCTGTCCACACTAACAAGATAGAAGAGTTGAGGAGAAGGTTGTGAGATTGCTTTTAACCATAAGGAGCATAAGCTAATGGTTGCACACCTGAGGTGAAATTCAGGGACAGGCTAAGACTTCAATTAAACCAAAAGAAATGCAGATTCATTTTGTCTATCATTAGCAGTCTGCAGCTGCACTACTCTCCCTAGGCTCCATTCATATTCACTTGATATAAGTACTTTTATATCAGTGTTCATATGACTTAGATCATAGAATAGTTTGGGTTGGAAGGGACCTTTACAGGTCATCTAGTCCAACCCCCCTGCAATGGGCAGGGACATCTTCAACTAGATCAGGTTGCTCGGAGCCCCGTCCAACCTGACCGTGAATGTTTCCAGGGATGGGGCATCCACAACTTCTCTGGGCAACCTGTTCCAGTGCCTCACCAGCGTCATTGTAAAAAATTTCTTCCTTATGTCTAGTCTAAATCTACCCTCTTTTAGTTTAAAACCATTACACCTTGTCTTATCGCAACAGGCCCTACTAAAAAGTCTGTCCCCATCTTTCTTACAAGCCCCCTTTAAGTATTGAAAGGCCACAATAATGTCTCCCCAGAGCCTCCTCTTCTCCAGGCTGAAAAACCCCAACTCTCTCAGCCTTTCCTCATAGGAGCGATGTTCCATCCCTCTGATCATTTTTGTGGCCCTTCTCTGGACCTGCTCCAACAGCTCCATGTCCTTCTTGTGCTGGGGGCTCCAGAGCTGGCTGCAGTACTGCAGGTGGGGTCTCACTGGAGCAGAGCAGAGGGGCAGAATCCCCTCCCTCGACCTGCTGGCCACGCTTCTTTTGATGCAGCCCAGGATACAGTTGGCCTTCTGGGCTGCGAGCGCACATTGCCGGCTCATGTCCATGACTTATTTCATGATAATGCCTATTTCCTTCATTGAAGTTATAATGAGAGTTCTTATTAATAGCTCAAATGTATACCTTTTGAGCAGATTTATACCTATGCCTTTTGAGCAGATGTTTATGTACAAGGTTTGGAACAGAAAAGTGATTCTTATAGTCATATAATTAGGTATTGTGGTAAAACTTTCTCAGAAGGAATAAGAAGTGTGGTAGGAGAAATTGGGGAAGACCGGTCACAAAGTTGAAGGGAAGAAGAAATTTTGAGAAGAGAACTATTGAGTGCTATTAGTCATCTAGTAGCAACTGTGCCTAGTCAGTACTCAGAGTAGAAGGTTATATTAATTCAGTAATAGCCTGATTCCAAAGAGCAAATTTAATTATTCAGCATCCCAGACAAGTTCTTTTTTAACTTTGTTACTTATTTGTGTCTCTCATTCTGCATACGTATACTGTTGTATATTCATGGTTCTGTATTGGTTGTTAGTATTTCATCAGCTCTCAGTTTAAAAACTTGTCTGTAGGTTTTAGGTAGATTAAAAGATGAAGAAATGCGGTGTCGGAAATACTTGCATCCCAGCTCATACGGCAAAGTGATTCATGAATGCCAACAGAGAATGGTAGCTGATCACTTGCAGTTTCTACATGCAGAATGTCACAATATTATCAGACAAGAGAAAAGAAGTGGTAAGTCTCAATGGTCACAAAAAGCATGGAGTGGTTTTTGTTTTATTAATTTAGGATTGCAATTTACTGTCTTTATTCAATGACCTTCTATGTGCTTAAGTATTTTCAACTAATATATGTTAGTTATCTAGAAAGCCCAATTAAACCCTGAATGACATTTTTCTTTTACCATGTAATTCATTATCATTCTTCCAAATATATAGTCAAAACCTTCTTTTTACTGTTAACAACCCTTCTTTCGGCCAATACTCTTTCTCTTTCCTTGTCTTAGTCGACTTAAAAACACACTGAAGTCCTGTGTCCTGTAGAACTGATCATATTTTATGCTTGTGTTTTCATTTGTAAACCAATGGCTCTGTCTTTACAGATTTCTTCATCATCATTTGACAGGTCAGGATTATAAAATATTTTGGCGTCTTTTCATAGCCACTTTTTATTGTCCTGAATCTTTTGTGACCTCTCTTTCCAAATCCTTTTTACAGAAGCAGATGCTCTTATAGTTATATTCCCTGCCTGACTAAAAAAATTATGCTTCCTGATGACTACATGCCTCTTTACCCTTGAAAGAATGCTTATTCTTGCATGGAAGATGGTATCTATTACGTGAAACAAATTATTATTCACAGTCAAACTCAAATTGTATCTAATAACAGTGTTCAGTTTCCAGAGAGTTTTGCAAAATTGATCAGAGCTTGGATCCTTTTTTTGCAAAAGAAATACCATAAAAATAGCAGTTGCTTATTTACAGCTTTTCTAACCTGAGAAAAATTTCAAGTCACCACTGGAGGAAAACAAAAAGTCAAGAAGATATCTAAAATTATTTTAGTCAGCTGCTGCTAAGGGAGATTTAGGGAGGCCAAGGATTAAAATAAACTGACACAGTACTTTCCCATACTAGCCAACCTCTCCTCTTGGAGTCTCTCCTAAATAAGCAGTATTGGAAGAGTGAGGTAGTCAATGGCAGTACTCAGTAAACACCGATAGTAGCCCTGCTCTTTCCTTTTTTTCTTTTGTCAGTGATCCAGTGTATGTTAAAATTTTTTTAAAAAACAGTTGGTCTTGTTTCAGTCTTTGAAAAGCTCTGTGTGAAATTATGATACTATATTAAGTGTTGATTTTTAGTGTTTCTAAGCATATTCTATAAAAATGTATCTCTGTTACAGACATGGCAAATATGTATACTCTACTTCGTGCTGTGTCAAGTGGTTTACCTCATATGATTCAGGAACTACAAAACCATATCCATGATGAGGGCCTTAGAGCAACCAGCAATCTTTCTCAGGAAAATGTGAGTTTTCTTAGGCAGCTGAAGTTACCTATTTGATTAACATTCCTGATGAAATGCTTATCCTTTTCTTTTTAGTCTATTCTGTTCTTTTAATTTTGTCTATATGAAATTGGTTTGGAACATTATGGATAAATTGTAACTTCTAATCAGCACGCTTAGCTGTGCAACACATATCTATCCTGAGAGTTGATTGTTGTGATCTAACCAGAAACAACTACAGCTAGATATTTCTCATTGTTGTTTATTTAATGCTGTCATGGCAAGTAGGTCCTTTTGTTCCATGTATGTATTTTTTTTCCTGAATTTCTCTAAGTCAGTGGCATTTGCTGTTCTGGTACATTAGGAACCAATGATTTCATTTAGTTTAATTATATGTTATTTGTAAAGACTTGACATCCTGTCCTGATTTCAGTGTGGTATTTTTCACTAATAGCTTTGTAGTCTCACATTTTCATGTAATTTCTGAAAATACTGTAGCTTAATTATTTTACTAAAGTGTGTTAAACTTTTTTCAGTTCATATGTATTTAAATTACTCAATTCCATTTTTGTTCCTCTAGCATTGCTGTTCAGAAACAAACAAACAAGCTTTCATTTGGCATTATATTTGTACATGTGTACATCTTGCTGTCTAGATCTGTGCTCACTTTAGGATGGTGACTTCAGCCATCCAGTGTTTCTGTCTATAATAATACATAGATACAAACTGTTGTAAATTCACTCTTTTATTGGCTGCACAGGACTGCTTACTCTTCCGTAACTCCTGTGTGCATACTGAAAATGGGCTGAAGTCTTTAGTAGTATAGTTTGCTTTCAAAGTATTTGTCAGTTTACTGAGCTTATTCTTTCAAACTAATAGTATCTACACAGGGAAATGAATGCAGAGCCATGAGGGTGATGAAAATTTACAGCCTTATGTAGATAAACACTAAATGTGAAATACTTGCTCTGCTGTATGGATTAAGTAATTTGTCATCAAAACATTTTTAATGTGTGACCTGAGAATGCACTTGGGGAGTCATGTGATGCAGCCAGTGCATTGCACACTCTTGCGTTGCTGCCTGCCAGCTTGTCTGCATAGGGACTCCTCTAATTCATATTACTCATTTCTATACAAAATGTTATGCTGAAATGCGGTGCACTAAATTTGGTTGGTAACTGTCCTACGTAGGAAAATTCAAAGGGTTCACCCGGATTTTCTGTCTCTGAAGTCAATGTGTAGAAAAAGCAGCAGTTTACTTATTTCAGTAGCTTTTTGGCTTGATTGCTATATTTATGTGTTAGCATTAATGATTTTTGAAAGGGCTAATAAAGGATTTTAGGGTATGATGAAAAGATCAGACAGCATGACAGCAGTATAGACTAAAATCTATGTTTGATAACAGGATTGTAAATGTAGCCGTAGACTTTTTATTTACAAAACATGCTGAAGCACAGTAGTGTAAGAGTACAACAATGCAGAATCAATGCTCTCAAAGACTTAATCACTATGATTTTTAACTTTTATCAAAAAGAATAATTAGGAAAAAATGTACAACTAATGTAGATAAGTTTGTGTGTGGACAATACTACTTTTCTCAATAACTTGCCTTCTGTTTTATCTACCTTTTTTAGATGCCAACTCAGTTTGTGGAGTCAGTTTTGGAAGTACATAGTAAATTTGTTCAACTCATCAACACTGTTTTGAATGGTGATCAGCACTTTATGAGTGCCCTTGACAAGGTAACTTTCACTTAGGAAGTAAAAAAAGCATTGGAAAACAAAATGTGGGACCCTGTGTCAGGCTCACCAAAATTCTTCAGGGCATCAACACACATTCAAAGATAGAGTTCTTACGCAGTTTTTCTAGTTTAGAAATGCAATGGAACAAAAGCCAATCCATTGTTAGGGGAAAAGATATGTACAAAGGAAACCACTTTAATATTTAAATGTTTTCTGAAAGAAAGACCTTTATTTTCATCATAATTCAAAACGCAAAAATGGAGCTGACCCATTTAATGTAAATTTAAGTGCAGATAATAAATAGACAAATTGTGGGTTTTGGGAAGTTTGGCAACTCTTACATGCATTTGAACTTAAATTTGCTTGCTGCCATAATGTTTAACTCTGAATGCTGATAGTATTAATTACATAGAAGCTTTGTTTAGATTTTTCAAGTTGACTACAAAGAATATCTTGAAACCTAAATTACTTCAATCACTGTCACATTAGCTAACTTTCTCCAGGAGAGAACAGCATTTGAAGTTAAATAAGTCTCTTTAGGGAAAGAGGCTTGCTGCTTTTTTCTTTGAAATGCACAGCCATGAAGGTATTTAAGATAACAGTTCTAATTGTTAATAATAATAATAATAATAATAATTATTATTATTATTATTATTATTATTATTATTATTATTATTATTATTATTATTATTATTAAATTCTGCAAAACGTGCCTGGGCTCTTGAGGGATTGAGTGGCTCCTCCTAAAAAAGAAGTACATTTTATCTAATCCATTTGTTAATTTCCCACTCTTTCCCATATATCCTTGTATCTTTTTCCTAGAGAGTGCACTTACTACTTTCCTGTTTATATTTTCCTGTCATAGGATGCATGCATACATTTCATTGTTCATTTGTGGTGTTTACAGGAATTGCAGTTTGTAGTTAGGGTCATAGTCTAAGCTTTGATGATTTTCAGCCAAAGTTAATCTGGAAAGACATAGTGATGAAGATACCAGTAATAGTATCAATAGTAGTTACCCATCTGTATTTGTGATATTGAGAAAATAATTGTTTGGTATTTTAAAACAAGTGCTTATTTAAGTATCTTAATACATTTCTGTCTCAATTGCAATTAATGTCATGTACCAGAAGGTGGAGTAATATGAGATTGATAACTACCTTTGCTGGAACATAGGCGATGTACTTTTTCCTTAAATACATCAAGTCTTCACTTCAGTGATCTTTATTACAATAAATATTTAAAATCTTAATCTGCTGTCAGTTTTTCATGGTGGATATCAAAACTGCCATTGTTGCCTCCAGTATTATTGGAAAAGAGTGCTCTAAGCTTCAAAGAGTTTCATATTTCTTGTAAAGTCATGCATTCCCTTCTCACAGGGATTCTAGGGACCTATTATCAAATATTGTAATGTTGAGGCATTGTACAAAGAGTTGCTTGTCAGTTCTTCTTTATAATAATAACAAAAATAATGTTTTCCTTCTGTAGAAGGAACTATAATTCCTAGGAACTATCGTCATGCAATATTTTTGGTTCAGTATTAATTTAAAATGTTAATTTAAATGTGATATGTAGTTTAGAAACTAATCTTGATGATTCTGATATCTTTGTTTACAGTTTCCAATTCTAAACTGCCATTATCTCCTTCTTTTTCTTTTTCCTCATATTCAGGTTTTCTTCAGCTACCGCTTTTTTGTACTGCACTGCTTTGTATTTCCACTTTCAACAATATTTTTTTTTCTCCTTTTTAGTCTATCCAAAAATCCAACAACCAAAAGACCTTTCTTTTCTTACTGTTGTGAGCACCCCATGTATGTTTTTCACTTCAAGATACATGCTGTAATGATGTATGATGTAATGTTGATGTAAGCTGCTGTTGATGTGCTGCTGCTCAAATCTGCTTTATCTGCAATTATTCCTCAGTTTCTTTCCATCCATACTTTCTTTCCATCCACACATATTGCTGTATACCAAACTCTTCATACATTTAAGTTTCTAATCAGAACTTAATTTGTTGTCCTGCTTTCTGCAATTAGCTTCTGTTCCTCTAGTCTTTCCACTTAAATCTCGACTTAAAAAAGTTCAACCAAGTTCTCACAGAGCAGCAATTCAAACCCTTTTATTCATTGTTTCTTTTTTTGGTCCCTCTTTGTGTAGTTCAGTTTTATAGGGTCTCGGATGGTCTTTGCCTTGAACATTTTTTTTATTTCTTCAACTTTCGTGAAAGAAAAAGTTTTAAGTCATTTACATTTTTTTCTCTTTGCTCTGTGTTCCTATGTAGGCTTTGACATCAGTAGTTAACTATAGGGAGCCCAAGTCAATCTGCAAAGCACCTGAGTTGGTAAGTGATATGTATTACTGTAGAAAGTAATAATACTTTTTTAAAACTGTCAAATGAATTGGCATAGGGTCCATCACATGAATATCCATTTCTCACACTAAGGGAGCCTCAGGTGTGTATTTCAGGAGTAATAAATACCTTAACCTGCACACACGTTTTGTGGGTGTGCAAAATTGGTGCAGTTGTAATTTTTGATACAGAATTTGTATTTTCTGTGGATGTAGTATATATCATTTGCGTATGAATACAGCCCTTGTAACAGAACATGAGACTATAGACTGTGACTTATTTCACGCTTTAACTTTTGTGTAGAAGTTCGGAATACCTTGGCACACATTTGTTCTCAAGCTTGACAAGTAGGTTTGGGTTTGTTTTTTCTTTTTTTAACTTGAGCTGGCCAAGTACTGTGACAACTTGTTGAAGAAGTCAGCAAAAGGAATGACAGAGAATGAAGTAGAAGACAAACTTACAAGTTTCATTACTGTTTTCAAATACATTGATGACAAAGATGTATTCCAAAAGGTAACTTTTGATATTCGATAAATGTTAAAATGTTGCATTTAAAGTATACTTGAAGAATGTGGTTATGCTTTTAAAAATCCTCATATCTGATTTTTTTATACAGTTCTATGCCAGAATGTTGGCAAAAAGATTAATTCATGGTTTGTCTATGTCTATGGATTCTGAAGAAGCCATGATTAATAAACTAAAGGTAATGTAATACTCTTCTGATGCAGAATAAACAAACATAGGAGTATGTAATGTTGAGAGGGAGCAGCAGAGGGTGCCAGAGATAACTTAGCAATCGGTAGAACCTGTTTCCAATTGCTGAAAGGAAAAACTAATTTCTTGGTAGTCTATGAAAGATGTATGGCCCAGTACCACTTAGAGGCATTTGAGATTTTTATGAGGTTTTGGGTAGTTTTATTAAGTGTGTTCAAATAATTCGTATTTACATTATATAAGTACCAAGGACTTTCATAAACTGGCTCTGTCTTTCAATTTTATACAATAACATTGTTCATATAAATCAATGTATAGAAAGTGAAACTAAGATAAATCTGATAATTTTCTTTTATAATGTTTGTTTTCTGTTGTAACTAGTGTTCTCTGTAAATATTATAACAATACTTCTGCTGACTAGATTTTCATATTTTAGTAGTGAATGTGCATAGTTTATATAAGTACTGTTTTCACTGTGAAACCTGTTACAATATTTCTTCACAGCAAGCCTGTGGTTATGAATTTACCAGCAAGCTCCATCGAATGTATACAGACATGAGTGTTAGTGCTGATCTCAACAATAAATTCAACAACTTTATCAAAAACCAGGACACAATTATAGATTTGGGAATTAGTTTTCAGATATATGTTCTACAGGTACTAATGTATGTTTATTACTGTTGAGTTATTTGTACTTAATTTTTATGTTTTGATAACAAGTGAACAGTTTTTCTAACTATGAATACTTCTCATGTAGAAACTGACACCTTGTGATCATTGTGGAATAATTTATTTTCCTAGTTCTTCTTTTTAAAATTAACCCGCTAACACACTAAACAGTAGTGATGTAAAATGCATTGTGTTCTTGTCTTGAATTAATACCTCAGTGGGGCATGCATAATGAGTAGTAAAAAATGAGCAGTAAAATTTCTTGTCTAAATTGAATGTCTTGTGGCGTAATATACACTATAGATCTGTTTAATAGTGTTATTTTTTCTTAATGTATATATTGTATGAAAATGTTAATGCTTTTATTTTTCCTGATGCCTTTAGGCTGGTGCATGGCCTCTAACTCAGGCTCCTTCTTCTACATTTGCAATTCCTCAGGAACTGGAAAAAAGTGTACAGATGGTAGGTTAGTAGGAGGCTTCTTGTAAACATGTGGAAAATGTAAAATAGCTCCAAATAAAAGATGATCACTGTAACAGAGAGAAACCTGAGCTGCTTCATTTTGTTTGTAAATCATGGCTGTCCTTTTTCCAGTCCATATGAAATTTGGAAAGGTCACCCAAATGACATACTGAATTTATGTACGTATTTGCATAGCTTTTCTTTATTTTTCACATCTCTCCTGTACACTTCGTGATTGATGAGGGAGATACTAATAAATACAATCAGATGAAATGGGTCGATTCTTAGCTTTAAAACCAATTACTAATATTTACATAAAAGAAGATTTTGTTTCTAATATTAAATCTGAACAGATTTAATAGCAGATTAAATTGCAGATACAGGTTTCTTATCCCATATTTCATAGGAGCCATTCAAAATCAAGCTTCATGCAAACTTCTTTAAAGCTAATTTTGCAAATTCTCAAAGCAGTAGAGGTTTTACTTTGGCCAAATATTCTCTTTTTATGTGATTATTTCTTCTTTGTAGAGGTGGAATATTTTATTAGTTTTGATTATATTATTGTATTCTAAATGTTATCTGTACAATGTTTGTGTTAAAACACAGAATATGTGTGTTGATCTTTGCTAAAGTGTATTTAATGGTGAAGTATGTTTTAGGCAATAAATATGCCTAAATAGACTTTGATAAAGTGTGTTTAATGGTGAAGTACATTTTAGGCAATAAAAAATTCATATTATTGGACATAACAGAATTTTTTAAGCAGTTTTTATACCTTAAATTGCTATCTGATCCAAATTATAATGGCAAATGTCTGTTTCTGTGGTGAAGGAGCTTTTTCATGTATTAGTACTAAGTATTAGAACTATTTATTCTGCTTTTATTTCCACTGTATTAAGTGGCACTTGGTTTTAGCAATACAAGAGTTTCCAGCCCATACTATGGGATCCATGGAAGGTGATTGATGACATTTTGGTGTTCTTTGTGGGTTTAAAATAGGAGTATTGTCAGTTGTGCCTCAGTTGGAAAATTTTACAGACTTGTGTATCAGAAGCAGCTCAGAGTCTGGGTTGCTTGCCTAACTTCACTGTTTTGCCAGTTCAAAGGAGCAAACTTATTCATGTGTCACCTAGCTAGAATTAATGCTCTAAATTATACTCATAGTCCCCTGAGGAAACAGAACATGACCTTGGGGAGTCTTTGAAAAATTGTCAATGCCTGTCTTTGCTGTCAAATTTGATCATTTGACCCATGAAGAGAGAGTTCTCTCAGGATTCTGGCCAGGATTTAGAAAGAAAAAAACATTTTGCAGTTGCACTCCGAAGTATGGGAGTACTTCTGTAACTGGGCAAACTGTTTATCAGCTTTTTCAGGCTCTGAGGCTGCTGGAGCTTCTTATAAATATGTATTTATTTGAATGGTATACAAGTACTGGGTTTCATACTATGTAGGCTTGTAGGTGGAGAAACACCTGATTCTTAAAGAGGTCAAAAGTCACCCTTTTTGTATTTTCCTTTGATGTTAATCAGAGTTGCCAGACCAAATCAGAGTAAGCCAAACTGATGTGTACACAGTGTTGGCTACATGGGGTGTAGGGAGGTTTGATCCAGTTTTAAGGAAAGGTTCTCTGAATCTGCTTAAGTTTTTCTCATTGCCAGAAAGTAGTTAGACCTTAATTTAGGATTAGTCTGCAAGCCACACTTTCTTGTTTCTTTCAGATAGGAAGTATGAGAGCAAAATTTCTGAATTTTTTTCTTTAAAAAAAAAAAACCAACAAAAAACTTAAATACTAAAACTAAGGTTTAGCAGGCACCCGTCAATATATGCAGTCTGATTTGTTCCTCTTGGCTATAGGGATAATGCGTAGGATTAAGGTCAAATTTATATTTTAATTTTTTTGTTGGATTTTCAGCCAAATTTCAGTTATTTTCAGAGGGCATCAAAGAGAATGCTGTAGGTACTAAAATGCTACTAAAAATCCCCTTTTTTATATATCTCCTTACAAGCAAAATGATCAGACTCTTATATTACATAAGTTAAAATAAAATTTTATTTTTACAAGCCTTCCATAAACTTCTACTTTAGTCTTTGGAGAAATTCTTCTTTTCCTTCCTGTCAGAGTAACTTTTCTGCATCAGTTTAGCCCATGGAATAAGTAAGCCGAAAGCCATGTCCTCAAAAGGTTTTTTTTTTAAACATTCGGAATATCTTTATTTGTTCTTCAAAATCTAGTGCTTCATTCCATTTCCTAGGGCTTTTTCTTATTCCCTCTCCACTGCTTGCTAGTTTCCAGGAAAGGCAGGATTGATGGATTGCATATAATATGAGAATAACACCATTTTGCTGCTTCTCTGTAAATTTGCTTTTTCTTATCATAGTCCACATGTCACTTATGGCCTTCCTTCTCTTATTCTCTGTTGGTGAAAATGATATTTAAATGTACATAAATATAGCTTTGAAAGAATCTTTGAGGAATTGCATTCCTAGAGTCTACTGGAAAGTGGTGTCATTTACAGTAGCCAGATTTGTGCCCCTTAGTGCCAGATTTCAAAGTGTATAGCTAATTTTCACTTGCACAAAACCAAAAACTTCATTTCTTAAAGAGAGGAATTTTAAAGTTGTTTTTAAGGCCTTTTCTTGTTTAGAGGTAATTTTTTTCATATTCCTGTTCTGCTCTATATTTGTGTGTGTATAATTTAAACATCAGGAAAAAATGCTTTCCAGAATGACTGATGTAACACTTCTCATAATGACAAGAAATTCATGTAAAAATCAAAAAAAGAAGGAAGAAATTAGCATTACTACTAATGCTAGTTTTGCATATAAGGTTTTTAAAATACTGATTTTGAGGGGATGCTTCAATTTTGGTTGTCAGCACAACTTCAAAATTTTACTTCCTAAATCATAAATGGGTGCATCTTTGTGAAAATAGGTTTTGGAAGGTTTCACCAGAAATTTGAGGATCTGTAGTCACTTCTTGATTCTGAGATGTTTGCAAACTGTGTAGTTGTGTCTAGACTGAAACCCAAATTGGAAGGTGGCAAAATCTGTGCCCACTTTCAAGCTTGCTCTTTTGGAATTCCCCCTAAAAATAAGTTCAGGAATGTAAGATGAGCTTTGTCATGAAAGTCAATGTGTAGCTGACTGTGGAAAATACCTGTTAACTAAAAGTTTATGTTTTTTGAAGGATGTTGTTAAAAAAAAAAAATCAGTAAAATGGATTTTCTGAATTGATTTTAAGTAGGATATCAAAGCCATGGAATATAGAATGATTTCACCAAGGTGAAAAAATAAAAATACACATGTTTTTATATGGAATTGGAAGGAACAGAATAATAAAACCTAATAAGATTGTTTGCTAAAACCTCCGAGAAAGTCTTTTAAATTCAATTCGAGTTGATACTTCTTTGGAACACTGCTTAACTACAGTATTTTATTGTTTGAGAGTATGAATGTGTCAGCAATCTTTTTGATTTAGTTGTCAAGTGACATGTTAACATGTTCAAGTAGTTCAGTAAATGATGCTCAGTCCATCACCCATCTTCTAAAGGAAAATGCTGTCGTGAATTGATCTGCAATGTTTGCATCCAATATGGTGAACATAAAACCAGTATTTCTTCACTGAGATGGTAGTGTGATAATAAAGTATTGTAAGTAGTTATATGTGTGACTAATTTAAGTTCATTTTGTTTTGCAGTTTGAATTATTTTACAGTCAGCATTTTAGTGGAAGGAAGCTTACTTGGTTACATTATCTTTGTACAGGTAAAAATAAGTGCTTTGCTAAACTTATGCTCTATACAACTGACAATTATTTGTTAAAAGTCCTTTTGAAATGGCAACAGACTTTGGAGTTGGAACATTATGTTGCATATAAAGTCAACTGACTTATTTTGCATTATAAATTAATTTAATATTTGCTGCTTAGTATTTCCAAAATGGATATTTTGTAAACTTGCATATGTTATCTGTGATTTATTAAATCCAAGTAAAACTAGAGTTGTACATTCTTAACTACAAAACAGCGCTGCAGAACTGCTGAGTTCATAACAATTGCCCTGGAATTGTTTCTGTAGTATGAGATGTCCCTTAGCTGAATATGAAATAATTTTAAGAATGCATGTTGTACTATTTTACTCAGATATGTAAGTATCTAAGTAAATACACATATATATGTACTTATGTTTATATTTACTATATAGAAATAGATGTTAAAAAACATCTTAGAAGAGATACATAAAATCGTAGCTTAGTTTAATATCAGTCAGTCATATTTTATTTCAAGTGCTTTCAGTATCAGGCTTTAACGACTGAGCACCACAACATGTTACATGGAGGTGAAAACCAGACTAGCATACAATATAATGTAATGAAAATTTAGTTCTGATAATAGAAGGTTGCCATTAACTCATACTCACCTTCACACAGAAATCTGAATCTGCTTTCAGGCAGATTTCTTCAGTGCTTTTTTCTTTTTTTTAATTTTTTTTTTTATTTCAGGGGAATTTAAAGAATATAAGAATATTGTGAAAAATTTTACTGGACAAATCTTTTATTTTGTTTTTAAATCTTTCCTTGGAACAACTTTCCCATAATCACTATTCTGTGATTCTCTGTAAGCTATTACTAATTGAAGTTTATGCATTGCAATGCGTTGAGGCTATTTGGAATTTCCTTTTTTTATTACTATAAATTACATTGCATTATTCAAATTCAACACTGTAGGTTTCCTTTTTTCTTGAAAACACTACTGTTCTAGTATTCATAGTTAATCAGAGTTGTTTTTGTTGCAGACCACATTCTATATGTGTAAATTCACAACATCAGTTTTCATCTTCCCATTCCAAGTGTTAAATGCATACTTAGGTGTGAATTGAATGTCTGGAAATGTACAAGGAGCTCTAGTAGTTAGGCTTCAAATGACTTTTCAGCACATTCCATCAGTTTATAAAATACTACTTGTATCGTTACAGGTGAAGTAAAAATGAATTATTTGTGCAAACCTTATGTAGCCATGGTCACAACATACCAAATGGCAGTGTTGCTTGCCTTCAACAACAGTGAAACTGTCAGTTACAAGGAGCTTCAGGATAGTACACAAATGAATGAGAAGGAACTGACAAAAACCATCAAATCCTTACTTGATGTCAAAATGATCAACCATGACTCAGACAAGGTATGCAGTGATGATATAAAAAAGTTTCATGTTTTCAGTCTCGTGATTCTACTGTTTGTTGAGGGCTTTTTTTAAATAGAAAAGAATCCACTGTTTGCTTTTTTTTTCTAAACTGTATTATTGACCCTTGTGAACAATTATAACTCCGTATTTATAAGGAAAGAGACAGGAGGAAGTAGACTATCTTTGCTAATCGGCCTGTAACAGCATGGTATGCCGAAAAGGTAATAATGCTAGGACTCTTTATTGTTTCTGTTGCATTTCATCCATACTGCTTTAGACTCACTGCTGTTGGAGGGGAATACTCTTTAAATACGCCACTTTCAAAGTTGTACTGAATCATGAGGAGGAGCACAACTAGTAAACCAAAGAGTCTTACAGAGATCCTAAAAAAAACATTTGTGGGATTAAGAGACTGAAAGTAACAGCAGCCATCTTCTTCCTTGATGACACATTACGGGAGGAGGAAAGGGAGCAAGGGGGGCTTTTGTGAGAGGACTTTTGCGGCAATTTGCCAAACTGTATCATTTCCATGAGTTTCGTGGAATTCCAGTAATATCTGTGCTTTGTTTGTGGTTAAGGCAATGGTTGATACAGGTTCTGTTTCTGACTCTGCCTCATACTTCTGTACAATCTATGTGAAACCAGTTATCCTTTTTCCCATACAGCGAAGGGCACAGATGTCTGTTAAGAAACACTACAGAAGTGCCTGTGCATACCATACAAACTTCAGCATGTGCTTCCAGCTAGCCCAGAAAGGCCAAGTTATTTAGACAGTATCAGGCAGAAGAAACTGAGATCAGCTGTTTGCTTCGCTTACGAAAGGAAATCCAAAGCTGCTGTGATAGCTGCTTTTTTTTTTTAACCAGGAAAATATTAGAAAATGGAAAGTGAGATCACAAGGAAGATCTGATGCTTGGCTGAAGCATAGGACATGCTTCCAATATGTAGAAGTGAGCTCAGGTTGGAACAGGGGCTGGGAAGATGTCTGTTAAACCATGGGTGAAACATAATACTGGGAGCTATTGCAGAAAAGAGTGAGATTTTTCATAATCATAGAAAGTTGCCCATTATTTAAAGGATTACATTTATTTATATCTGTCATATAAGGTTGGGCCAGTTTCTTTAAGCATACATCGTTGAAGATTGAACGGTATAGCTTTCCAACCCTTTTACCTTTTACTGTTTACCACTGCATTTTTTGGTTCTTTAACTTGCAGGCTATTGTATTCGAACATCTCTGCTAATTCTGTTTTCCTTGCACTCCATCCAGCAATGTGAAAACTGATCTGTAGACAGCCTGTCAGCTTACTTACTGAATAAGCCAGTGAACTTCAGTGGCTTAAGCAGTGAAATTAAATACACCAACTTCTCTTTACCTGTATCTGAGCACAGAAGAGTATTAAATGTTGTAGTTTGCTTTTGTTTGTTTGGGGTTTTTTGAAAGAGAAAAAGAAAGAAATTTTTGGCAAAATCTTTGTTGATTCATTAGAATCATGCTTTTTGAGTTCATGCACAACACAATTTATTTTGGTTTATACTCAACCATGTAAGCGCAATAGTGCTAAAATTTAATGTTAGCTTATGTGTCTTAAAGTGGTTGATCTTTCCTCTTTCATGTTAAATTTTCTATACTATGCCTGGATATTATAAAATATTAAAATAAAGAATATTTGTTGCAGAATATAAAATTAGAATTAATATTGTTTTGAGTATATATTTAGATAAATATTGACTGTGTTTACTAAAGTATTTGTGCTTGAGGCAACCATAGTTTGGCAAGATTCCAAAGTCCTCAGAAGTCCAGTAACTTTATTCTGCTGAAATTGGTAATACTTCTATAGACTCTTGCCTGGAAACTGCAAAGATTGGTCAGGTCATCCTGTTAGTTGAAAGTAAAGGTGTTTGGACTGCAGGGAATAGTTCCCATTTATTGACACAAGTGGACATTTACATGTGTGGAAAGAATTGAGATTCTGACAGGAAAAAATTAGAAACATACAGATAGATGTGGAACTGTAGAAGTTGCAGTTTCTCAACTGTTTCTGCTATAACATAACAAAATGCTTAGATGTTTTTCCTTAAGTTCTGGAAGGCAACATGAGTAATAGTTGTGAAAGCAACAGCTCACTCACTTGAGGTTCTGCCATAAATAAATGCAAATCCTACTTTCTTTGAAGGGAGAAAATGAGTTTAAATGGAGAGTGTTTGCAGCTAAGATAAGCTGTCAAAGTATTAAAACAGAAATTGCTTTAATCATATTGACTTGTTAACAATATTCATGTGTGTCAGAGTTCTTCGTAGTGTTTTCTAAAGTAGACTTGATTTCTAGGTTATTTAAACTGTAGCTTAAAAAATTCACCTGGTTCAAGTGGCATTTTAGAATTTCCAACTACAAATCTGCTGAAATTTTTTTATGTATGCAAGCCCCTAACTGTGATTTTTCAAAGTAAATTGTTGTCATTTTCTCGTTACATTTCTGATTTTTTAAAAAGATTCTTTATTGCAGGAAGATATAGAGACAGAGTCTACGTTTTCATTAAATATGAACTTCAGCAGTAAACGAACAAAATTTAAAATTACTACATCAATGCAGAAAGACACACCACAGGCAAGTATTCTTTGGTGTTTCTAGCTTGAACAGCTTAGGAAGCTTATTTTTCTAAAATTGAATTTATTTTATTAGTTTGGTGTAAGCAGATGTATGAGTCCCTGTGTAAGATTTACATCACCATAAAGAAATTGATTAAGTTTAAAGCTTGAGCACTGCAAATTTTTTTGTAATTAAAATATAGGCAGGAGACGATGGAATAGGGAATAAGAAAAAGGAAGAAAAAGATAAACAAGAGCTATTCCTCTTGTATCAAAAGAGATTGACATTTAGCTTGTCTTACCTAATGAGACTTTGTTGGTGTAGGTGTTTATAAAAGCAACTTACTCCAGGAACAGCAGAACCAATCTGTTTTCCTATGGTTTTGTGTCCTTTGTCAAGTCAAATTAACTCCAGTGTTGATAATCCATGTTCCCTCTGTATCTCCTAAGACATAGGATTTTGTACAAGAGACGTATGTGCTTCCAAACTCAATACATTATAGGAAATTCTGCCTGCCTTTCTCCCTAGCAAAAGTGCTGGTTTGGATGTCTCTCTCCTAACTTCCTGCTGACTTTCATGAAACCTGGTATTCTTGATTTATGGAAGTACTTTGCCTGGAGTCGAACTACGCCTAGATTTTTGTATTAATTGACCACTTTTAATAAAGTAAAAAGTATTCATTCAGGATACTTTTATGAAGTGTTTATTGATCTTACTATATTTTAAGCATTACTGTTCTTCCTGTATCGCAGGAGATGGAGCAGACCAGAAGTGCTGTAGATGAAGACAGAAAGATGTATCTTCAAGCTGCTATAGTCCGTATCATGAAAGCACGTAAAGTGTTGCGACATAATGCTCTTATTCAGGAGGTAAGATGAAATCCTCTTAAACATGATTTTATGAAAATCTTCAGGATAGTTGAGTAAAACATCTGACCACGCCATTCTTCCATGTCAAAACTAATATTTCAGTTAAATTAGTGAGAATTTTATTGGAGTCTACTTTGAACTGCAGTACTGGAGCACTAGCTGTGATCCCTCAATCTTGTAAATGTGTCTTAGCACTAAAGCATTAAGTGTCTGTGTGCTTGCTCTTTCCTGTTGGCTAGTTCTATGCTGACAGATATCGTATCCTATAAGAATCATTGCCAGAGCTATAGGTTCAATTGAAAACCTGAGTATGGATATTCCTCGTATGGAATTTCCACAGAAGCACGTAGCAAATTTTGAGCTCTAATCGTGATTTTATTCTAATTCATTGCTTAAATTTTAAAAGTTGTCTGAGTATGTAGACGTGCACTTCTTAATCTCCCTTTTCCATTAAGCAGTACAGTTGTCTAGATTTTTAAGATTCTAGATTAATGATCTGTGAACTATCACAGACTGGCTGGAAAGGAAGTGCTATTTCTTTTGGTTTTCTCCCACTTTCCCATCTGTGCTAGTTGCCTGCTTAATTGTATTTCTTATTCCAACCTAACCTTTGCTCCTACCAACCAGTTCCCAGTTTTATTTTTCTCAGCCTTCCAAGGCGTTCATTCTTCAGTCTAGTACATTCTTGGGTCTCCTGAGCCTTGCTGGATAGCCTCAGAGCAGACTGGTGGGAGAGGGAATAAAGATTCCTGCTTTATTGGACCATTTTGAGCATGGAAGTGGAGAGGCATTCAGGCATTTTGAGATCTGCTGTATGCTTTCTGTCTTGTGGTGATGCAGGAAACAGTTTACCACACCCACCACTTAATTTTTATTTCCTAAAAAAATAAGCAGCAACAGAGAACTTGTAAGCCCAGAACTTGCAATGTGAGACATCTGAAAGGTTTTGGATATTGAAATAGTGCTTGTACACAAATACTCTGAAAGCAAGCTTAATTTAAGAAATCTGATTTTGAATATCTAAAACATGAGGCAGCGTAGGTCCTGATTACTTCTCGAAATCTTCGGTTATTTGGTTTTCTGTTACTTAAATCATCCATGCAATTATGATTAAATCCTGTAAGAATTTACAGTTAAAACTAGAAGATGATAGGCAAGCCCTGTTTCATCTTTGAAAATACTTTTTTCTCCCTACTCTCAAATTCTTAGGAAAAGTTTTCGAAGTGTATTTTGCTTGAGATGAGTTTATAAGGGTGGAATAGATTACAAATTTTTATATTTTGGAAACAAAAAATCCTTTCTGGTTGATTCTTCCTTTGTGTAACTCAGGAGGCACTATCTGACATGCCTCTGCTCTTGCAGTACTCTTGCAGAATAGTATGGTCTGTTGACATCAGGAGCTTTTTCATGCTTTGCAAGAAAGGTGAATATTTTGATTGTTACTCAGTTAAAAACTAAGTAGAGAGTAAAGCTGATGCTTCATTTATCTATCACCAGCCACATCCACCTGTATTGGTTTTTTTACCTTAGCTTTTAACTAAATTTATGACACTTCTGAAAATCATATCCTTTATCATTTAGTCTTTAGTTCTCAATTTTGAATACTACTTATATCGTAGATGGATTAGAGCATTTCAAACTGAAGGCTAGGCTTCTAAATAATTGATATCTATGCTGCAGTATAGTGTGGGGACCTGATGTAGCCTGAAATGAGCAGTTGTGAAACCTCAAGCAATAAGGTGAAGCAGTACAAAAAAACCACTAGGGTTAATTTTTCCTTTTTTTTTTTTCACTCTGAATTAACTTGTGCCAATGTCCATGCTGCCTCAGCTAAACTGTTACTGGGACTTGACCTTGATTCTTAAAAATGTTAGGTGTCTTCTCTACAGTCTGTGATATAGATGTACTCTTAGGCACTTCAGAAATTATTGCCAGCTTTTAGAGCAAATTGTGGGGAGACACGTTTTTGTATAGTTAATGCTTAAATCCAAAGGTGAAAATCTCATATTAAGTGGAAATTTTACCTAGTTATGTCTGCATTGAGCTCAGTAACTTGTTTTGCTTCATGTTGTATGAATAAGGCCAAACTGCCAGGTGGTTCTGAGTTGAACATGCTCAGCTTTCTTACTAGACTGACCTTTATTGAAAAATGAATAACCGTCACTTGTCTTAAACTTTTAGAGTATGCATAACTAACTTCTTGGCTGTCCAACTTCCTTTTTTTCCCCTGTTAACCTTGTAGTAAGATTTTATTTACTGTCAACAGCCTTTTTGTTTCTTAAAACATTCATTTGTGATATTGTTACTAATTATGGTGATGTTACTTTATCATGATGTTTATATACTTATATATAATATATTCACTTAAAATTTCTAGTCTGACTTCTTGAGGAGTAAGAATGAATCTTTTGAAAGGAAGTCTGTTTACTATGAATGGTTAATACTTTCTCATCTCATTAATATTTTTTTCTGAGATACAAGGGCAGGATTATACTGCTGTTAGAGATATGATTGAAAGACTCCTAACCTTAATGTAGTTAACTCTGATTCTAACAGTTAGACTACAGCACGACACGCTTCATTTAGGGTGAGGTGTCCAAGAAAATACTCAAGGCCCTTGGTAGACCTGTATATGTCAGCATGTGGTCTTTGCTGAATTAATTGTGTTAGATACGCCCTGATAGTTTTACTTTTAGCTCCACGCTGCAGCCTCTTGCCAGACAAGGTAGCTTTTCTCTTAAACTGAGTAAGGTCAGCAGGAGTAGTGGAGGGGAAAGGTCAATGCAGTCATTCCCAGAAAATTTTTTATTCTGACCATCAGGTGTTTCTGTCCATCCTTCTTATTTGTATTACCTTTGATAAAACAAAAACAAACCCCCAAAAACCTTACCAATACAAAATTCCATCTTTTGTTCTCTCTGTCCTAAGTAAATACATGAAGTATGATGATGACAATCAGTTTGAGTGTAGGGCTGAAGTTAGGTGAAATCTGAGGAGATCTATTAGCTTGTTAGCACCACGTTTCTTCTCATTTGTACTGCTGTGGAATGTACCAGACCCTTGGCTGCTAGCCCAACAAAACTCACTCTTTTGAGCTTTTTGTTTGCTTTGCGGGGTGAGTTCTACCTGGTGGGTTCTGTTGGCTCACAGAGGGCTCCAGCAAGCTCTAGAGCTGGGACAAAGCCAGCCATGAAAAGTTGTAAAGAAAACAGGAAATCCAGCTGAAATTAAAATTGCTTTCTTTACAGAACAAATGAGAAACTACAGGCAAAATATATTGTGACACTTGAGTAGTAAGATCATTTGTTTGAAAAGTTTTCCAAGTTAATAGATACACATACTCTGTTACTATACACCATTTCCTCCTCTTCTCTACACGAGAACGGGCAAAACTGAGAACTATTAGGAGATATCTGAAGTTTTGCCTGCAGTGGCAGTTTCTTCCACAATGCATATATAGATTTGGTTTTACAATAAGTAATTTTTTACTGTATGTATTACAAAGTTGCAGCACAGCCAGATGGAAGTTGCCAAATTGCAGGGCTATCTTCAATGACTGAAGAAAGAGAGGTTCATCCTGATTGTCTCAAATTGTATAGGAAAGGCGGTCAGTGGTAGGGGGACTCCATTTACACCTGCCAGGCAGCTGAGCAGTTCGAGTGCCTTCCAGGACCAGGTATACAGCACTACATGGCTGGAACTTAGACAAAACACAACAAAGCCAGCTCACATGTCATATCCTGGCAGCTGCAACAGCAATGAAGTAGTGTAACTTTACAAAATTATTACTACTTGGGCTGTGTTTTTTCTGATGAAAAGTGTCATCTAGGGCTTTTCAGCAAGTTTCCTCAAAAAGAAGTGTTATTTTTTTCTTGCAAATTTGATTGTCTAGTGCAGTAGAATCTCTGAGGATATGTTGCATTTTTAATATGTTTAAACTGGGCTATTCAAGAATGAATAAGGTCTTATAACATTATAGTCAGATTTTTTGGTAATTTGCTATGTACCTGTTTACATGGCTTCTAAATGTGTCTTTTTAATGCTATAAAGAAAACACAGGTTTCACAAGTCTTTATTAAATGAAAATGTCTTCTCTATCTTTTTATGATAACAAAGGTGGTGATGGATGAGAAGAAAACTGTGTTCAATTTTAGAGGTAGTTTTGAAAAATACAATCAAGTGAAATTTAACCATTCATAATTGTATAAACTATTATGAAAACTAAGATTAACACATTGTTCGGGCATTTAATTTCCAAGTAAGACTGATGTAACTCAGACAAAATTTGGGAGTCCATAAATTAAATATTCCAGAACAATGAAAGTACATAAACAGAAGTAAAAGGGACCTAGTCTAGCAGGAGAAGTCAGTTAGCAGAGCTAGCGGTGGAAAGGCACATATGGTTTTACAAAATTTTCACTTTGCTTAACCTGTGATAATAATAAAGTGAAGAAATGTGTTAATACTAGATTAATTTTTAACCTGAATATATATCTTCATTTGTACCGTGACAAATTAAGCAAGCAAGAGGACTGAAAAGATCTGGTTAACATGCAGGTGAGCTAACCAATGAGCTGAGCAGTCAGTTGAAGTATCCTGATACTAATGTATAGAGATGCTTTCTTGATTGTTATAAATGAACTATTCCAGGTTTATTTAATCCTGTCTTTAAAAGAAAAATACACTGAATTTGTCTTACAGCCTTTAGCGAATATTTCTATAGCATTTATAACTGTTGTAAACACCAATAACGCAAAAAACATGTCTTTCTTTTGCAGGTAATTAGCCAATCAAGAGCTAGGTTTAACCCAAGTATCAGCATGATTAAGAAGTGTATTGAAGTTCTGATAGACAAACAGTACATAGAGCGAAGCCAGGCCTCTGCAGACGAATACAGTTATGTAGCATGATGTTGCTGTCCTGCAGGTATGATTGTAAGGAGATCATTGCTGTCACTGTTTGGTGTGTTCCTGTGGGAAGAGGCAGGCCTGTGCCTCCATAATTGGTCACTTGGCAGCCCCTGTTTTTCTGCTGTTTACAACATCACCAGTGCCATGTCATGAGCGTCAATGAAAATGCCTATAGATATTTCAAGCTCATGTCATTATGACATTTCTTAAAACTTTACGAAAAGAATGAGTGAAGTATTGCTGAAATGTGGAAAATTGGTTGGGTACCATGCTTTTTTTTTTTTTTTTTTCCTCCCCTTTCACGTTTGCAGTTGATGTTTTTTAATGTATCTTAAGACAAAGTAAAAAACAAAAACAAAAAACCTAAATATTGTAATATGACAGATAACCTAATAATTGTATCTACATTAAAATGTAAAAAAAATGACGAACATGATACTGCTGCTTGTCAAATAAAAAAAATAAAGTTATATAATGTGTCTCGAATGATTGTAGAAATGGATATAGCATTAACGTCTGTAAATATTATTCAGACCTGGAAGAGTAAAAATAACATTATGTGTTTGGATTTTGGATAACCTCAGAATTAGATCTGACGTAAGAACTAATTTATATAAAACTGAATACCAGGTATGTTATGTTTTATGTGATTATAAAAATATATTTATGGTTAAGTGCACATCTTGTTTTCTTGAGATTAGGCTAACTTACATTCTTAGTGCCTGAAGGCCTACTCTGTGTCTGTTAATCTCACACTGTAGGAATACATTACAAGAGAAAATAAACAGACATTTGAGGGGATTTAAGTAGTGTAGTTCACAAAGAGTGAGGAATGGTTATCACGAACATCAAAGATATAGTTCAGTGGCTTGTGAAACCACCCTGTTAATGGGAAAGAATATAGCAGACTGGTAATTGAAAAAATGTTGTTTCACTAATGCATTGAGTAGAAACACTACATGAATAGGTACCTATGTTTGTTTCCCATAAACTGTTTCATATAAACCCATACTGGTTTTTTCTTGTTTTCCCTCCTAACTCATATGGTTGTATTAATCATGTTTTGTTTTCCTCTGCCTCAATTAGATTTCTAGCTATTTGGGTGGGACAAGAAATCCATGGGCTATTTCATGTCCTGCATTGTTCAGCAGGGATGGCATGGTGACTGTTCACTCTCACATAAGCAAAGTATAATTTTAAAAGGTACTAACTCTGTCACTGGAAGTAATTGGAGTTTAATAGCATTAAGCATGTGAACACACTGAATGCCTGCTGCAGAAAAGAGCTTCCTCATGACTACACCTGCAATTATCATTGACAGGATAAATATTAAGTTAACTTTAAATGTTCTGGTTTTGCCAAATTTTATTTGTGTGCATATAAAAATATATATGTGGATACATATTATTTGCAATATTTTTTAGATTGTGTGATATTTCATCACCTAAAAGTCCACAGATCAAGAATTAATTTTAAAGGAAAAAACCCTTGGGGGGAGCTTTTTCCTTCTTTTTTGTTTTTCTAGTTCTTCACTGTATGAAAGGTTTCTCTCCAACTCTCAGATTGCTGCCGTCTCCTATGTCTTAAGTGGCATCACATTCATATGTCATCTGGAGGGTATAGTAAACTTTCTATAGTTAACTGGGAAATGCATCAGGAAGTGGTAATATGTTTTCCTTCTGTGGATTTTGCTGAGGGTGAATAAAGGGCAATAAACAATGAAGGGCAATGAAACAATAAACACTTTTTCCGTATTTATGGTATTTTATCCCTCTGCACTGAGATCTACATTTTTTTAAATGGATTTGTCTTAAAGAAGTGGGTTTTTTAGCTGATCATAATATGGTGCAGTAGGTCATTGTCTAAAGTGCTAGTTCAGAGCTGTATATGTGTGTTGGGAGACAGCAAAGGTGCTTATAGTGTCACTAAGTGTAGTGAACAGGAGACACATTAGCATAGGTTTTGACTGGAGTGACTTTTAATCTATTTCAGTGTGAAATGTTTCTATGCTTTATGAAAAGTAATTCATTACTTCTTATAACAAAAAGTACAATAGAGGGAATATTCTATGATACAATAGAAAAAACATTGCCTGAACATTGACTCATCAGATCCTTTCTCCAGAAAACAAACTAACAGTGACACCAAAGCTTCTGGAATCAAATGTGTTTTATCTTGTAACATGTGTATGAGTCAACAGATTTTAAGCTTGTTTCTTCATAAAAGGGTTAATAAAAGCTTTATTTAAATATAGATTGCAGTAGCAAAATTTTAAGACTGAGTTTGAAAAAGCCTTAACAAATTTATTTTCAGAATCACTTCGTAGACAAAACAAAAACTTCACTGCTCTAGCCCAAACGTGTAAGGTTTTAGCATTACCTTATCTCTGAATTTTTGCATACATAAAACATCAAAAGTAATATTTTGTTTTTTAGATAAGCATGCTGCTGAGTTGAGACATGTTTAGTGAGTTAAAAACATTCATATATTTCAGCGCAGTTGGCATCCCCAGACAATGTCTTTCATAATTATACACAAACTCAGTCTTTTCAGTGCCTCTTGGGAAACATGGCTATAGCTGGGAAACGTTTTGAATTCTACTTTATAACTCACACCTTCCCCCTAAGGAAAAAAGTAGTGCAAAGATTCAGCCCTCTGTAGCTGGGTTAGGTCACTGAAGTCATTGCTGGCACACAGTGATGCAGCTTATAGTGTAGCGCTACAACCTGGCAACAAGACCTCTGGCAAGTGTCATTTCAAAATACAAAGTGCTAATGGGTATTAACAGGAGGGGCAAATTATAAAAAGAGAAGACATCCAAAAATGCCATGCATTTTTAATTTTTCACTAGAAGAAACTGGTATAATTGTACAGATTTTTTTTTATTATTTGTTATAAGCCTGTTAACATGTATGACCTGCGAGTTTATTGGGAGCCATACAGCTGAGTCCGGAAACGTAATGATTTCATACATCTCATCCATTTCTAATATCAAAATGCATTTTACTTCTAGTATTAACTGTTATTGATAATTCTTATGCTAACTGAAAATGTATTTCTACGATGTTTTAATTTGTCTTCAGTTTGATTATCTTATTCTAGGAAAGAAAAATGCGTACCTGTATTTCGGTGTCTTCATACATACAGAGCTGCTGGAGCTATGAAAGGTACTTAAATCACCATAACATGAGAAACAGTTTTCAAAGCAGAGATTATCATTACTTTTTAAGAAAGCTTTCAATGAGTACATCAGTTTTCCAAATAAGGAGCAGAGTACAAAAATTGGTCAAAGGAGAAATAAATTTTATAAGCTGGTATCTTTCAGCTATGCTTAGAAAGCCATTTCTTATCCTTAAAAAAGTTAATTTTAAAAACAAGTCTTACAACATGGTATTGATTCTTGAGCAGAATAAATTCTTTGTACCCTAGGGCAAATATGTTAGGACTGTCCATGCTTTACAAATATGGTAAGTACCTAGAGTTAATTAATATAAGGTATTACAATCTGTGAAAACATATTCTCCAGAAGCAAATGTTCTTGAACTGAGTATTTTCTCTTAACTACAAATCTGAAGTTATCCTTACCTGCTTATGGTAAGTTGTACTGCACTTCCTGGCTGATATTAAAACAGGGGTTTTGCAAGTTGTCAGGCAAAAGAAGAGGAAGGATCAAACATTGTTTGGGTATAATAATTTTAAAACAATGCAAGACTTTGCTAAACACAAGTATGTGTTTGTGTGGTTTTGAAGAGGGAGAGTGAACCAATATGATAGTAAGAGTAACCAGACACGTGTAGCTTGGATGTGCATTTCTAATTGTCTCCATTTTGTGGAATTCACAGTTGCATCAATAAGGGAAGAAAATAACAGCCAGCAAAAGGAAAGAGGTAGATGAGGAGGCTGGCCAGTTGGCCTCCCTTTTAGAAGTACTGGAGTTGTATTTTTGTGGTCTTTATCTTTGAATAGTTTAAACATGCATATGTTAATTAATAAGATTACTATTTACTTCAGTATTGATGATTACTTGTCACGCGTTTGAGGAAGAAGTGTGCTAGAGTATTCAAAGAAGCAATGCATTTGACGTAGCCATGTGTCGGTGCTGCTCCCATCAACTGTCCCAGGAGCACGCAGCACAAGACTTGAAAGTTCCCCTAGTCTCCCCAGTAAGTCCAGTCTTGCATATGTATCTGAGAAGGAAAGGACTCTTCCAAGCCTGAGAAGTAGTACGAAACAAGTCAAAAGGTATTGTTAGTCACTTCTAAAACAGTTCTAGTAGTTTAGGGAATTACTTCCACCATTCATTTCTACACCCTCTTATGACCCTTGTGACTGAAAGCTATCATGGGTGATTTAAAGCAAAACTGAAATGCTCTCTTGGTTGGTTGCTTTGACTGGAGTAATGAACAGCTTGCATTAACACCGTCATACGTTCCTCCTGCTCAGCTGGGGAAAGTGATGCGTGTGTACATTACTAGTCTGTTACAATATCAAGTAAAAACTTTACACTTGAACCACGGGTGAATTTGCTGTATATGAACCCTTTCTAGAGCTTCTGGACTAGCCGGAAGTCTCCTCTGGTATTTATATCGAGGAGGGCTATACTAACTTTATGTGTCCTTCCTTCCACTCTTCCACTGAGATAAATAAAATAATACACTGGTGTTTCTATAAATATTGCTCTCCTAATCTTCTCTGATGTTGTGTTATATACCAGGAACAGAAAATCATGTATTTTGGGACTACAGAAAGTAAAGTAGGATGGATGAAACACTTCCCAATGTCTATATAGCCAAGGCATTAGTTCTTTCAGTCTGACTCTTATCCAACCAAACGTTTGATGTGGTAGTGTTTACAGGAGCAATGGATACATAAGGAGATTGTTGGGCGTGTTTTCATCTGAAAGAGGCCTTGTTCTTAGCATAATCATTGAATGGTAAACACTGTAATCATCACCTTTTGGTGGAAGCTGGTGGTTCTGATGTGTGTCAAACTATCTTTTTCCAGCAGCTGTGAACAGTAGCAGTGTAGTTACCAACAGTTATTAAAAAGGAGTGGTTTGAGGACAGTTTTGAAACTTGGCGGGTCACTGTTGCCTGTCTTTTAGTATTGGTTATATCATCTATAACTTACTAGGTATAGATGACAAAAAGTGTAACACTTCTCAGGTAGTTTTTCAACATTATGTTGAACAGTTTCAGTTCAGTTTCATAAGATGTACTTTGGCTGTTTTCTTCAAAACTCTACACATGGGTCCATTTTGCTTTCTTCTTTCCAGCCACCAGCTTAATAGAATTCATGGTTGTCAAAACTTGAGTTTGAGAGAATAAAAAAAAAAAATAAATCTGAAACTCATGATATTATGTAGTCATCTGTATATCTGAAGCCAGTTTCAGAATGTTTTATGGGATCTGTTGTAAGCAATGCCAGGCATTTGGCTGCTTCAGAGTGGTGAGATACATGGAGTGAGGTGCTGCCTAGAACTAATCAAGAGGAAACTGTCAGTGGAAGGGTATGAACGGTCTACTGACTCGTATGCTTCAGAAGTTGATCTAGTATGTCTGTGTGCACAGGCTCTAGCACATCACACGTTCTCTTCAGGGTTCGTTCTGTTTTAAAGAGAGGGCATAAGCACTGATGCCAGTGGGCATTCAAGAAACAGGAGGCCTGGCCTTTTTGAGTCTGTCTTCATTCTTTCCTCGACCAGGAGAGTGCCCCAGTCTTAACCAGTAAGGCAAACAAGACCTATTACCTCTCTTGGATGTGTACAAACTTAAATTGGCTTGAAGGTAAATCAGTCAAAAGGGATGAACTCTTACTTGCTTCCCAAAGCTTTTTGTGTATTTTTCATTGCAGTAGTCAAGGGACTAAAAAACAATAATTGAGACAAGGGATCTGTAACTTAGTCGTGAAGGTATTCCTGTGGGAGCTGGGGCTGTGGGTGTGGGTATGGGTTCCAGTCAGTGGGTTGGTACTCTAAAGATGAGCCACCTGCTTCTCGGTGCAGAAGGAAAGCAGCAGTGGCCAGAATTCTGTATGCAAACTTTATCCTCTGAATTTGTTGATATCCATAATAGACTTAAGTGATAGCTAGTAATCTAGTTAGCAGTAATGAATGAGTCTTCACATTTGTGAACATTTAAGTTTAGGGGCCATCTCACCATCTGGGGACTCAGAAAGACTTGGAAACTAGGCTTTCAGAAACACCTTTTTGGATTGGCACATACATTCTGCCTGACTGCCATCTGAAGCTGTGAAAATGAGTCATGTGAATCTCACCTGTAGCCTTGTCTCGGCAATTCCAGGTGAAATTCTTTCCCTTCCCCCAAGTGGGTGTCTGCTGCCACATGTTTTAGTGTACTGGCAATGATGAATCTAAGCCTTACTGTAGCCACAAATTGAAGGGAATAGATGTACACCCACAAAGCATGCACTGCCTAAAATCTGAGTCATGGCTGTGAATCAGAGATGTGCCCATTGCAGATGGTGAAAGAGATTTGGGAAGACATAACATTCCTGTCGAGAACAGCAGTAGTCTCCTTTTGGGCTAAGGAAACCTTCCACCTGCGTGCAAGTAGACTCTAGCCTTAAGAAACCTCTGTCCATTGAGAAGACCCCGCAAATTAATACCTGTCATCCATTTTTGAGTAAAGTAACTGAGAAATTACACTAGTTGCTCCTCAGCCCTCTTTCCTCAAGGCAGTAATCTTGCCTGTTTTGGATGCCCTTCCACTTTCAGAGCACTGGGTAGTTAATTTTTAAAAATGTGTATTTTAAAATACATGTATATAGTTTGACAGATAGGATGGAAGAGAAATAGAGCTTGTGTCACTGAGTGCGACTGGTATTTACTTAGTGGGAAGGGGCAAGTGGGGACGTGTATTCTGGTCCTGAGTGACAGCCTGGCAGCTGGGGCAAAAGAGTGTGGGGTTTTGGATGTGGACTGACAGACCCTCTTCATTCTTTCCCACACCCAGGCACAACCTTTGAAATGCAGACTTGACAGGCAGAGCTGGAATATCTGCTCCTTCCCTTCCTGGTGCAGCTCCCGTGAGCGTAAGGGCTGCGTGTCTGGACAAGCCTTGCTTTGCCAACCAGTCGATAGGGAAAGGTAGTGCCGTCGTCCTGCTCGCAGGGGAGGAAGTGCTGGGAGCGAGACGGGCGGAAGGTGGACTGCTCGAGGCGGCGTGCCGCGGCGGTGGGGATTTACAGGTGGCAAAGGAGGGTGTGATCTGCGTGGACTTAATTCTAATATAGGGACAAAGGTCATAAACTGTGTGTACAAAAATGCCAAGAAGCATGGGGTAAAGTTCTTAATAGTGTATTATCTGAGGTGGCTGAGGAAACCGTAGGTTATATGTGTCATGTGCAATGACACAGGTGAAAATATGGCAGGTAAAATTGCTGCTTTGCTCTTGCCTTTTTTTGGTTGGTTTATAAGTCCTTTTGGAAAATAAAATACAGCCTTTGGAAAAACATATATTCAAGAAGTTTAGTTTGGAGGGATTTTTGTGGGATGTTTAATTCACGCATCCTGCTGATAAAGACTCTGGGTTTTGCATCTTCCAGAATTTCCTTCCACGCTGTCTAAAATGGCCATCGTGCTTTTCCACATCCGTAACAGGGGTTGGTTGGCTGAGCTCCAGACTCGGTAAAGTTGTTTCTCCTTGCAGGGGCTGGTTTTGCCTTCTTGCTGCATGGAGCTCTTCTTTCTTGCCATACCCTTTTAGGTTTTGTGGCCTAGCTATATGTTTTGTATGTGGTAATTACACAAAGTGCCTTAAACCTTTTTTTTTTTTTTTTTTTTTTTTAAATCCCTGCTTATGAAGGTATGTCACAAGTTTCTACTCCTGTGTCTGCTTCTGTAACGAGCAGTTTGGCCTAGCCTTCCGTAGAATGTGGTTTTATTATTGTCATACTCATGAGAGCTCTGGAATACTTAAATAAGGTTTTCTTCAGGCATTTGTCATTGGTCATTTCTGATAGGTGGCTGTTTTGAACATCAATAATAAAACTAAAAAAATCAAATTAAATCCTGCCCATGCAGACTAGAGTTTTGGTACCACTCCTACAGAGCACTGCAAACCATCAATTAGTGCTTCACATGCTAGAGAGTAATATTTTGCAACTTTTTGTTGTCCTTAGAAATCCTTTGGGGGTTATTTTGTTCATTTTTGTGTCTGTAAAATGTGTCCATTAAAATGCTTTTGAAAACTGTCACTTAGCTATGTACTAGCTAGAGTATGGACAACATAAATGCAAACTCCTTTTCAAACCATCATCTGTAGTGATGGAGGAAGCGACAGTGACAGGACATCCTCGTATGTATCCTCTGCTGAGGCTACAAAGAATTACAGTATTTATGTTCAATAACAACTGCTCTAAAATCACTATTTTAGGAGAAGTTGCAGCATGGAAAGGAGAGATCCTGCCACTGACTTGGTTTCACACAATGGGATTATTAATTTCTTCACTCAACAGAATCACTGGCTGATTGGGAAAATTTGGGGAAGGTGGCAGAAAGCTATCAAACCTGCTTGGGGCAGTTACCATCAGCAGGCTGTTCTCATCTTTTCTGAAGCCACTGGTATAATGCCATTCCCGTGGTAGCTCTGCAGCAGCATTACTCTCTTGATTTGATTGCAGCTGTGTGGAAACGTGGGTGCTTTCCTTAAAGTGTATTGTTAGAGCAGAATCTCTGCTTTTATTGGAGACGTTCCAGCCCTAGTGACTGTGGGGAGAGCAGTGTGACAATACATTCTGCTGAAGAAGGCAAATAGGAAGAAATTAAAATGTATTGCTTCTCCTTTGTTAGCATGAAGGTATTTTGGATGCGTGAGCCTGTCCACTGCAGCCTTCTACCAGCAGAGGTAGCTACGGCAGCTCACCTTGCTCAGCGCTGGCTCTCTCCTCCCTGCCCTCACCAGGTCCTCCTGCCTGCTGGGATTCAGCTGGTCCCAAAGCCAGTCTCCCACAGCAGCAGCCATCTTTTCTTCTTAACAGTATGTTTTGGAGAGGAAAATACTCTCCACTGTGGAGTCAATATTTAGGAAATGCTTTAGCAAGGCGAGCTATCTGCGGGGTCCAGCAAGGAGAACAGGAGAGCTTAGAGGGCACAGGACATAACAAAAACGAGAATGAAACTTGGGCACACACACTTGGGAGCTGGGAAGAGAGGGTCCAGCTGGTGCCATGCTCTTATGATTTTGGGAGTGGGATTGAAAGTTAGGACCCTGCGGGGATGCATTTCTGCTGAGACAGCTGCAACCTTTTAGCAGATTTGGGTGGGAGGGTAAAAAGGGGAAGATGCTTTGCATCCTAATCAAATGCCTTCTCTGAGCAAGGATACCACAGGCTATGGAAAAATGTACCTCGCTTTTCTACTAGAATCCTTCTGGGTAGAGGCGACCATCATTCTCTCAGGAACAGGAGGCTTGGGGAGCGCTGCAGCTTTTGAAAGGTACTGATCATCCTCTTGCCAAGGCAAAGAGGGAGAGAGAAGGACTGGGAAACAAGATGGGTGTGGAGCTGTTTGCAGCCAAATCGCTGTTACAGTAGAAGGGCTCTAGAAAGGTGGGGAAAGATACAGTTTGGGATTTCAGCGTGTATGAAATAGCAGAATAGGCAGATGCAGAACTGGCAGTACAGAAATACTTGCTGTATTTTGATGTGTGGTGCATCAGCTTTGCCTAGGGTGGGAGAAAACCCTAACCTACAGTTCTTCAGTTGGGCAGTTTGTAAGGACAAGGACAGGTAACATGAGAAACTTCATGTTTGATTCCCCAAAACTTACTATGCTCCTAATATCCTCTCTCCTTGAGTTCCCATTACCTGCTTCCTCAACCCCAAACCATCTCCCTTTGAGTTTTGAGTGGAGCATCTTTTGGTATGAGCTTTTAAAGCCTTGTTGAAAATAAAAGGCTCCTCAGTTGAGGATTGTGCATGTGAGTGAAATGTGGGATCTAAACTTGATTTGAGGATGAAGCTGGAAATAGTGAAAGCAATGAGAGCTCCAGGTGCTGATATCAAACTTCCTTTCCAAACTTCTTGAAATGGGTTAGCAGTGCTGTATGTGAGTCCCGAGCGGGCAGGAGAGAATGGGAGAAGCCCCGAAGCAGAGGAACAGACCGGGAATGGAGCCAGGGAATCTGTACCTGTCTTACCGATTGAAACAGGCTACAATGAATCATCGTAGGGGAGGAGGATGTGACAGTAGAAAATAGATATAGTAAATCCTGTTGTTAGGAGGCTAGTGCTGCACTGCTGAATGCCTCCTTATTGTTTTAAGGTTCCTGTCTGAAATTTGTTTGCTTTTTCTTTAGTGTCTTTATGGGTTTGGGGTTTTTTTTTGTATTTTTGTGGCAGAAGCAAATATTAAGAAAGAATTTTTAGATGTCTGGGTCTAGTAATCTGGTTGGAATACATAGGACAGCCTTGTGGTGAGAAAATGTAAAGATTTTAACCATTTATGTTACAGAATACTTGTTTTCACACATTCATCTGCATTTTCAGCATGCTAGCTGAGATAGCTTTCAGCATTTTGACTGTCGGCATGGTAAAGCACATTGACCAATATCTACACAAAATCAGCTTAGCTACAAGGTTCCTGTTTGTGTGAAGGAGAGGTTGAATCGCGTGTGGTTAGGCAATGTGCCTCTTTGGTGGCATTGCAAGCCTTTTGTGTGTAAAGTTGATTTGAGTCCTAATCATTCAACTTCCAGGTAGAACATTGGCTATATATTTTGCAAACTTCCTTTGTATTTGCTAAGGAGAGGAAATACGACTTTAATGCTGTCTGATAGTATCTTGAGTTCATGGAACATTAATCCTTGAGATCTAAAGTAGAAAATCAGAGTTACAACTTTTGAAATTAATTAAATATAAAATCCATTTAGTTAAGATGCCTGTTTTTCAAACTTAATTAAAAACCCTATCTCTGTTTCTTCAAAACATTAAAGAGCGTAGTCCAACTAGAGTAAAGTTCAGATATTGCTGAGAAGTTCTGGAGTTGCCTGTGGCCAGTTAAATATCCAGGTTTTTCAGGTAACAGTGATTATTGTGTCAGAACAATTATTAGTTACAGGTTTTGACTGTGGATTGCCCTTTTCTTTAAGCTTTACTTATTTGTACTTGGATTTTGTACTTCTTCACCGTTATTGTGCATGAATGTGATGCAAAATCTGGAGTCCACGTTCTGACTGAGTAAGATCAAAACCACACACATTCATTTGCTTTCCCCGAAGAGTGTTTTTAAAAAGGTATTATATATGGACGCTAAGTACTTTCCAGTAAAAAGCCCTCAGCGTGACGCAGTAAACTTAGTAGGAAATACTGTATACCCATCCTGTGGAAGCTAGTGTACCATGCTGATGGGAATTTAAGATACATGAGTACAGAAGGAGAACCAAGAAGGGATCCTGGTTTGGTGGGCTGGTCACTCGCATGGAAGTGCAGAGGCCTGGATGCACGCTTTGCCTCCCAGGTGACGTCTTTTGCTCCACTTGAAACAATCCTTGACTAAATCTGGGAAAGTGTTGTGGCACAAAGCAGTTCTGGGTATGCACTGTGGTGGGCAGTGCTGTGGATCTGGAGAAATGTGGAGACACATCTGGGAGGAGAAGCCAAGACTTGCCCCAGGTAGCCAAGAAATGGGAGCGTGCTTTCTGTCTGGCCTGGTGGGGTCCTGGATTCCTCTGTGCTTGGCAGCATGGCTTCAGTAACAGGAGAGGAGAGGGCTTGCTCCCAGATTAACCTTTAGCTAGGTGATTAGAGCGTGCCCCTAAGAGGCTGGTTTGAATTACCTCGGGCTCGGTGTAGGGAACTGAGCCTGGGTCTTCTCTTTTTTGGGTGTATGTTCTAACCACCAGGCTATTAAGTAAAAGGGGTAGGTGAGAAGGTTGCTGGCTTCCTTTGGCTCTATTTTAAAAGGAAGTATCTGCCATCAGTGCACTTCGTAGGGTGCCTAATCTTGTTGTGTTTCTGAAAACACCTTTCAGATTGAGCCCCTTAGGGGACTTGAGCAGATTCTGGAGCCTGCTCAGGCTGCAGTGCTGAGCTGTTCAGCCCTGCTGAGACTGAGGCAGTTCTGGACATGCACAGAGGTGAGACACCACCTATCTGGAATGTCTGAAAATCACAAAAAGTAAGGTGCCTCTGTGTATGAACTTTCAGGATCACAATTTTTGTCATTATTGGATTTAGCTTGATGATATGGCACGATATTTTAATTTTGAATAAGCCTTGGCCTGATAAAGTCAATCCCCATCTCTGTGAGAAGCAGAGATTTTTCTTTTTTTTTTTTCTTGATAACATGCAGCAAAGGTCTTGAACAAAACTTCATGGGCAATCCCACGGTTGGATTAGTGCCCTCATTCAATCAGAGTGTGCTAAACACAAACCCTAGGCAGAGCTAAACTACAAAGCAGAGGAGATTTTGACAATGCTAAATAGTGAAAGCATGAGGGGAAAAATATCTGAAATCGTCTTATGATTATTAAAACAAAAACACACACGTACATGAAACCAGCAAAGTCTTAGACTTTGGGGTGGCACAGGGATCTGGCAAGCAAACAACCTGCTCTAGTTGGATGCTTTGATATTAGTTGGAAGCTGTAACAAAGCAAATATTTCAGGACTCCTTGTAGGTTTCTGTGCATGAGCTGACCATGAGTGCGTTGGCCACTTTCTCCTTCCCACACCACCACTGATCCCAGCTACCTGGCAGCTCCTTGCACTACCCCTCTCCAGTCACGCATTCTCTCTTTCCTCCCTTCAGATTCTTAAAAGACTTTATGCTCATCTCTTCTTCCCAACTCTCTTCTACTGTACTTCTCAGCCTTTCCACCCAAATACACTACTTCATCTGCGGTTGCACCCATGTCTGTGCTACGGATTTCCTTGAATTGGCGTACCCTCTCGTGCATCTTGTTTGCTTGCACTGGCCTTCTGTGCATGCATGCATTTAGAACTACCAAGAGGCAATGGTAAATGCATCTTCACTAGAGTCTGGTCTGTGCTGGCATTAATGCAAACTTTTAGAAACATTTAAAAAATCTTAAGGAGTGCAACCTCACCATCTGGCTTCTTTCTTCAGTAGTTATTCAATGGTACCTGCATCAATTGGTCCAGCAAAAATTGTAACATTAATAACAGTAGGTTCACCAGTAGGAGACTAGATTGCTCAATTTGTATGAAACTGTCTGAGAATATGTGGTGGGACAGCATAGTTTACATTTCAGGCTGATCCAATTGATGTTAATCTCCTTTCCGCTGCCATGCATGGAACCTTACAGGTGAGGAATGACTTTAATTATGGGTAAATTATGTCTAGTTCATGGGGCTGAGGCCACTGATTATACTCAGAAGACATAATGAAATAAACATGCATAAAATTGCATGAGAAAATTAAAACCTATGTGAGAGGAGCTAAAGGGAAAATAGAGAGAATGAAGCTGAATGGCAGAATGAATACCATTAGATTTGCCAGGCCAGGTTCTCTTTCCCAATGCATTCTCTTTCCCAAATGCATTCTGGTCCCAATGCATTCTCTTTCCCAAAAGGAAACACATAAGTAGATGAGAGAATTTGGCCTACAGGCTTTAATCCAAAAACTTATTGGGCAACTCACAAAGATTTGATAAGGAAAATCTACCAGATACTGCAATAGGGATGACCTTGCTCTGCCAGGTACCTTCTGGTGGCTTGGAGCATGGTGGCAACTCCTGAGTGACTTTACTCCTCAGGACGTTTCCATTTGCAGAAAGAAGCTGTGGTGGCTGCCCTAGCAGCTGGAGAAGGTGACAATGAGTCAGGCTTGGCCTCTAGTATCAGCTGCCAGCATGCAAAAAAAACCAGAAAACAAGTATGTTACTTCTTGCTGCGGATGAAGACTCCATGGTGGTGCCTGAGCCCATCCTGTTTCTGGTATTACTGATAACATAGCATTAATGCGAGCTGAAGCGCTCTCCCTGGCTTAGCTGTTGGTCGGATTTCCTCCCTGTGGTGCAGCCTTGCCTGGGAAGGGCTCCTCCCTCGGCGCACAGCATGGGTCAGCTGCAATGACTTTCAGCTACGATAATGTAAGAGGTTGGCACCTGAGCCCCAAGCAACTTGATAGAAGAGCTGTAGGACTGTAGATCATCTCTTTGAGTCTGTGCTGGTTTCAAGGGATATGCTTTGATTTAAAAATATTTGAAGGATGAATATAAGCAAGCGGGGAGACAATCTAGGGGCATAAAAAAGCTACAATAAGGGATGGCTGGGTGAACCTAAAGGAATTTCAAGCTGAATATGAGGAAAACCTCCCTTACCATTATTTCTAACAAACTATGCAGCAGCATCCCAACATTTTGGGATGCTTAAAACTGGAATGTAACAAAGAATAAGAAACACAACTCAGGGAGGCATTTGGCAAGTACAGAGTTTGGTGAACTAGAAGACCTCTACCATTTCTAATTTATTTTGATTGAGATGCTGGGGGAGAACATCCACAGAGCTCCGAGGAGCTTTGTTCTTTATCCTTTACAGAAATTAAATACAAGATCAAAAAGAAAACAGATTATTTATTTTAAATATAATTACACTTGTTTGTGTGTCTCTAAATGAGCTGCAGAATAGTTGCAGTTGTTTTATAGCACTCAATTCTTTTCTAGATCTCTACTGAAAGCAAAGACCTACTGGTCTTTGTTTTACTGAGTAGACAGTTTATAATCATAGGCAGTTTTGCATTTAATAACAAACTTTGAAACTTAGTGTGTAGGAATTATTAAAATTTGTATTTGTTGAATTAATATATCCTTTTATCTGGATAAAATTTCCATTATTTTAACAGCATATATAATCCTTTTTTGATGTTATGAGATCATAGAATGGTTTGGGTTGGAAGGGACCTCAAAGATCATCTAGTTCCAACCCCCCCTGCCATGGTCAGGGACACCTTCCACTAGACCAGGTTGCTCAAAGCCCCATCCAACCTGGCTTCAAACACTTCCAGGGATGGGGCATCCACAACTTCTCTGGGCAACCTGTTCCAGTGCCTCACCACCCTCACAGTAAAGAATTTCTTCCTTATATCTAATCTAAATCTACCCTCTTTCAGTTTAAAGCTGTTACCCCTTGTCCTATCACTCCATGCCCTTGTAAAAAGTCCCTCTCCAGCTTTCTTGTAGACCCCCTTTGAGCACTGGAAGGCTGCTAGAAGGTCTCCCTGGAGCCTTTTCTTCTCCAGGCTGAACAACCCCAACTCTCTCAGCCTGTCCTCGTAGGAGAGGTGCTCCAGCCTTCTCATCATTTTTGTGGCCCTCCTCTGGATTCGCTCCAACAGGTCCATGTCCTTCTTATGTTGGGACTCCCAGAGCTTGGACACAGTACTCCAGGTGGGGTCTCCCGAGGGTGGAGTAGAGGGGCAGAATCGCCTCCCTTGACCTGCTCGTCATACTTCTTTTGATGCAGCCAAGGATGCAATTGGCTTTCTGGGCTGTAAGCACACATTGCTGGCTCATATTCAGCTTTTCATCCACTAATACCTCGAAGTCATTCTCCTCAGGGCTGCTCTCAATCCACTCATTGCCAAGCCTGTATCCATGTTTGGAATTGCCCTGACCCAGGTGCAGGACCTTGCACTTGGCCTTGTTGAACTTCATGAGGTTCGCATGGGTCCACCTCTCAAGCCTGTCAAGGTCCCTCTGGATGGCATCTCTTCTCTCTTAGAGTATCAACCACACCACTCAGCTTGGTGTCACCTGCAAACTTTCTGAGGGTGCGCTCAATCTCACTGTCCATGTCACCAACAAAGATGTCAAACAGCGCTGGTCCCAATACCAACCCCTGAGGAATGCCACTTGTTACTGGCCTCCACTTGGACATCAAACCATTGACTGCAACTCCTTGAGTGCAACCATCAGCCAATTCCTTATCCACCGAGTGGTCCATCCGTCAAATCCATGTCTCTCCAATTTAGAGATAAGGATGTCATGTGGGACAGTGTCAAATGCTTTAGATGTCTAACTTTAGAAGTCTACAGTGTAAATCTGTGCACCTGAGCTACTCATCTTCTGTTCTTATATAGTCAATAGCAAAAAGTAGGTACTTTGTGGTTCCTAAGCTGTTCTGGCTCCTTTCAGAGAAGAAATACTCCAGAGATGCTATTGGCTCTGTTGACTGGATCTCTACCAACTATGACAGGAATTTTTAGTTATTTGGTTCTACATAGATACCTACATTTATGTAGATGAATCCTGTGCTGGGAGCTTGGCCATGAGGAATGCTATGAGAGCGAACCAAGGCTGGGCCCAAAACTTGTCAGGAAAAAACCTTGCAATTTCTCTGTCCTGAATTTATAGAATCACAGAATGGTTTGGGTTGGAAGGGATCTTAAAGAACCTCTAGTTCCACCCCCCCTGCCATGGGCAGGGGCACCTTCCACTAGACCAGAAAAGAAATTCGTTACTGTGAGTAAAGAATTTCTTTCTAATATCTAATCTAAATCTACTCTCTTTCAGTTTAAAACTGTTACCCCTTGTCCTGTCACTGCACTCCCTGATAGAGTCTCTCTCCTTCTTTCCTACAGGCTCCCTTTAAGCACTGGAAGGCTGCTATAAGGTCTCCCGGAGCCTTCTCTAGGCTAAAGGACCCTAACTCTCTCAGCCTGTCCTCGTAGGGGAGGTGCTCCAGCCCCCTGATCATCTTTGGGAATGTTTGAAAAAGCACCAGGAGCAGCTGTGGAAAATCAGTTCCTCAGGGTGCTGTAAGAAGAGGGGGGCTTATTGAAACTGACTGTGGTCGTGGAGGTTGGGTGTCTAGGAAGAGGACGTGGAGCTGACAGAACTTGTTCCTAATAGGGCTGAAGTCAGTAATCCTTGGCACAGCTCAGGCTGCTGGTGCCTCAATTACTGCAAGATAAAGCTCTGTTCTTTGAGCTAATGCCATAATGCAATTAGGATGAGGCAGTACTGATAAACTCTTAGCCTTTAAAGGGCCGGTTGTTAAAGAAAAAGTGACACCAGCCATGCCAGATGCGCTGTAGCCCCGCTTTGACAATCTGCCCGACCAACCTTTGCTGTGGCGGAGGGCCACCATATTGTACCTGCCCACGGCTCAGGAGTGGGAAGGAGTTTTGGGGATAGAAATTAGGGAAGAGGTGGGAGCAGAGGAGAACATGATAAAGGTCATAGCCGTGCATGGTATGGAAATTACAAGTAGAGATTATGTTCACTGCCTCTTTTCATACAAAAACTATGGGACATCAAATGAACTTAGCAGGAGCCAGGCTAAAAACAATAAATAATTAAATGAAGTGGATTTTCACAGAATGGGTAATTGAGTGGTTAGGCTCCTTGCCTAAAGGATGTTGTGACTGCTAAAAGTGTGTGTGGCTCAGGAGGAGACTGGACAAGTTCATGGAAATGTGTTAAGGGCTCCTAATACCAGAGAGGCTGCATCCAGCCCAAGAAGTCCCTGAAAATGGCTGGAGACAGGAGAATATTGGCAGAAGTACAACATGTTCTTGCACTGTTCCTGTACTCTGATCTGGGCTAATGCTTAGGAAGGCAAGATACTGGGTTAGATGCACCTTAGTGCTGACTTTTGCAAGCACTTTTAAGTATTCTTTCATCTCCAGAAAACTCTTTAATCTTCCTTAAGCCAGCAGCTTTTTTTCCAGAACAACCTTGCATGTTCATCATAGCATAGAACTGTGTTTTCTTTTCCTGTCATGTTATAATAGTGTATTTGTTTTGTTGGCTTTACTCATACTTATTTTTAAAATGAGTTATTCATCTCAAGGGAACAAAACTAATGAAAAAAACCTTATTTATGCTAAAGCATTTCTGGGAGATCTGTTTTTGTGCTTTAGAAGATGCAAAAGTAAATTTCACTTGCTGAGGTCAGACTTTCATCTAGAATAAGCTACAAAGAGCTGTTTCTGTTTCTTTTTAAATTATTTAAAGTGATCTCGGAAGACTTTTGGTATTTAATAATTATGAGTTTGTCCTAAAAGCTGATGAGCAGCAACTCCAAGAGAGCATTGGCTTTGCTTATCATGCCTTGAATTAATGGCACAAAACATGCAAGACCTTCATTGTGGAAAGTGCAAAGAATAATAATGGGTGTAATAAATTCAAGAAATATTTTATTTTTAGTTCTTTCTTTAAGATAATAGGAAAATACTTGAAAGTGTATATTTAATGTTCCTCAATTTTCTGAGGGTTTTTGTTTTTTTTTTTAACCCTTGGGTGATTTGAGAGATGCCATTAATCATGAAGAAGCGCAGATAGCTAAACAACTGAAAATAAACAAAGGTTCTTTGCTTTTATGATCAGCAGCTCTAGATACAGGGGCTGATGCAAATCTGCCATGGGTATAGGATCTAATTAGGAAAGTTGTTACCCAGAGGCACTTCGTACTTTTCTATTCCCCATCCAAAGGGAAGTTCACTTGCATTTTACTTTTATCTGCTCTGACGAGAAGAACTGTACTCCTTTCTCCCTTTCATGCCAACCTGGATTAATGATCACAAGGCAGGCGAGAGCGAGCCTGGTGCCCAACTGACCAGCTTGTCACTGCCAAAGGCAACGTGAGCATCGACAGCCTTCAGCTTTCTGTCCTGCCTCTGGGACTCTTGCTGCTGTCTCCCATGAGGAAAATAGGGTGGTGGGGCACAGAGATGGCCACGGGTTTGTGGCAAGTGAGGGCTGATAGCGTGGCTAGAGCACGTTGCTCAGCTGAAGGAAGACTCTATCAAATCATTATCATAAATCTGCTTTCGCTACGGGAAGAGCTGAGTGAAAGATCTGGTTTTAATATTTCTGAATATGCTGTGTAATTGTTATTATGCAACTACAATTGTATAATCCCGGGCAACTGTCTCAAAAACAGTCTGTTTCCAAATGTCCAGGTTTAAACCCGCATTACAGAGATGTTGGGTGCTCACAGAAAGCGCTGCAGTCCCTGGGATGTGTCTTTTGGATGTGCAAATGCTCTACGAAGTGCAAAATTCACTGACAAGCGAGATGCTCAGAATCTCTGGTGGGGAATCTAAAAATAAGTATACTCTCAGCAGTTTTGGCCTTCATCTTCCTCTGCTTCACATGCTCGCTGTGAAATGGGATAATGGTATCAGCTCAACTCGGGGTTTTTGAGAAGAAAAGCACTCAGATGCTGTAGTAAAATTTTCATTTAAATTTTCATAAATAAATGGCTAATATTGCACCTGGTGCAGAGGCTGGGTAGTGCACTATAGGTAAGGTTTGGGACTATGCAGTGGATATCTATTTAGTGAGTCAGTAAGCATTCAATGCAGCAGGAATCCTGTGACAAGAGAACCGTGCGGTTGTGCAATCTCAGCTCTACCCGTTTGTCTCTTTTTGTGATGGTACAGCTACCTTTTTTTTTACTCTGTCACCTTTACAGAATGAAGATTGTATGGGCATTTGAAAATGGCACCTTGAAAAAGGCACCATCTTCCCCATGGGCATGTGTACACAGAGGGCTTGGCTCAGTGAAGCCTTTAGGGATTTTAAATACCTCTTGAATGTGAATGATGGTGCTCCTACCATTGCAATGGTAATGGATTGTTTTTAGCAGCAAGGGGAGCTGTGTAAATGTTTAGGCAGCATAAGTATGATCCAAATCAGAAAGAAAAAAAAACCACAAAAACCCAACCTAAACATATACTTGTTATGAGTTAAAAGTTATCCTTAAAGAGTGCAATGAGCCTGTGTCCTTGGTGGCAGCAGGTAATAACATCTCGGTGATAACTGATACCTTGAGAAATTACCCCTATGTAAGGAAGGGTTCAGAAGAGCGTGTGTGCTAAACTGTTCTGTTATTACCTGCTAGCACTTCTCTACGCTTACTCCCACAGGTAACGTTATATCACTCAGTCTGGAAGTCAGGGAAGGAGCAGCAAAGGCATCTGCAAAACCAGACTGCTCTCTTTATTTCTCTCTTTCCTGTTGGAGAAGAATTTCTGCCTGGTCAGAAGTACATGCCAAAATTATCAGTGAACGTGTAGGGCGAGCTGATTAATCTTCAGAGTAAAATGCCTTCAGTGGGACAGCAGAAAGCCCGGGTGAGAGTTGAGGCTAGCCCCCGCGATGCTGCGCTGGCCTGTGTTGCAGGAGCCCCAGCCTGCACCCACAGGACCCTGCTGCCGAGAACCAAGAGCTGCTTCCAGCACTGCTGCTTCTCCAGTGTCCTCCCAGCAGGAATGTAAAGCCCCAGATGATGAAGGGTGAGAAGTTTATGCAGGTTGTGTCTCCAGATCTGCGTGTGTAAAGCTCCCGTTTGCGTTATTTGCTCTTGCTCAGTACTCAGTTTGTAAGTACTGAGCCAATTATTTATAGATTCTTGAAATTAGCTTTTGAGAAGATTTGACTTGTCTTTTTTTATCAAAAACAGACACGAGGCCTAGTTTTTTCAAGTCAGCTGAGTATATTACTGAAAGGATTGGTTTTGAATGAATCCAAATTTTTGAAGAAGGAAAAAATTACCTTTTTTTCCAAACTGACGCTCCAGAAACGGCAGTTTGAATCAATATACTAGAATGTTTCTATTCATCTTCATAATTTTTTGGACTGCTATTTTTCCTGATTTTGAAGCAGCAGGCACTGAGACCTGTTGTCGATGCCAGGTATACTACAGACCCCACTTCATACACACTTCCGCTCTTTGAGGTACATGGGGAGGAGTGTGGGCCTGATACCCAGAGATTTAACAGATGCCATGATCACCTGGTGAGACCTGCCTGTATCCTGCAGAGCTCTTACTTTCTCACAGACTTTGTTATTCCTCATACAATTATATCAGACAAGTTGACATAACAAAAAGGGATTTAGGTCCAAGAAATGAGATTGCTCGGTCCGCTGAACCCTCACTTTAATTCCTCCTCACCACCCACCCACTACTTTTGTGCCTCATTTTGCTGCACAGGCCAACAGGCTGAGGTTCAAGCTCAAATAAAAACTAAAAAAAAACCCCAACAAAAAAACACCCATGAGCTGGGCATTCCTAAAAAAACTCGCAAACCTGCTTAAGCAGGCCCCTAAAATCTCAGCAGGATTATCACTGAGATACCAGGTATTTCTCTAGGCTGAAGTGATGCAATCTGGTCCAGGGATGCTGGGCTTTTCTGATCTGTATCTTGCAGTTGAGTGTGTTTGTATCTGAAGCACATCCTGCGCGCTGGCTGGTGAAGCACGCGTTCCTCACCAACACAAGTCTGGCACCAGGAAGCATCTGGGACCAACTCTTCAGAGCCAGCTCTGCTCAGCAGAGTCTGAGATTTCATTCTTTGGGAAAGGTGGTGAGTGTTGTCTGACTTTGTACAAGGGAAAACGAGCTGAATTCAAAGGCAAACCAAGATGTTCTCTGTTTAAAAAACAAAACAACACAAAAACAACCCCTGAAAGCACTACAGTAAACAAACTAGAAAAACGCACAGCAGCTAAGGCATAGTAGGGCAACCCTCATGTGGGAGACCAGACCTCTTTGATATAGTCAGACAAACAAACAAACCGTAAAAACTGGCTGCAAGTATGGGTTTAGTGATTACTCAAAAATATTTAGTATTTGAATTCTCTCTGCTAATGTCATTCTGCTTATGCATCACTGTGAGGCCTCAGAAGTCATAAAATGTTCTTATATCAAATACAAATGGAAAGCAGAGGGTGCTATAATTCACCCGCTCCCGCTGCAGTCATGCTGCGTGAGATAATCTGGAATTCCTCAGCAGAGACCCTGAAGCTTGCAGTTCAACTGATCTGATGATCTTGATACCCTGTAAACGATTATTTAAAATATTCAAATTTAAAGATTTGTGATTAATTTGAAGGCAAGCACAGTTGTCAGCTGGATCATTTATTTCCACATAATGTGTGTCAAATTGTCTCTAGATTGTCATTTTTTCCAAGTCTGCTGCGCTGCTGTATATGGGTAACCAAAAGCTGCGGCGTACCAGTCGCTGTACTGCAGGGTATAGCTTAAGGGAAACTGTTGTTTTTGGAAACGGGACCGCCGTGGGGGACAGTCAGCAGCTCAAAGCTACGCTTGGTAGCTGGCGGCTTCTGTTTAAATCCAAGGGCCATGCAGTATTGCATGCTTAGTGTTACCTGGCAATAACAGACAAAATGCCAGAGAGGTGATGTTGCAGGCTGCGGCTGGTTTATGGGCTTCAGGATCTTCCCAACCTGCTCTGAATGATCAGCTGTGAAATAGTTAATAATTTTGATATACACTAGTGTTTTTAGGTTTCAGGGTAAGTAGTAGACAAATATGCAGGTGCATGCCTCTCTTGCTCCAGATTATCTACGGATGTAGGAATATCTTCAATGGATATATACAAGGTTCATATTTAAGAAAAAAAAAAGTCCACAGCTGTGCTTTTATGCTGCGACCCATGGGCATATTGTTGGAATCTTGTCCGTTGTGGTGGTTTCATGACCCAGTCCTCCTCTGGTTTCCAACTGAGGCGCTGAAGTAGCAGTCAATGTAAAAGCAGTCAGAAGGACCCGTTCCTGACTGCCTCGTGATCATCTTGCTTTTCCCCGTACTAACCATGACTTTCACTAATCATCTTTTTATCAGTTACCCCGAGTTCTCCCTCTGGCTTCTCTTCTTAATGTCTCACTATACTGAAATTTGAGAGTCAAAACTGAGCTGTTGTTGATACCACTGCTGTCAACTTTGTTGTGGGAGTCTACAAGCTAGGAGCGGCCTTTAAGTCTTCTGTCCCTCTAGAAGGCATACACCAATCACGCATTAATTAATTTATGAATATTTACATGTGTCCTCCTCTTCTTTGTGCCCAAACTACCAAAATCCTTATCTGAGCATCCTGTCTTAATTCCTGTAACCTTCCTCCCCTCAAGATGGAGTTACATATGACTGCTAAGCTAGTCTTACATCTGTTTAGCACCAAAATGGGAAAGTTTTTCTCCTGCCTGCTTCCACCCTATTTTCTTCTCTTCCTTGCCCCAGTCTGCTGCCTGCCAGACCCTGGGTTCAGCCTGGCAGAAAGCTCTCCACGTCTTGTTGCTGGATTAGTTTTCTGCCTTTTTAGTGAGTTGAGTATTCTGATGGTGGGCTCCAACAAGCACCAGAGCCAATGCAAAGCAAGAGGTGGCAGCAAGGAATAGGGATGTGGGAAACTGGGTGAATATTTTCAACACTGAGGGTGATGAGCCCAGCTAGACTCTGCCGTGGAACTTTACCTTCAAGCCTCCATCAACTTAATGGAGCCCTTGTGCAGTCCTTACGGTGCGTAGTTTCTACAGCGTTTCCTTGCCGGTCACTTTGTGCACGTTCCTTCCCGATGTGTCTCTCGTTTCAGCATGTGAGGTTTAAGCTGCTTGTCTGTACCTTGAACGCCCTTCAGAGTTCTGCTCCTCTCTGTTACTTTCTCCTGTCTTAACCCATAACCTTCACTTTACCAGTGATACTTTCATTTTCCACCCACTTTTTTTTAAATTTTATTCAGATATAGAGATGTGTGTATGTATACTTATACATACATTTATTTCATATTTGCCTCTGTATGCAAAGATCCCTCCCGCAGTTCATCAGCAAGATGAGAACCCTTTCCCCAAAATATGCGTCTTTGTATGGAAAGGAGTAACAACAATGTAGGACAAATGAAAGAAGCTACTGCTTATGATTTATATGAGGAAAGAGAGTAGTGTTTATTTGGCTTAAATACTCGGCCACTCTCCTCAAATATGTTTTATCTTAAAGAGTCAGCTTTGTGCAACAGGGGCTGTGTCGCATGTATTTGTAGGGCCCATTACACAGGAGGGACCTAATTCTGATGATTGTACCCTAACAGAAATATTTCATGACAACAAATGTAAGTGAAGCAAGTAAAATAAAATAACATCTGTCTTCAGTGCTTGGAAGCAGAAAATCATCAGAAGAAAGTGGTTTTTGAAGTTCTGCCTTTCTGAGATCTGATTTTGCATTTTCTTGGTTTTCGTGTCTAACCTAGGCAGCAGCAGGCTGTGCTGGCAGCAGCGGAGGCATTCCCGTCAAACACGTTTTCAAAAAAGAACTGCTACAGGAATTCCAGCTGTCACCCTGCTCACGGCGTGGCCTTTGCTGGCGGTGCTCTGGAGACTATCTTTAGCTTTCCATTTCGAGAGAGGTGGTGGTTGTCAAAGAAACCCCTAACTGATGTCTTTTTCCATTGCTTGTTATATAAAATACATTTTTTCAGTGTGTATCACAGGTCAAAGCCATAGGTGGTTGCTGGGAAACTTAAGATGACCACAAAGAGTTTGAAAAGGAGCGCTACAGGTACAGAAGGGAAGATGGGCTGTATTCAGATAAATTCAGATTCAATGTGGCTTTCATGACGTGGCACAGCAGCAGAAATAAGGGCAGAAGATGAAGTATGAAAGCTTCCATTAGTAGAGCTCATCTCCAAGGCTGTCAGTACTTCTGGGAAGGGACTATGTCATCTTCATAGGTTGGCTAAGTTTCATGGCTATCTTTTGTATATCTAAGTGTAATATAGCATACACTACCTAGCAGTTGGGGTCTTTTGTATGACTTTCCCCAGGCCAGACATACCAGGAGTGTGTGTGGGGTCAAATATTTCAAAACATCGGCTTGTTTCCCTGAACAAGGTAGGAGTAGAGTATCCGTAGGCAGCTGCTTGCCTGGGGGTCCCGTTCCCTTCTCCCTGACACCCTCCCCTGACGGTGCCTGCCATTTATTTTCTGGTGCCTGTGCAATGTACTTCTTTGCTCTTTCACTTTTTATAGCAATTGTGTTGCAGCTCTGATAGTTAAGCTTGTAAAAGAAGGAGGGTTTGTAAGGGCGGGTAATATATGTTATGAGACCAACTGATGTAAAACGTGATCAAGCGTTCCTGTATGCAAGCATTTTGGCAAGTCTGATGCAGTGTCACTGGAAACCATTACTCCCAGGCTGCTGCTATGTTTTTCCCAGCAGCAAAACAGACCTAGGACTGTTTCACCCTTCCAGAGCTACTCAGTCCTCACCCCATCCCTGAATTCACCGTTCCCTCAGAATGGGACTGTACTGTAAAAGAAGTGCAGTTCTGCAGGTCATTTGGAAGTAACCAAACAAAAGCAACAGTAATCTGTAATTATGTTAACTAATTAGCCCATTTGTGGGAGAAGTGATGTTAGCAGAGAGATTTCAGTAGGAGCAGAGGTGACAGGTTGAGACAGAGAAAGCATTTGCAGAACAGGGTCAAGTCAGTAGGAGATGAGATATTGAGAGAATTGTAATGAGCATAAAACCAATGTCTCTATTTATTCTGTACTATTTAATACTAAATAGTAGAATAATAATAATTAATCCTAAGTATTTTGTAAATATTCCTTGAGGATTGGGATTGAGATGTGAGAGGGAATTACTGTTTTGCAATGTTAAATGATAACTGTGCTTTTTTATTTATAATTCTTATGAGTTCATTCTAGTACGTAGCGGTTGGCAGGTTTCACCCGCATACTCTACAAGGACCTCTGGTACACTGGATGTCGTGTGTCACATACTGGATGTCTAGATGTAAACGTTGATGGTTAAAGAATTAAGATCATTTCTTGTAGTTCTCCTGGCAAGATCTGGCTGTATTCAGTGCTATACCTTTTTTTTTTTTTTTTTTTTTTTTTCCCCCCTGGCAAGTTTGATAGACTGAGCAGTTGCTTGAAAGCTGTGAGATTGACTTCCGGAGAAAGATTTGTCAAGGATGACTTTCTTCCCCAATAGACTGTGATTCTTTTCCATGCGGATGCCAGTTTGAGGCAATATGTGACAAACAGAAGTGTCTTGTTAATGGGAGTTTTCTTATTGTATGTGATGTTTGCTAGAGAATGACCCTAATTATTTCTTACATTTCTCATGCTCTGACATGAAGGTAGCGTTTATGCCTATCAGCTTTAGTGATATTTAAGCCAAAGTGCCAGTGTAAGAATACATTAAGAGTAGAAACCGAAGTTTATAATAATTTGTTTGGGTTTTTTTTTTTCAAGATTCATTGCTCCCTCCATTTCTACCCACTCGGAGTTAGTAGCTATCTAAAATGTGTCTAAAATTGAGACCTTCACAGCTGTGCAAACTCTGCAGCAACCAACCATTTAAGGTGGCCAGAAAGGAAAGCTACTTCAAGAATGGAGGCTTTTTTCAGGTTTAAAAAAAGTCATATTGAAAATTCTTTTGACCCTGCATCATAGCATGAGCAGCTGTCACCACATCTGACTAGGAGCCTGAAGGATTAGAAGGAAAAAACTTTGTTCACTGCAGAAAGGAAAGTTGTTATAGCGGTTTTAAGCCATTGTGTCTAATGGTGGGAGCTCTGCCTAATGCCTCCTTATCCTCCCTTGAGCTTTATGTCATCCCCAGCTCTTGCCCTACCTACAAAATTTTCTGCCTTTATGGTTTTCTCACTTTTAAGGAGATACTTTTGTTTTTCTAAAATGCCGTCTCCCACCACTTACTTGCTTAAAGCTCTAACTTACTTAAAGCTCTAACCCTGTCCAACTTCAGAGCTCCATTAAAAATTACAACCCATGCCAGGCTGAGCTGTCCTACCCTGTGCTGCCGCGTCTCTGCACCGTGAGTGCGTCAGGGCGAGGATCCCTTCCACAGAGCAGCACCCGCTCCCCTCAACCTGGGCGAGACCAGGACAAAGAGAAACGATTTGCAATAATACAGTGCACAGAAAGTCACTGTATTAAATACGTGGCATGTGTATCTCTTCAAAGGATTTTTAAAATGTCATTAAGTAAAATGTATTAATACAGGATGCATATTGCTAGTAAAAGTATGTCTTGCATCAAAAAAGAAAGCCATAGCAGCTTGAGTAAATGGTTAAACCATTGTATAGCAGTAAGAAATATGTGTATTGCTATGAAAAACACATTAAAGCAAACTACCCTTTTCAAGTCAAGGATTCAATCCTTATGCCTTTTTAAGGCACATACCAAGAGCAGCAATGAAACTCTATAGTTTTCAACTTCCAAAATAGTAAGTTAGAGGGAGGAAATATTAAATACATACAAGATAAGGAATTACAGGTTTGAGAGGGAGAAAGTCTGATCCTGCGTTTTTGGGTGTGATGCTGTTTTCTTGATTTGGCTCTAGTAAGTTGGCCATGATAATCTGTATTTCCTTCCATATATTTTGCTAATAATGCCAATGGGTTTGTAGTGGGGATGAATTTCACTGACTGCATAGGAAGAATGTTTCCTTGACATTTTCTTGCGAAGCTTTAGCAAAAATGTTTTTAAGTCTAAACTTGCAGCTTAGACGCTACTGCTATTTCTGCTGCTGAAGTCAGATAGTGAAACTGGCTTTGTAAGAGCAGACCATATTCAAAAGTGAATCTGTTTCAATTGTTAAGCAAAATAAAATGCAAAAACTGAAGAATTGAGACATGCTATAAGTATATTAAGATGCAGAATTGTCTTTTAGTGCTATAGTAACAAGATGTTAACATTAATAACATTGACAGTTAATAGTCTCATTAATAGTGGCACAAGATGTTAATGCTTAGACGTATTTATGGATTAAGTTTCCCAATAGTTGAGTAGCAATTTGGGCACTGTACTTTTTAAAATCCTACATTTAATAGTATACATATATACTTAAAATCAGTACCTTCATATTGTACCATATTATTGACATTTTCTTTTCTCTGAGTTGTGGATTACTAAAGCTGTGGACACGTAGTGCTCACCTAGTCAAATCTTACAGAGATTTGAGGTGGACTCCCTCCCAATGCAAAGGGGTATTTTAGGCTGAGCGAAGGCTTCCAGGGCAGAAACATTAAATAATTGATCTGCTCATCCGTCTCGGTGAACTGTTATGCTCCGCTTCACCTGTCTGTGGTTGACTGAATTCCCTGTAAAATGATGGCTGGAGCCAGTGAGCAGAGACCGGGGAGTCCGGGGGAGGCAGTGGCAGCACCCGCCTCGGAACGGACACGCAGGGTAACTGCCCTTGCTGCACCGGCTCTGCTTGGCGCAGCTTAAGGGATCGCGGTCACTAAAGACAGGAAAGCTCTTCTGATAGATCAGCAAGTGCCTATTTTTTTGTTTTAATGGCAAGCCAGAACAAGTCTATTTAACAATCAAGAAGTATGTATCTTGTAACAAACCAATTGGCAAGTTTGCTTTAGCATCTCACCTTGATCTACACGGGCATTTAAAAGTTCTTTGTTGTTTGGTTTTTTTTTTTTTTTAACTTTGAGGAAGGTCTTGTGCTGCTCTCCGAGCAGCAGTCAGCAGTCGAATTCGGGCTGGCAAGGCCTTGCAAGCAATTTGCCTGCCGTTGGTGTGTTCACCAGCATCGCTCCATGGGGTATGGTTCTGGAATGCGAGAAGACGACGGTGCCTATTCACTGCTGGGGAGTGTATTCGTAACACGGGTGAAGGGAGCAGCTGGTGCTTGCCTAGGTCCCTGTAAAATTTCTTGGTGAGGGAGTGGCAGTGAAAAGCAAGTTTCATGCAGAAGATTTGTTTCATAGAGTCCATATGTGCCTGCAATGCTTCCTTTAGGAAAATATTTGTATCCACCTGCACTCATAGAAAATTGTCTTAATGTAAAATTGCTATAGGTTTTGCATGTGTATTTTAACCACAATAGTGCATTGGTCTCCAGGATTAATAAAAGGGATTATGCTGAGATATAAAGGGATCAGTACTGAGTATTCGTGCATGTAATGGTGACATGGGGCTGGCTTAGCAGCAGCACTGAACACCAGAGCTACCTCCACCCTCCCTTCAGCTACGTCTTTCAGAGAAGGCGCGTCTTCATACTGGGGTATCTATCTTGGTCTAGAACCTAACAGAGTTGCTTAGGGTAGCTGGGATCACCTGGAACTGGTCACTGGAACTGGTCACCTTGGATCTGCATTAGTATTTTACAACAAGAGCGATGTCTTGATAGGAAAGCATGAGTTCTTTGCAGTGAAGGCAAAGCATGGGAGTGCTTATGCAGCAATAATTACTTGGCACTTAATTATTTCAATAAAATGTGCTCTCTGGATGTATCTACTCAGACTTTTCTGTAAACCCCAGTAAGTGGCTTTCAGCTGCCAACTGCTTTTGAAGATCTTGTCTTCCATACTGAATCTTTTAGCGCAAGCGTTACCTGAGAGCTGGGCAGCTCATTAACAAAACTGTGAAGTTACACAGATATGTAAAAATAATAATAATAAAAAAAAATCAACCAAACCAACTTTATGCTTACTGTATCTACGATTGCTTTGATTCCAGTAACCACGTCCTGGGAGCAGACTCTGTGATTTCTGCTGGTGGGTAATCAATCCATACCTCCTCTGTGCAGCATTGTCATCCTAATCTGCAAGTGTTGGTGAAATAACTTTGAGGGAAAAAAACTAAAGCAGTGCACATAAAACATATCATTTCTAATTACATATTTTAGTGTCTTTTGGGAATTTTCAAGCAGATTCATTCACAAATAACTTGGAAAGACAAAATGCATTCCCTACTTGTGAAGTTATTGCATTTGCTGTTTACAAATTTATTGCTATATAGCTACCAGTTATATCTAATGTAGTATATACACTTTACAAATGACTTAATGATTCTTCACTGTAAACAAACATCAGAAAAAAGATATATTAGAAGAGGAAATGTAGACACTTCAGGTTGGAGTTGAAATGAGTTCAAGTTAATGGAGAGAAATAAAAGCTTAAACTGTAAGACTACAAATTATTGCTCAATTGAGCCAAGTGAAAGAATAAAATCTTAGAAGTGGAAATGTTTGCCTGTGTCACTATTTTTACATGATAAATGTAACTGTCATCTGGAGGTGATGTGTAAGGGGGGGGTGTGCGGGGAGGGGATTTCACCAGCAGACAAGGATGGACAGGAGGCAGGGCCAGGCGGCTGCAGTAGCTGGGCATGGAAGAAGATTAGCACAGCACTTCAAGACTAACACAAGTGTTTTGAAGGGTGGCTTTTACCCAAGGGCTGCTTATCTGGAAGAAGGGCCTATGGGATTAATTTCTCTGTGCTGCTGCTTCATAGGAAAAAAAACCCCACCCAACTGCCATTCACCACTAAGTTATATATGTGAAACTATGAGAAATCTGTCAGCTCTTGTGGAGTTCTCCAGATTTACACTAATGCTGCTGTGCTCGCAGCCTGGCTGCATACCTGTCTAAGCTATGTGAATTAATCAAGAGGAGGAGGCCTGCCTAATTTATTTAGCAGCCCATTCAGCACACCGTCAATATTCAGGTTCTTAGGTTTTTCTTTGATTGGGAATGAAAGTAATACAAGCTACATATATTTAAGATACTGGTTCTTATTTATGGAAATCATACCTAAAATTATGTCCTCTGGAAGACAGGAGGAATGAAACGATAGGAGGCGGTTCCTTTGCACAGCCTCGGTACTCCTCCTCCCAGCCCTCTGGTCAATACGGTCTTTTGCTGCCTTCTTTCTGTGTTAAGTTAAGAGCATTTATCTTGTTTCATTCCGGCTTTTCTGCTGCCTTTTTTCCTTTTCACAGAAACATCTCCACAAAGCCATAACCCCCATATCCCTCTCACAGCCTTCCTCATCACCACCTACATGGTTAAATTTCCACCCAGTGCAACACCTGCCTGAGGTAACAGCTTTTCTCATTTTGGCTAGTTTGTTCCTAAAAGAAGCTTAGCATCTTCTTATTTTTATACTGAATGAAGACTAGTATACTTCCCATACTCTGCTTCAGTCAGGTTTATTTAAACCTTCACAGTATTAACAAAAAGTTGTGATTTTTTTAAGGAGTTCCAGAGAAATTTTTTATTGTCAGTGATCGCCAGGTACTCTGTGTTTAGCAGAACAGACACAGCTGAAAATACATGCAACCCCAGACCCTCCCTAGCTGAGTCCCTTGGGCAAGACCTTCCCCTGCCACGCAGTCTCCTTTGCTTACGGTGCTGGAGAGCCAGCTCTGGGCAGCGGGGGGGCAGAAAGCACCTTTGGCAACCCCCCCGTCAGTACCCGGCCTGACGCAGCATCCGCCAAAGCTATTTTTGTTGCTCTTAAACAAGTAGTGCTGGGCTCGGTAGTCCACTCCAGATTCCTTCAGGTGTCAGCTGTTGCTACTGGTCATAAGTACACGGGAATATTGTAAAGACACAGCCCTGCCCAATTCAAAGGAGTCTTCCGCTGGAAAAACAGCACAAGATTGTCTCTCTTCACCCCTAAGGGCTCTGCCATGCATTTGATCATCTGCCAGCAGAAGCTCTCGGTTGTGCGGCTGTGAAACGGATGCACGATGGCTTGGTCCATTTTGGAAGCGTGCAGCTGCATAGCAAAAACAGGAGGCAAAACATGTGACTTTACAGGAAAAAATAAGAAAAGTAATAATAAAAAGGAGGAACACAGAAAATCTAGGGATGAAGGAATATTTTGGTTTTTCTTGCACTGTTTGTCTTAGAAGTTCGTCAGAGTACGATTTGCAGCAGACTGCAGTAAGACTGACAAATAATAGTGACGGAGGAGAAATTAAGTCTTACTGTATGAGACAGAGGGGGAAAAACAATCTTTTAGAAGGACTCAAGGTGAGATGGGATATTGAAAGTATGATGGAAATCTTTTCCTGATTAAAAACTTGCCAAGGAGAAACCCTTTTTAAGAAAGCTTGTTTGCTGTCGTGGAAAAGAGGCAGTAGAGGAGCCAATGATACATGAGAAACAGTGAGAAAGAAAACCCAGCTGGCTAAAGAAACCACCCGACCAGCTGTAACAAGAAAGGCGTATGCACAGCATCTTCCTATAGAAACAAATCCCCACAGAGGCAGAATTTGCCATTAGATTCAGAAGAGGTTTAGTGTCAGTCTGGTTTTAAAACTTCTGTATACAACAAGTCATTTATGTTCAGCGAGGGTCTCTCAGAGGCTTTATAATGTGTGCACAATGTTATAAAAGTTTAGACAGCTCGGGAGTCAGGAGCTGCTTCATTTCACGCTTTCATTTCTCTAGTTAGTGAGACAATTTCAGTATCTTTTTCATGGAATAGGAAGGCAGTTCCTCACAATCATATCCAATGACAGCAGAATTCATGTTTTATGTTCCAAAACAGCCAAATGACGTTGAAAAAGTAAATCTTCGTAGTAAGTTTGTAGTAAACCTCTAAGGTTTAAAGATCTCATTGATGTCAGGCTTTTTTCAGAGCAATTGGAAGAAATAACGTAATAAAAACATGAAAAAAAAAGTTACAAGAAAAACACAATTGACACGGAGACTTAGCAGAAGACAGGGTCCTTGAAATTTATTTGTGTTAGGTTCACTAGAGTTTAAGCCCTTCAGCTTTTTTCTGAAAAGGCTGGGGAAGGCGGGCGGGCAGAGGCTGGGATCAGCTCCAGCAAGGCTCCGGCCCTTCCCCGTGGAGCCAGACGTCCCCTAAGCCCACCCCGCAGAGGGGACGCTGCGGGAGCATCGCGGGGTCCCGGGGGAAATCCCGCAGGGCGGGGGGCCTGAAGGGTAAGCGCGGCTCCGGGTGGGCGTGCAGCATGCAGCTGCATCGCCTGCCACGAAGGCTGTCGGGTAAAATCAGGGGAGGCAAGGGCAGCGGCTGGAGCCGGGGACTCGGGCTCCGCGAAGAGATAACGGCTGCAGGGAGGAAGAGGAGTTGATGAGCCGGGTGCCAGCGGGAGCCGTGGGGGGAAGGAGGGGGCCCGGGTGCCCCCCTGCCCGGGAGCTGAGCCCTGCTCTGAGGCAGCTGTTCTGTAACGCTGAGCGCTCGGCACAGCACCTGGGGGCACTGAGGCTGCTCGGCTTCGTGCGCCGTGCTGGGTGTTAGCTGACAGCAGGGCTCCTACAAAGAAAACCAAGGGGCTTGGAAAGTTTGAATTGTAATCCCACTTTACTGTAGCTCTTTTAATTGCTGTGATCTGCAGTAAGCCGCTGCATTCCTAGAAACGTGCCATCACAAACAAACACATGGTTATAAACTGGCCCCATTCCCGTGTTTGTTTTCCTCGATGAGATTGACAGTATTTTCTTGAATGAGAGACAGCCTTATCTCCACAGGCTAAACTTTAGCGCTCTGAGACATAAACACAAACTTTCTCAAAGGACAGAATAAAAAACCAGCCAAGGATTTCACCTCCTGGGCCCTGGAGCAGAAGGTCACTGGGCTGATACTCGGTACAAGATGTCCATGTCCAGTGTTAGCTGTGAGGTTTGCGTGTATAAATAATACAGTAACTGTGACGATGCCCTGAGGATCTTTTTTCTACAGTGTTTCCAATGTTTTATGAACACTAATCCAGACTCTTAATCAGGCTGCTTTGATGGACTGAAGAAAATGCGTCCAACAACGCAGAGTTTGGTGATGAGAATGACAGCGGATGGGCTAATTCAGAACAGCCTGAGGGTTTTACTCTGCACTAGAAGGTCATTTTTATTCTCTAGCACTGGGAGATCTGGAAACATGGAAATATGTAATATCAGATAAATCAGTCAGATAAATATTTAATGTGGTGCTGGAAGCTGGGAAGAAATACCATGTGGAGATTCACACTAAAAATACTCTCTCTTCTGTAGTCTTTCCCCAAAACATCTGCTGCTAGTTCTGGAGTTACGATAGTGAGCTAGATGGATGTTGGTTCTTGACACAGTACGGCTGGGTTTATGTTCTCATACATATGTATTGGCTTAGTCTTGCTTGTTACAGCAGTGTATTTCCAAATTGCTTATGAGGAAGAAAATGAGGAATGAGCAAAATGTGTGGATTGGAGGACAACGAGCATCCAGCTTAGAAGTGCTATTTAAACGTTAACAGAAAGGATGTGTGCAACACAATAATGAATAAAACTGGGTAGTCAAAGGTGCTTTTTGACCATGAAATATTATTTTATTCTTTATTGCATTTGAACCTAGTTGCTGATACGTGTTGTTATCTTGTAGCTTGGGCCACGCTCTGCTTGCAGGTTGCTGGTGTTAACCTGGTAGACAAGTATGCTGATTGCAATGCAGATTTTGAGATGTTGCTGCTGGGAACAGAAATGCACCCTGAGTTAGTTTTGAATTAGCCAGTTTAGAACTAATAACATTTGGAGGTTTTCAGTGAAGAAAATGTACTAGATCACAGCCATTGATGAAATTCAGCTGATGAGAAAGATGCTCAGTTTAGATATGAATTTTAAATACAGAAACATGAATAACTGTCAGTATGTACATTTATCTGTGCTATTTATTTATGGTAGTTCCATACATTTTTATTACTTTAGTAACGTAAAAAACGCAGACTTATGTTATGGCTTGCTAATTATCATGATGGCCACTTTTCGGAATTTCCTGTGTACTGTTTATCTCCCCAGGCAGAAAAGGATAGAGAGGGCAGACTTTATCTGCAGCGATATCACTCAACACATACATTAAACCATTTCCTCTAATGCAATATAGCTGATTTATTTTTCCACAAAGCTGATTCATTTGGTTCTGGAAAGCTCATCGCTGGGAAGGATGTCCTGTAGGGATTTGGCTCTGGGGTACTGTTGATCCTTTGCCACCTGCTGCTCCTGACCCAGTGGGGGAGAGGAGCAGAGCTACGCAGAGCCGCTCAGCGGAGACGCCCTCCCGGGGTGCTGCTCCCGAGCACCTTTTGGGCTTATAGCACTGTGGGACACTCCCAGAGAACAAAGGGAAAAGAGAATTCAGAAAATAACCTCGAGATTAGAGCGATATAGAAGTGATACTCACACCACCTTTCCAATCCCTGACGTACGCTCTCTGCTTTTGCTACGCCCAGCAAACTGGACCACTGTTATGCTTTGGAAAAAGCGTTATTACAAGTTGAGGCAGGTTAGTGTAGGCAACGCTTGCTTTAAGAAGTCATTGCCTTCAGACGCCCATGTGCACGCCTACTTCTTTGTCCATAGATAATTATAGGTACATTTGATTATTCTAAATCCTAATTATGACATGAATTTGATAAATTTGAATGAAATTGTGTATGCACATTATATTTGGAAATGGGATTTTTTTTTTAAGTTTAAAAACAGACCTGAGAGGCTGATTTCACTGATAGCTTATTTCTATAGTTCTCTCTTTCATCCACCTGTTGTGTCTTCTTGTAACACTTACGGGACAGGAGCTGATAGCCCGGAGCCTGGAAGGCTCCCAGTGCAGCAGGGCTGCTAGTCTTGATCGGAGCCCATAGGCACTAATGCCTGCAGAGCAGGAGGCAGCCAAGGTACGGACTGGGAGGAAAGCAGGGCACTTTAGGAACCCTCCTTGTCTCGTGTGCCAGCCATGCCCATGAGACCCAGGGCCTCCCTGTCACCTCTTCTCATTTCTCCTACCTGAGTAGTCCCCCCAAATAAGATATATTCTGTGTACTGCAAATTAGTCACAATACTTTGATGGTTGGTATCACACTGTGGAGAAGATTATCCTGTTCTTACTGATAATGGAAGAATATTCTCTATCTTCCCTTTAACTCACACTGAGAAGGAGGCATTTTTCAATCTAATAACTTAAATGAAAAGGCAGTGATCTTGGAACTTACAGCACATAAATATAGCTCTGGCTCTGCCAGTGACTCACTCCGCGGCCCTAAACACCCCCCAGACTCCAGCTTCCTCCTCTGTCAAAAGGGGAGAGGAATACTTACTTGCGTTTAACTGCAGTGATGATGCAAGACTTAATTAGCTATGTTTGTTGAGAGCTCTGAAAATGTGGAAATGTCACTGCTCTTGATCATCTTGAATAGCTGATGGCTTGGCTTGTCAGTGTATTACTGTTGGCCCCCTCTTCAGAAGTGAATGGGACACATGAAATCCCCTGGGTTTGTTTTTCCGCCTTGGCTGACCTCGGCGCACAGCTGAAGCCTGGTCGAGGCTTTAGATGTGTAAGTAGGTGGACAGAAACTCAGTGGTTTCAGAAGGGAGGGTCACATCCCACCTGCTCTTGGGCACGCCGGTTCCAGGTTTCCTATGGGGCCACGTTAGAGAAGGTGCTACGAGCAGCTGCCTCCTTAGCCTCAGGTTACATCTGCCTGCTCTACAACTACATTTTCTCATCTTCTGTTTTGTTAACACGACAGCTCATTGGTGGAGGCTATTAAGAAATTATGGCTCCTCTGGCAGGACTCCGGCAGCAGCTGTACCAGCGGAGAGCTGCCTAAACTTATAAAAACAAATCAGAGAGGAATGTCATCAGAGGAGAAAATCTTCCATGCCACTGACCAGGATCTTTCAAAGTATGACTTTTTCAAACTTTTTTTTTAAAGGAGCCTGCTCACCCAATATCTGTGGGTGCGGTTTATTCTGAGCTCCCTCTTCCCTGGGCATGAGCAACCCTTGGGGAAAACCCTTGCTCAGAGCTGCAGGGTTAGGCAGGCTGCAGAAGGAGGAGGACTCACTTCCCTAAGCTTGTCCTACCATGCTGCAGTCAAGTTTCATACACATTTTACAGCCTGTAAAATGGTTCTTGCTGAACTGTTAGGCCCAAACATGGTCAGTTCTTCCTATAGATTTACAGGAAGGAAGAAGCTAGAAATCTGAGTTTTGGATGCAGCCATAGATCTTGGCATTTCTTCATACCTCCATTATACAAGAGCCTATATATAATTTTTGTTAGCTCATATTTCACATAGCCTATGCATTTCACATGTATCCCATGCAGTATATATATATATATATATGCAGTTCATACATTGCCCATAGCTTTAGTGTTGTTCATTACCACAAGGTTAAAGTCAGGCTCATTTGCAGAACAGGTGAAGTAAGTCTGTGCAAGTTACAGAGGCTTTCAGTAGCTTTAAGTTTGTGGTCCATGGACCTCTGAGGTGCTACCACTAAGAAGTAACAAGTAAAAAAAAGCTGCTTATTGTCAATAGGCTTCAAATTGCAATAGGCTTTGAGTCAATAGGCCAGCCCAGCGAGCAGGCTGGGGCTGCGCAAGAAGCTGGGAGGGGACACGGCTGGGACAGCTGACCCCAACTGACCAAAAGGCTATCCCATACCACCCCAGATGGGACTTCAACCCACAATCCCTGGCTTAGGATTAATCCTAAATTTAAAATTATTCTTTCTGTAGTTAAGCTCATGTAATTTTGTGGTCATTGAATTACAGAATAGAAAGAAATGAGGAAAATGCCTGGGGGCAAAGTACAATTTTGGTGATAAGCGATTTGGGACTAATAATAAAAAAAAGGTTAGCGTGCCCACCTAAATATAGGTTGTGAAAATTAAATTTATTGCCTATTACATACATTTTGACAAAGTTAAAAGTACATACGCATAACTAACTGTCCTGGAGGTTTTATTTAAGTGACAATAATGAGACCTGCCGTTTTGTAGCTTTTCTTTTAAGTTGTATCAGCATGTCTGTACTTGAAAAATGTTAACAGTTTAGTTGAAAAATCTTGCTGTGATTGGCCAACTTTTTATAAGCTGCAACCTGATATCCTGTTTGAACATCCAGATAAATATTAACCACACTCATGCAGTAAATCAATAGTGGGGTTTGGTTTTTTGTTTTTTTTGGTTTTTTTTTTTTTTTCCAGTCTGTGACTAGCCTGCCACAGGTAAGTCACTCGACCCTTCTTACCCATCTCTAAAATATACTTTCTCTCAACAGTTCACAAAACAAAGACTTTATACGGTGACCTGACAATTCCTCCAAGGCACAGGGCTACGTGGCACGCATGAATGTCCATCTCCCAGCCTCTGTGAAAGAGCAGAACGGTTTTTCTTTCACAGAACAAATCATCGTTAGATTTTATTTTTACAAGACTGCAACACTGTTGGTACTACCCCTCTTCCCTCCTTCCCAGCAGGCTGCCATTTATCTCTGCTGAAAATTAACTTTCCATTTCAACCTTCCCTGTATCGCCTCGAAGCTCTCCAGCTGCCCTGGCCCCCCGCTCTGAGCTCACTCGCAGGCAGCAGTTGTGGTGGGCGGTCGTGGAAAACTTTGCCGGAGTGAATCACTTTGCTTTCTTATTGCTGCAGTTAGATGCAAGCCGAAACTTGCCATTCACAAGGTAACTTTCATTTTGTTCCCCGCATTGTTTCTTTGCCCTTGGCTTCCAGAGCTGAGTTTTTTTTTCTCTTCTGCCAGCTCCACTTGGATCCAAAAATGGGCTGAGCAAAGTAGTTACTCGTCTTTTAAACTAACCTGAAAGCTGCCTGAATTCAGGTTACTGCTTAGGATATTTACTATTTGCACAGTTATCTATATTTTAAACTTGCTGGACTCTTCTGGTTGACATGAACAGTCAAGTTCAGTGCTGTGGGTTATTCCACGGTCTGATGAGAAACTGGTGATGAAATCAGGTGTGTCTGTGGTGCAGTCCTGTTTATTTATAATCAAAGCCTTGTTTTCCATTAGTATAGGGTAGATCTTAAGCAGCAGCAGTTTCTCAGATCTAAATCCTATTTCAGGCTCACTCAAGCCTGTTTGTGAGGCTTTTTCTCAGGGTCATACATTTTTATGTTCTTCTACGGCTTGTTCTCTCAGCTTCATGAACTTTCCGGCCCTCTGTTAGACACATCAGACATTGCAAAATGATACTAAGGAAACTAATCCTTTTATACAGGTCTCTCTTTTGGGTGGTGACATATGTAATGGAAGCTGCTGGTCACAAAGTGGAATTGCAGCTCCTCTTCAATTCAGCCCACTTGATTACAGATGTTAACGTGGTCAGATGGGAAATCATTGCAGTGCCAGGGAGAGGTGGGAGCAGGCAGGCAGGAGAGACAAGGGCAGACCAAAATCTGTGTTCGCATTGCTTTTGACAGAAGAGTTTTGGCTGGAGAGACAGACGTCAAGAGGAAGAAGAAAACTGGTCCTATCAACCTCAGGGATCACTGTTGTTCTCTGGATTGCAGGAGAAAAAGGAGATACTTGAGATAATAGATTGGGATTTTGGGCAGCGAGGCGTTCTGTGGTATTTTCTCAAGGAGACCTGTGCTTTAGCAGGTCTCTTTCATCATCAGTGAGAAAACAGAAAAAAGCTTCTATAAAATGACTGTTGAGAAAGTCTGCGCTGGTGGAAGTTGGAAGTGTGGACAGGATTAGGTAGCTCCGGGGACAAAGCGCTGGACTCCAGAGGAACGTCTGCCCTAGGGAGGGCAGGACCGCCTGGATCTGCTACTTGCTCCTTGGTAGGCAGTGTAATCCTCAGAGCAGATATTCAAATATGAATGAGCCTGAGCCTCGTGACTTCAGTGCGAAGGCAGATCAGGCCCACAATGGATCCATTCAGTTCCACTGTGGACACTAAAGCTCAGCTGGAAATGTTGTATTACTGTTCAAGCTCTCTTATAAGTCAAGGGTGTTGGACTGAAGGCTTAGTCCTGGGCATATCTTTACTGAAAATGACCACCAAGGTTGTCTGCTATGACTGATGAAACCAGTAGCTCTGAAATGTCTTATATTTCACATAAGAAAAGCTTTGACTGACAATCCCAAATAGAGCCAACAGCTGGGTGGTGTTGTTTGACTAGTGGAAGCTACAGAGCGCAATAACAATATATTCTCCTTCTGACCTTAAATAAAGTCCACAGAGTTCAACGAAATAAAAATATACTGCATTTCACGTATTTGTTTTAGGATTTCACTATGATTGTTAAAATATCGTGGGGCAAACCAAGAAACAAATAGGGTTTTAAATAACCGTCATGTCTCTGGTTAGTGAGATAACACAATATGCATTTTTTCCTAAGTGTTTCCAGAGTCCATAAATACTAAAAAATGTGTATTTCTCTCTGAGGAAGTACAGCACAGGACCATTCAGAGCTGAGTGTGTTTGTGCAGTGCTCTCCAATAACAAATTAATGGCTTCCCTGGTTTGATGCATAAGAGAGCTTGTTAATTTGCTTAGTTGTGGTACCAAAGATATGTTGAATAATTTTGCATACATGGAAGTGCTGACTCCACAGCAGAATAGGCAGACACCAGCAGAATGACGCTGTTAATCCTTCAGCCTATACAGTGCCTGTTCTGTGAAGAGAAAACTTTGCCTAGTCATTAGTGCTGCAAAACAAGCGCGCTAACGATTATTAAATCAAAACTCCCCAGTCAAACCAGCAATGGTGTTTTACAGAGTTAGCGTAGGTATAAAGCACTACACAAGCGAAATCTAGAGCACCATCTTCCATGTCTGATAAGTCTGGCACCTTTCACCATCACTAAAATTACCTCCAGCCTCCCACGCACTAAGACGGTGCTTTACAATTAGTTCCACCAGCGCCGGTGAGATAAAGTCTCCTGATGATGCTGACAACTGCAGCCGAGTTTGTCCTTCAGTATTTACAGAGACAAGGGTCAAATCCTGCCTGCTCCCACCTGTGCAGCCCCAGGGAAAGTCCTCGCTCAGCCCATGCATTTGGATATTCGGTTTCGTGTCCCTTCTGCGGGCACCATGATTAAAGGGGAGCTTTACCTTTTCTTTAGTGGCTGAAGAAATCAGAGACCAAGAGGGACTGTGGCTTGCTGCGGGGATGGTTACTTCTCAGCTCTGGTGATTAGTTGCAAGAAACATTTTGAGAGGAGAAAACTGCCAGAGGAGAAAAAGGCTGTGTTAAAGAAGATGAACAGAAAGATAAATCATAGTAGGGATGGGAAGACAGAGAGGCAACGTTAGCGAAAAGAAACTCCTTCAAGGGCTTTACGCACACAGCTCTCACATCCCTCAGTGGGGCATGTGTTTGTCTTTGCATTAGGGATGAAAAGATTTTTTTAGTAAGCAGCTGTGAATTATTGAAGATATCATGGATCAGTATATGCACAGAGGAAACGCAAAAATAGAAAAAGAAAGGAATATCAGTATTACATAAGCAATTCAGAAAATCTGAAAAAAAGTCAAAGAGAATAGATGAAATTAAGATCTGATGAAACAGAGAAACATGCAACTAGAAAAGTTAGAAAAAGCCATCATATCCGAAAACCTTGAGACGCTGACAAAGGCAAGGAAGTACATTCATTGTATAAGAATTAAGAATGCAAGAAGATGCTATGAATACGAAGCTGTCCTGTAAAGATGGGCAGAATATATAAAACATTTTTATGATGAACTGCAGGAATCCAACGTTGCAGTCACCACAAGAGAAGAACAAGTTCAGATAATGGTTCTGTGCAAAACAGAGTGCCTGGAAGTACAGAAGAAGGGCGAGAACTACAAATGGTGGCTGTTTCTTGTCTGAAAAAAACCTTAACTAGGTGCATCAGTAGAAAAGTCTGAACTGAGATGGAGAGGATGAGATCAGACTGGAATTCCTCAGAAGAAATCACCTCCTGCACACAGCTTTGTGGTGAGGCTGTTTATTTACTAGCTGCCAAAATGATACTGGCCAAGCAGTGGGCCTTGTGGCAGGCATATAATTCAAAGCAAATATTAGAGGGTTAAGTACTGACATAAATCACATTGAATCATAAAATCATAGAATCATTTAGGTTGGAAAAGACCTTTAAGATCATCAAGTCCAACCGTTAACCTAGCACTGCCAAGTCCACCACTAAACCATGTCCCTAAGCACCTCATCTACACGTCTTTTAAATACCCCCAGGGATGGTGACTCAACCACTTCCCTGGGCAGCCTCTTCCAGTGCTTGATAACCCTTTTGGTGAAGAAATTTCTCCTAATATCCAATCTAAACCTCCCCTGGTGCAACTTGAGGCTCATACATAATGCAACTCCTGCATAGTGTATGAGCAGTCACATTGGCTATCTTACCCTTACCATTTTGCCCATGCACATATACAGGCATTCAAATTAACCAGTTTGCTGTGAATTTTAAAACTTATGTGACTGAGCTAAGTGTATTCGGTTCATTTTTTTTGTTTAAAAAATATCAAATCATGTGGTAAATCTGTATGATAAACGTTTTGCCAATTTTTTGATACCTCTTAGGTGCTCCAAGCACAGGTAAGGATCACAGTGTGTGAAAACATGCAGAGATAGTCCCTTCCTTGAATGAGTACACTGTTAAAAACATTTATGCCCCTTAGAGAACATTGCTAATAGAAAAAAAGATATGAAATTGTCCAAATTCTTTGCTTACAATTATTCACTCATCAAAAAATAGAGCAAACCTCAGAGAAGAGGCAAAGGCAGAGGTCAAGAATACACTAACAAAATATGCTAAAAATTCCTACTATATCTAAACCAGGCTGAGATCTACAGATGGTAGGTGGTGAGAATTTAGTGTTTCAGAAAATTTGGATAGATAGATTTGGACAGATGACTCTCAAGCATTTTTAACACCTTCTCTTTTGCCTGAACCATGCAGTTGAAAGTTGTGTGGAAAGCTCCAGCCCGAACAGAGTCTGTGTAATGGCTCCCCATACCGCTGAAATGAGCAGGGCTAAATATCAAAGCTATTAATCTCAGAATACAAAACCAGACAGCCCTCACAGATCGGAGGGTGACTCCCAAAACAGGCAGCCCAAAGCTGTAACCGGTGACCGCTGTCTGTCCTGCCATGGACAAGGACAACTCAGCAACATGAAAAGCAGCTCTTGAACTGCTACGGTTTATCAGCCAGTATTTTGGAGTATGTTGGCCATTTCAGGTTGCCTTCCGACACCGTGATCTAAACTGCAGTGATTCAGAGTGTGTCATCTGGCCATTTGCGACATGAGGTCAGCAACCCCCGGGAGCGAGGTGGAGCAAACCCCCGAGCAGGGTAAATTGTCTCTCTCCTTTAATTTACTGTAGCGGTGTCCATCACAGCTGCACTTTGCAACAGTAAGAGCTGGAAAACATGGACTCTGTCCACATCCCTGCTCAGTAGTTTTAGACTTTAAAATCTATTTCAGGTCGAAGAAGTATAGAGAAAGCAGCATTCAGTGCACTCTCATTTCAAGCTGTGAGCTGGAGTAGGTATTGGATTCTGTAAGAAAAAAAATCAGAAAACTTCAGCAGCATATTGATAAATCTTGCAAGGAAGAAAACGCATTTGCAAAACCATGTGCCAAATGAATCACCTCTATCTACTATGTTATCAGTTTAACAGGGTAGCAAGAAATTGTTTTCCCTTATTGAAAATAGTTGTTTGACCCTGGTAGATTTTAATTATCGAACTCTTGTAACAGCCTATCTGTAAGTAAAGTCTTTGTTGGCTTCCCTGGATTTCAGGTGAGGTTGGGCATTTGTAATTTCTGTGGTGTCCGAAAGACAGCCAATTTTTCATTCCTTGAAAGTGGTTATAGTTTCTTCGGTTGTAATGCACATGCATACCAATATTCCATGTTTTATTTCCACTGTCTTTCTGCATTAAACAATATCCTGTACTAGTGATTCACTGCACTTAAACTCATCAACTTGCAATATAATTTGAGTTCTGAATAACTTATTAGTAAGAAGTGTGTGTGTGTGGGTGCTGGGGTTTTTTTTTTCAAAAGATAAAATAAACTGTAGGAAATATTACTGAGGCATATATAATGCACATTTACCTCCATATGAGGGAACAGCTATTAAACCCGGGATAAACTGAAATCCTAGAACAGATGTCATGATGGATGTCACTGCAGTGTCAGCTGGATTAGTGTGGAGCCACAGTGTGAACTTCTGGAAAATTAGAAGGCTCCTGAGTTGGTAATTCCCTGGCAGCAGGAAGATCGGTAGAGCTAATCTTGTCTGTCTGATCTATCTGTTTTGGTTTGGGTGCCTGAGTTAATCTGCTCTAAATTCTGCTCTCAAATCTAAACACACAGCCCCTGCAGAAGGCAGCAGGACCTGTGCTCAGGTATGGTCCTGAAGAAGACCATTCTGTAATTTTAATGTTTTTAAACCATTAAAATGTTTTTAAAATCCTATTTTTAAAATACACTGCTAAGGGTTTCCTTGAGTCCGGGAATGTCAGTTGCTGAAGGGCCTGTGTAGAAGATGTCTTTTTGCTCAGTGAAACAAGATGAGACCTGAGTGAAGACTTGTTTTGGCATTGAGCAGTGGCTCTCAAGCTGCTCTGCTGCTGCTCTCCACAGAGACGCTCCTGCGTTGTGCTGTAGTCTCTGCGTTAGCATAGTCAACAACAGATGAAAAACAAAAGGTGATCTTATCAAGTGATTTTGTTGCCACTGATTTCAGCTCTTCTTGCCTGTTGCACCTCGATGGACTTGATGACCTACGTGTGCCAAGTTAGTCGGCTCTGTATTGGAGAAGACAACTTGGTTTCAATTACAGATTTTAAATATTTGCAGACCAACTTAAGCTGTTTGGCTTCTTCTGTGAAGAATTAAAACATCCTTATGCTGTAAAACACTGCACTGAATTTTGGAAAACTTACTCATTTACTGTCATCATCTTTTCAGTCTTGAATAAAATAGATTACTAGCAGTATGTGACAATCTGTCATGTATTTTAGCTCATGGGGATTCTCCTATTTCATTTGAGTCTTCTTTTTACTGATTTCAGCAGCTGCAAATACTTTTAAGGAAGACAAGAGGAAGGGAAGGCAATAAAAGGATGTGAGATGAAAGGAGAAGTGGGATTGGGTATGGAAAAGAGAATAAAGTAAAGAGGAGGAGAAGAAAAGATTTTGAGGTTCATAAAGGAACATGGGAGAAAGCAGAGAGTGAAATAGATCATATGTTACCTCTCTCTGATTCTTTTTTTCTTATTTCATCTTGTCTAAGTAAGCCAAGAACGATCTTAAAAGCAGTGTCCAAATTTCAGCTGTCTGCTTTTGCCCGTTTCCTCTTTAAAGGGAGCTACAGATGCTCAGAAGTACTCAAGTCTGGTCATAGCGTGTATCTGGAATTTTTTGGAAGTTGTCAGAGTAGTTTTGCAGCAGCAGTGAAGGTGACCATGTGTAACCCGGTCACACTCCCTACAAGGAATCACGTAATTCATTCCCTGCCGGTCCTTCATGCTTGGACACTTGTCTACCGGCCTGTGCACTAGAAAAGGCGTTCTGCAGGTGCTGCGGGACTTTGCTCGGGAGCAAATATTTATACAGGAGTGATAGATAGCTTGTGTTTTCAGTATGAGTAGCAGGAGTGCATTTAACTCCATGTGTAACAGGGATGAACATGTTCCAAGTGCATGTCTGTATTTATATCCCTCTAAATTCCTGTGCAAACTGGAAAGTGTCTGGTGCAATGTCCTTACCCCGTGCAGTCCTCCCTGTTACCATTGACACAGGGAGAAGCTGAGGAAAGGATGTATTTCCCTTCATGCTTTATCAATATTTTTCTGCAATCATCAAGTAACTTGTTATCGAAAGCTGCTTTGCTATTCCGTTCCCTTTCAGCCCAACAAGGATGAGAACGGCGAGAAATTAAACAGGGATCCCTGAAGAGGAACACCAGCTGAGAAATATATTCTTAATATGTTTATAAACCACATGAATAATTTGTATGGTGGAATATATGTACTATCATGTTTTGATAGGCCTTTTGACTAACATACCCTGTGGGTGTTCCTCTTCATGTCACAGGAAGGTATTTTTTCAGGAATGCTCATCAATAGATAAAACCTGGTTGTGGCAAATAATTTGGCACAGCTTCTCTTCAGCAAATGGGTTCCTCTGACAGTATCTGAATTAGTTCCAGCTCTGGCGAGTACTTGACAAACAGAGTCCAGTACTGTAGCTCTGTGCTGATATTGTTTATTCATTATTTGAGTAAGGCCCTAGGGCCTGATCCAAAGCCCACAGAAGTCAGTGAAAAGCCTCCACAAGCCTTTTTAGTCGCTGGAATCCTGTATTCTGTGTTTCAGAGTTTGGAAATCTGTGCCAGGAACTTCATCAATAATTGAAAGGCTGGAAGAAAAGCAAAGAGCAAACTTCTGGACAGGCAGAAAGAAGGAAAGGAGAATGAAAACATCCAATAAATTCTCAGCAGAGACAAAATGTCTCCAAACAGCTTTTTTAAATGAAGATTGAAAAGATAAGTAACCTCTGATATTTTTAGGAAAGCACCAAGTTTCTAAAAGCCTTAAGACAAATTTAAAGTGAACATCCTAGGGTCTTAAAATCATTTATTCTACAAGTACCCTGTAGTTCAGTCTTCTGTAAATTAACCACAGCCACCTTGATTTCTTGTGGTGGTCATAAATCCCTCAAGTTCTACTATTTTTAACAGCTTTATTTTTACAGTTTTTAATGATAATTGCTGGTGATTGAAAAGTTGCTAAAAACTTAATTTTACTAATAATATGGTTATATGTTTGTGTTCAATATTATAGGGATAGGCAGCAATGACCCCTCTACTTAGATTATCTAGCAATTTCCATGCTGAAAAATGTGACTATTTTTCAATGTGATAGTTGTTGTTGAGAAGCTCTGATGACTGAATGTCTGGAGCCGCCCTTTGAAATTGGTCAGGGATAAAATTCCAAATCTGTAAAAGTGCTTTTTCTTTGTCCTGCGAAATTCTGTTGGGATTTTCTGCTCTCAGCTGCGGACATTCACTATTCCCCTTCTTCCTCTTCCTTTCCTCTGGAAAGCTTGCTGAAACTATAACTGATGGTGGACTTTGGGGATAACTGCGCTCACATCCCCTAAGCAGATGCATCGGTCACACTAGCGCGGCTGGAGTCTGCAGAACAGCTTCAGTGGAAGGGCATGAGAGAAGATGGCAGATCATTCTCCTCCCAGCGCAGTCCCTGTGGTGGCTCTCCGTCACTGCGGACTCTCCATGGCCCTAAGGCCAAATAAAGAATAGCCAGCTCCAACATCTGACTTAGATACGTGTTTGCAGTACGGGGCCATTCAGAACTTTACCTGTATCGTTATGTGAATATAATTCTATTCAGCCCACAGCGTAATACAGTATGTGGTACGAGAGCTGGGGCTGGGGAAAGCTAGATGTGTGAATGTTTTCCTTACAACAATTCATAGCTCTGGGCATAGGTCCGTAGCACCCTTAGCATACGCAAAGACTGTTCAGGTGTCTCCCTTCTGTGCTCTGGACACCCCCAGTATCTTCACTCCTTCCGTATAGGTCATGTTTTTCACTTTTTAGACCTCTAACGATTCTGCTTCCCTTCCTGTGGATTACCTCCAAGTGCCTGCACCAAAAAGTGACTCAGTATTCTAGGCCTTCCCAATTCTCAGCACAACGAAGCCATTACTTGATATATCTTAGAGAAAGCACTCCCATTTAAACAGTTCGATGATGGCTGAAAACCACCAGAGAATTATTAAGAAGACTATTAAAAACCCTTGAACATAATTCTTTTAAAAAGTAGCATAAGACCAGTATAGATACAGACAAAAAAGTAGTAAATTCACCTATACTCATTCTTTAACCCTAACCACCTTTTTGCTACCTGAAGTTGCTTGAGGCACAGGTTGGAGCCCCTGGAAAGGTCAACAGTCTTGTGGCTTTTCCTCAAAATCGTGGATTCTTCTTTGCTACAATTTCTTCCTTCTATTTTACCACAAAGAAAGTTATTCTTGTCTTGCGAAACTTTCTGCGTCTGCGTCTCCTGTCTGACATTAACACCTGTGTGATTCTATAATTACTTTTTAATGATTTGAGGACTTTCCGTTCCCCAAATCACAGCCTCTTTTGAGAAGTTGTAGAAAATAATTTTTTATCCAGCCTCATTTTTTTTCCAGGCCAGAGCTAGCCACAATTACTTAATAAGCTTTAATGATTGCCTCATTCATAAAACAAGATGTTAGGAACCATTGCCTTGCTCCTTTGTGGAAGTACCGTAAGTATATAGGAAAACATCACAAAAATAAAATGGCAGAGAAGTCAACCCACTCCTGTAGTGAAAACGTTATCCATGGAAAGATCTCAAATAGTCACAGGCATGTGTGATTTGATAAGATTAGAGACTCAGAATAAAATGTAAATTATTTAGAGCTTTAAAAGTCAGATTTTTGAAGGTATGAAAAACAAGTTAAGGCTTTACCTGATGACTAGCAGGAGGAGAGTTACAGCAGGTTGGTATCTTAAATCATCAAAACCTAGTACTGTTTGGTATATTCCCTAAGTCATTTTTGCAAATGGGACTTTGAACTCATATCAGGTGCAAAAGTTTAAATTTTTTTGTCTGCTTCATATAACTTAGCTACCCCATTTTTTTTTTAACTTTGACTTCTATATGATTTTGATCACTTTTTATTTAACTTTACGTCTTTGAGGAATAACATTGCTCTTCAGTTTGGCACTGGTCTTTCCACAGTTCTCTATTAACTCTAGTTGGCTTAAGGAAACATCTATATTTAAAATTGCATGAACTTCAAACATACTGTATATTGAATCAGTGTTTTCTTGTCAGACCAGGGAATATCTGTATGCTATGAACACATACAGAATTATTCCAGAACAATTCTTCCATCTAGAGTATAAAGACAAGATAAACTGTGGAATAGTTCTGGAAATCAGCAATGTTCCCCTGCCTGAACAGTTTTAACATTCAGATAAAGCTGACTTCTGGTAATCTGCATTAGGTTGCAAGATTTTCACTCCTTGCATGTTTGCAGTGTCTACCCAGGGGATTTCAACCTGGTGGCCATTTTGAACAGAACTTGAATATTAATCACTAGTAATCACAAGCTCTGATTCTCTCCATCCCATGCTCCATCTCCTACTTCCTCCTGCCAGCCAGATATTTGCCTCTTCATGGAAGTCTTCCAACAATGTACCGGTTCATAAATGAATTGTCAGGTTCTACAGTATATTAGCCCAGAAAAGCTCAACATCCAGAACTATATATATGCCACCCATATTGCAACATGGTGTCCTCTCATTAAGTACATAGAAAGTAGTTGTAATTTTTGTAAACTAGCAACTCTTGCCAATTTTTCTCCTGATTAGTATAATCCTTTTCTCATAATCTCTTATAATAATGTTTTATACTTCATTTATCTTACATAATTAGATCTTGGACAATCTCACAGGCTTGTTACTTTTGTTTGTAAAAGCTCATTCTTCATTCTTCACACCAACAAACACTATACTTGGTAAATTGCATCCAAAATGCTTTCAGAATGATGTATGTATAACTTGTGTGTGTGTATCTAGTGGGAAAGATTCAAATCTCACAGGTCCTCGTTCCTTTTACTACTATCACTATTCATGCATGAGCCTTTAAGTTTTGGCCTTAAATCAGATCCCAGGATAAACTTGTTTTCTTTGTACTTCACTACTGAAGTTTCCCGTTTTACACATTTAATAGAAAAACTGTCAATATTCCCTCCTAAACTGTTTTATGTTTTTTTTTTTTTCCAGGAGACTGTTAGAACAGCTGGGAAAACTGCCAAGAAACTTGCTAAAGACAGTAAGAGCAGGAATTAAATCACAGAAAAACATGAAAAACCTGTAGCAGCGTCTGAACAGTGAAATAATGACTGTCGACCAGCTACTGTATCTAATAATAGGTTTTATAGCAGTGTGGTAAAGTTCCTGATATGCAACATTGTGTTTCAGCAGATAAATGCAAATGACAACTGAAGTATAATGTTGAACATTACAAAGTCTGTGCCACTGTAAAATTGCTTGTTAAAGACGGTCTTGGAAGACTCTCTATTGACTTCACATTTGTACAGCTGTTTCTGCAAGTTTCTCAGGTGACGACTATTAAACCAAGGATTTAGACTCTTTCATCCTCTCAGTATGTTCCCAGAAGCTCTTATGATCACCTGGAAAGTACAGAAACAGCAGGTTAATGGAAATTTTCAGCATTTTCCAACAATAAATTTGATGAGCTACGGCCATAAAAATGTGGAGTATGCTCAGTTGTCTCAGTTATAAGCTGTAAACTGTTTACTTTAGTTTTATTTTATTTCTACCTTTCCAAACTCCTGCATGCTGCCTTTCTATTCCACACAAGTGAACACTGGGGATATGATAAAATATTATAGCACGGCAGGTGTGCTTGTTTCCTGCTTTAAGACAGATGTACTGTTTCTCATATAGAATTCAGATCCTCATCTATATTATTAGTTCAGGTAACTCAGGCAGGTAATGGTAATAAAATTAACAGCTAAGCTTAGAATTATCTGTAGGTCACCAGGTGGACTTTTTCATCTTTGATCTTGTCAGTGTCCCAAAACAGCAATTAGTGGAAAAAATTCCATGGATTTCAGTGAAACCGGACCAGGTACTCATGGGGCAAACTAATATAATCTGACTCCTCCATTTTCTTCATGGGAAACTGCTAACTAGAATGCAAAGGGTTAGGGATGCCATTCGCACCTTACCCTTGACTTAACTGGACAATAATTTCACCTTTGATGTTTTAAGAATATCATTAATTCTACTCCTTAACTGTGTACCTACTAAACTGCAGGTAGCTTTGCCATTTGTACCAGGTTTGAAGTTCTTCAAGTTACTAATACTATCGCGATGGGAACAAGAGTGAATTGCCAGCTGAGAGAGCTGCTGGGCAGGGAGCACCAGAGGAGACGTGCTGAGGTGCCCTGTGTAGTAGTAGAAGGATGTTGATCTTCTATGCTACAAAGCTTACTTGAACTTCATGTCATCAGTACTGTGTATAAGCTCAGCAGGAAAAAAAAAAAGAAGCAGCTTTTTTTCCCCCTGCCTTCCTGTCCTCCAAACTCTGCCTTCACTCTGCAGTTAATTTGAATTGTTTCACCATTTCTACCCAAAAGAAATACGTTGTCAGACCACACTGAATGTCCAGTGAACTGTGCAACTCCATTGTCCTCAGTGAAATCCATGAAAAAATGTCAGTGATACCTGTAAAAACCTTTGATTGCTGATGGCTTTGAGTAGGCGATTGCTCAGCGATTGCATTGACACTGGTGTTACTGAAGATGCACCAGTTCTTGCTCTGTGTTGGTTGTGTTGCGTTAACAGAAACGCAAAGGACCATGGAGACAGTCTGATTTCACCTGTGTACAGTGGCCCTCCCCAAACAGCAGGAGAAAGCTTCTGTTTCCAACAGGGTGTATTCTCCCTGGTTCCATGTCTTGCTTTCCTCGTACTTACGTATTTGAGGAAGGGCGGCAGCAGGCAGCGCCCCGACAAGGAGCGGCAAGCAGGGCCCGTCCATCCCCCGAGTGCTCCAACCGGGGACTCCTTCTGCTGGTTCGGCCCCGGGTCCAAGGCCAGGGGCCCCGGCAGGGCAGAGCGAGGCAGAGGCCGCCACACCTGCCAGGACTCGGTCCGGGCACCCCCCACCCTGCTCCGACAGGGCAGAATCATAGAATGCTTTGGATTAGAAGGGACCTTTACAACCATCTAGTCCAACCACCCTGCCAGAGCAGGGACATCTTCAACTAGATCAGGTTGCTCAGAGCCCCGTCCAACCTGACCTTGAATGTTTCCAGGGATGGGGCCTCCACTACCTCTATGGGCAACCTCTGCCAGTGCCTCACCACCGTCATTGTAAAAAATTTCTTTCTTAAATCCAGTCTAAATCTACCCTCCCTTAGTTTAAAACCATTGCTCCTTGTCCTGTCACAACAGGCCTTGCTAAAAAGTCTGTCCCCATCTTTCCTATAGGCCCCCTTTAAGCACTGGAAGGCTGCTATAAGGTCTCCCCGCAGCCTTCTCTTCTCCAGGCTGAACAACCCCAACTCTCTCAGCCTGTCCTCGCAGGAGAGGTGCTCCAGCCCTCGGATCATTTTCGTGGCCCTCCTCTGGACCCGCTCCAACAGCTCCATGTCCTTGTTGTGCTGAGGGCTCCAGAGCTGGACGCAGAACTGCAGGTGGGGTCTCACCAGAGCAGAGCAGAGGGGCAGAATCCCCTCCCTCGACAATCACCTCGGCAGGTCGTCCTGCCGGCGGCTGCCGAGCCCCGGCCGCCGGGCCCGCTCCCCGGCAGGGGCCGGCGACTTCCCCGCCCCGTCCGCGCTGGCCGGCGCCCCGCGGAGCCGGCCGGCTGCCCCCGCCCCGCTGCACCGCCCCGCGCCTCCGGAGCGGGAGGCAGCGCCGCCACCGCCCCGCCCGCCGCCGCTGCGCGCCGGGGCAGGCGCCGAGCAGGTGGCCGCAGGCAGCGGGGCAGCGCCACGGCATGTGAGCGGCCCCCGGCTCACCGCTCGGCCGCACTCCCCCGGGCAGGCAGCACCGGCCCCCTGCCCTGCCCTCCCCTCCCCTCCCCTCGCCGGGCCGGCCGCGGAGGCAGGGCGCCCGCAGCGGCAGCCCGGCAGCGGCCGAGGGCTGAGCGCCGCGCCCCGCCGGGGGGCGGCCGTGGCGGAGGGCGGAGAGGAGGAGGAGGAGGAGGAGGAAGGCTGCGCGGGGCCGGAGGGACGCGGGAGCCCCCCGGCCGCGCAGGATGAAAGTCACCGTGTGCTTCGGGAGGACGCGGGTGGTCGTGCCCTGCGGGGACGGGAACATGAAAGTTTTCAGCCTGATCCAGCAAGCGGTGACCCGGTACAAGAAGGCGATAGCCAAGGTGAGGGGCGCGGGGAGCGGCGCCCGCGATCAATATGGCGCTTCCCGGAGCGGGGAGGGAAGCGAGGGGGAAAGTCCGGGCTGCCCCGCCGGGGTGGCGGGAGCGGGGCTGGGGGCGGCCGGCGGCGGCGGAGCCCGCCGGGGAGCGTGTGCCCGGCGCCGCCGGGGGGAGCCGGGGGGGCAGCGGGGCGGCCCCTCCGCGGCGGCCAGCGCGGCCCCTCCGCGGCGGCCAGCGCGGCTCCCCGCAGCCGCGGGCGCCTGGCGGGCCTCGGCCCTTTGTTCGCCGGTGCCCGGCGGCGAGGGGGCGGCCTCCGGGGGTGTCGGTGCGGGGGGCGCCCGAGCCCGGCCGGGAGAGGGGCGCGGGGACCGGCGGTGCCGGGTCTGCCCCGGGGCGGGCGGCGGGGCCGAGGCGCCGCGGGCCGGGCGGGGAGTCGCCGCGCAGGGCTGGAAATCCAGCCCCAGGCTTCCCGGCCCTCCAGGCCCGGCGGGGAGGGCGGTGGGAGAGGAGCCCGGCGCAGGGGCGTCCGGCGGCGCCCCGCGGGCCGCCCCCCCGCGCCGGGCTGGGGTCTGGGGGGGCCCCGCAGCGGCGTGGCCGCCCGCGCAGCCTCCGCGCCTGGCCCGTTCTCGGGGGCGGTGGGGGGGAAGGCTCCGCGTGTGCGTGGGGCATCGGCGGTGCCCCGGGGTGCAGGGAGCGCCGGCCCGGCCCGGCCCGGCCCGCTGCGGGGCTGATCCCGAGTGCCGCCTGCGCTCCCTCAGCCCCATGTTGAAATCCCTGGCAGTGGGTGTGCAGGCAGTCGCACACTTGGCTTTCCCTCCATAGGCGACTTCTTGGGCTTTGTTTTTCTTTCTTTCCTCTTTTTTTCTCTTTTCTTTTTTTTCCCCCCCTGTACTTTCTTCTTGTTGCTGCAAACTTCTTTTTAATCAACTGGTTTGTTGGGACAATATGACCATCGTTGGCTGAGAACTTGAGCAGCTCCCTTCCCCTTTGCTCTACCTGATCCGTCCAAGCAGTTGAGTGCACTTTTTTTCCCTTAGTCCTTCTGACACGCTTTACACTTCTGAACCTGGAAGTTTTGTTTTGGCAAATGCTGACTCCCAGGCTCTTTGAAACCTGCAGTGGAAGAAATAGTGTGAACAGTATATTGATTGGTTTTAAGTGATTCCCAAGAAAATTTTTAAGATCAGTTTTCTCAGCGAGAATTACAGTTGCTGGGAGGAGAAGAGTAACTGAGGGTCCCATCACCTCCCCACTTGATTCCTGAAGAACATGGTTTTGCAGAGAACAAACGCATGCTCTCTGTATTTTTATTATTCCTCATGTAACACAGTTGTGATTCTGGCTGGAAGAAGAGTAAAACGATTCACTAGGGTATGGCTGTGGCTGCATACCGGCTGTTATTTATATACGGCAGTTAATGCACGTGGCAATCTACCTGCACGTAGGAGACAGTGGCCGAAAGTACCTTTCTGGTTAAGGTAAACCTGTGGACAGTAAAGAGTGTCCCTTGGGGGAGCATCGAATGCCTCCTCGCGCCATTTGGATGAGAAGCGTTTGCAGAATTTGTTCATCAGTGTTACAACATTAATAAAATTAATTATTTTGATGTGTGGTGTTCCAAAACTGTGGCCCCTGTAACTCATGTGGCACTGGACTGCATCCTGTTTTCCAACTGTTAAATTGCACTAAGGGATGGCAATTACATTCTGCAGTACAATGTTAAGCCTGGAAGTGATTGCAGTAGTGAGCACAGGAGAAACACATGCAGTCACTAGGAAAAGGTTACGTGATTGCAAATGGTGTGGGTTTGTTCAGGAAAGAAGTAGCCCACCTGTGGAAATGTGAAAAAATTAAAATGTAACTCTTCTTCAAATATGCCAATGTATTTACTAAAAAGGCAATTTGCAGAGGTGCAGCCAGACTTTGACTGGCCCCTGATCCCCAAAGCTGCTGATCCTGGGTTTAAAATGACACGGTAGTTTTATTTAGTAGTATTTTTATGGTGGTTATGCTGTATGCCACTGGTACGGACTTGAGGTAGCCGTAATTACTGAGATAGTTTCTATTACATGGAAATACTGTGGTTGGAAACACAGTAGCAGAATCTATGGGCTTTCTCTGAGTGTTTTATACAGTCACTATCAAACCTTACTTTTAACTTAAATTTGCTGAAGATTTTCCACTGTGATGTTTAGGTAGTAAGGAGGTGAATCCTCAGTGTCTCATCAGTAAATGTATAGTGCTGTTTGCTGTGCTTGCCGTAGAGCAACATAGTAATTTTATGGTTTCAATGGCAGAATTTCATAGATTACTGTCTTTTTATAGCAGTTAGGTCGTTTCTTTCTATGCCAGTTTAGTAGATGAGCAAATCTTTACTTCCAAAAGAGACAAGAGACGGGACAAATAATTCCTAAACTGAGAGGATGAAAGTATATGTGCACGTATGAACATACGATTTGGCAGCTGGTATCAAGCTGACACTGAAATCTGGTTCACCACCACCGTGCTGTTATAGAAAAAAAATGTATCTGGAGGAAGATTATTCAAAATATTTGAATTAAATTTATGGTTTTCATACTTGAGGAAAATCAGTATTTCTCATCCTGCAAAAATGTGCGTCTGCTGTACGCAGCAGCTCCTTCAGGAGGACTACTTGAAGCCTCTGAGAACTGAGCTGTCAGCCCTTCTCAGATTACTTCCCGCTTTGTCATGGTTTCCCGGTTGTGATTAGCAATAGGTGATCTGCGTGGCGAGCACTTCTGACGGACCTGTGCAGTCGTGGTGAGGCAGCCTGGCATCACGCTTGCGGAGTGCCAGGAGCGAATAACTTCAAAATTTGACCTCGGCTTGAATTTTTCTGACTTTTGGTATTACCTAGGTTGAGTAGACATGGTGAGAATGAAAAAAATACGGAAAATAATCCAGGTAATAGTAAGGTTCTCCTCTCTGTAAAATTTTACAGACTTAAAAAGCATATGGATAACACAGCTAGTTATGGCAGTTAGTTCTGGACGCAGTTGTCTTTGATTAGGATTCATAAATCTCAAAAAAGTCATTATGGATTAACACTGCTGTCAATACTAAATCTTTAAGTGTGAATTAAGTTATTAATATGACAGGCTGGGCTTGGAGGTTGGTCTGTGTAGCGTGTATAGGAAATCTTCCTGGTCCTTTGCTTTTATTCCAAAAGAAGCTTTGGGTCTGAAATGTGATCCATTTTTCTGCTAGTTGTGGTTGTGGTGAATAAACAAGCGAATGATAAGAGACGTTTGAAAAGTCTGCCTTGTCCCGGGCAACTGGAGTCGGCAAAAATTGATCACGCTTCTCGAAACGTTGTTTGCGTGGTGGCACACGAATGATGCTCTGTTTGAGTGACTGGACTGGCGCAGCCTCGGGCGCGATGTCTGAGTGAGCGTTAAAGGAGTACAGTTTGGGCAGGGGGCAGCTGGCCTGAGAAATTGTAGGTGCGTTTCCAAACGCTGCTGGTCAGGGGCTGTGCAGGTTTTGTGTTGATGTAGGTCTGCTCATGGCTTCCTAGCAATTAATTTGGTGATTAAAAAAATGCTGCTGTGAAGGTAAGTGGCATTTTGAGGGGGGGAAGTCAGCCACACCTCACTGGCTTAATGGCGAGAGATGATGGGCTGCCCCAAAAGGGAGCAGACAGAAAGGCAGTTGAGATGAAACATGTTTATCAAATGGTTGGCTGTAGCCTAGTGTTAAAAGGTGGAAAACTGTCATAAAAATGACGTATCAAGTAACTTTTTATCAAAAAGAATTAATTGTGCATCCTGTACCTTTGGTTTGATCTGGTTGTAACCACAGATCTTTCTGACTTTTTATGGTGACTTTCAGCTGCTACTGTAATCTTTGTGTGCTTCAGGTTTTTTGGGATATCGTAAGCATTTCACCTTTTATCTTCTTTTTCTTGCAAATATAAATAAGCGTGCATAGGTAGTGGGTAGGTAATAATTTTTTTTTTAATTTTTGGTGTTACTGTCTTGTCTCTGACTGACGTAAACGAGCACGGTAAACAAGAATATGAAATAGGAAATCATACATTTATATGCATTGTTCAGTCCTTACAGGGATTGTTCAGTCTGATGTCCTGCATATCATGAGCTTGTAGTGATGTTCCTAGACCCTGTATATAACCCTGATTTTCTAGTTAAAATAAGTATATTAACAGTTTTCCTGCTGAATCAGAAAGATTTTAGGAGGATTCTCTTGAGACCCCTTTCCCCTCCCCCTCACCAAATCCTGTGGGAGATGAAGTGTTGGGGGTTTGTGATGTTGTATGGAACAATGCTTGTATTGTTGGTTTAAAAACTGCGGTACGTTCGTATTTGTGAAAAGAAATTGTAATCTGCTCTTAGATAGCGTTTGAAGGCAGTTGCTGATAAGAGAGCAGAACTCAAGGGAAGTTGGCTGTGTAAGCAAAGGTAACAGGTGTCCAATGACCATATTCTCACTTAATTTGTACATAGGAAGCTTAGGCCACCCAGAGCTTAAAGCTCCACCTCTTTGGTAGGTCTGACATTCACCGGCAGGGAAGTGGGAGAGGGGAAGGTTGTAGTCTCAGTGAATGTGTGACGCTTTTTTATTAAATTCTGTTTTTGATTTTTTTTCCCAGTGCCAGCTAACTAGGACTTCTTGGGCTATTTGCTTAAAAGTCAGCTCCCAAACATCAGGTTGTCTTCCAGGTACACAGTGGTGACTTTGATGCTTTTTATGTTCCGCAGAGCAAACAGTTTCACAGTTGCTCGTGAGCGTGTTGCTGGGGCATCGTTTATAGGTCCTAATACACAGGGGTGGGTCGGTATGAAAATCTGCCGATTTTACTTGGGTTTTGTATGGGCCTCGGCACATTCCCCGCTCAAGCCTGGCCATTGAGTTTTGGGCCCAGGCTTAGCTGGTTCCTCCCCAGTGCCCGTGCAGAGACCCCTTCGGAATCGTAATGAAAACACTTACGGGCAATAGTGGCTAAATACAGCATAAAAAAGATTTAATTTTTTTTTTTTTTGAGTTAGATTTAATTTTGATATCTGTGTAAATCTTGAGCCTGTTTTAAGTAGAAAGAAGTCTTACAGGCTGTTTTCAGAATGTGCAGGAACATTCTCCACCCCAAAAAGGTACAAAAAGGAACCATAAACCCAAAAAATCCCTCTCACCCCTGCTGCTCAGTTGACTGTGGGTTTTCTCCTAGCTGACACCACCAGGATGAAGTCTCTAGGCTCTGCGTTTGGTATCAGCTGGTTAGTATTTCAGTGATTTACCCGAGGTGAGCTGGGAGAGCCCAGATTCCCTGGGGCTGCCAGTACTTTTCTCAAGCCATCTCTTGACCTCTTTGCTGATGATAAGCTCCCAACAGTGGCAGTGAAACCCAGCTGACTGCAACTTCACTCTGCTGCAGCTTGCTGAAAGCTATGAACAGCAGTGGAGAGCTGCTAATTTAAGGAAGAAAAGTACGGAAATGGGTCACGGTTGCTTCGTGTTTAAAAAGCTGTTGTGTGATGCTGCAGGTTTGGGAGTTGATGGTGGAAACGCAAGGCTACATCTTGCATATAATGACTTAATTCCCTCCACTTATTATAGAAAACTTTGTTTTAACCACTTCTTGCCAAGTCCCTCTGTGTTTTCAGCCAAATGAGTGTTTTCCTGTCATCGTCCTCATCTGTGAGTACAGGTGACTCTTGCGCATTGCAGAAGAAGTTGCAGGGTTAAGGTAGGAATGAACCTTTGGATCGAGCGTGGCAGCGGCTGTGGAGGTCCCTTGCACAGGGACTTTGCTGTTCAGCAGTACGGTGCCCCAGGGGCCGTGGGGCTTGGGAGGCGGGGAGCTGCACAGGCTGTGCCGTACCCTGGGCAGGGCTTTGCTGCAGCCCCTCTCCACCAGGTCTTGCCTGTGTTCAGCCATTCGTGGTACGAGGGAGGAGGCTTGTCTTTGGGAGGCCTGAGACCCACGCTGGGGCTGTACCCCTGTTGTTTGAGCAAGCAGGGTAAATGCTTTTGGGATTATTCAAGGCTAATAAAGAGGAAGACTGAATTCTGTAGTGCTTATGAAGAGGGGCATAAAAAGTGGACAGCATGCAAGCCCTTCAACTTTGAAGGTGTTTTCAGTAAAGGGTATGTGTGGTACTACCACGGTTGGCTGACGTGAGCAGTACCTATCTTTAGCTGGATGGGATACATCATTGCTTTCAGTTTGGCATTATGTGGTTTCTCAGTACTTCAGCGTTACTTAGCAGTGATCGAAGTGAGGTGTGTGTTTGTGGAAGAGTGGCTCAAAGGATCTCCCTTTGAGCAGACGCAGCGTTTGGCTGCCGTGAGCAATTCCTGTAGCTCTGAGGGGACGACTGCGCAGGAGCCTGTGAAAGCACTCACCACGTCAGGAGAACAGGTCCTGGAGGCAATTTGGGGTTTAGGGAGTTGCCAGCCTTTCTTCTCCTGGGCGATAGCCTTCCACCAGTGGAAAACCATCTGATTCTCATAGCTTTTTACACTTTACCTTTGGTTATAATGGTCACAGATGTTTTAGTTCTGTTATAAAAACACCACTGGAAGTAACACTTTCTCAGTTGTACCAGACTATGACATCTTTTGGTCGTGGCACATTTAATCTGGTAAAATAAGATGGAGTAAATGGGCGAGAAATGCTGGTGATGTTAGTTATACAGAATGTGGTTCATGTAGCTTTAAAACAATTTCCTGGTTCTTCAAAGGAAAACAAACCTTTTCATCCAAATATAAATTGAATGGATAAAACATGCAACAATGCTGAACCAGTGCTTATGTATATTGAAAATAAAGTGGAATTCTTCTACCGTCAATCCAGAGTATAGTACAGATGTTCTCACTCAGGAATATTTTGTGAGCAGTAAGAAAATAAAAAGTGGAGCAAAAAGTATTAAAAAATTCTGCAAGATACTTTAGGGCATCTGTGCTTTTTTTTTTTTTGCCTCCTCCTTTTTAATATACATTATATATTTTCCTTGTTTCTTTGAGGTCATTTTACTGTAATGCTCAGCAAGTCTGGTACTGGAAGACAGATAAAAAACCAAACTGCCTTTTAGCTAAGTTACATAATCCGGTGGTGCTGTTTAAAAAAATGAGAAAGAAGAAAAGAATACAGCAGCACAGATGTATATAATACTTGCCAAAATGACTAATATTACTAGTGAAAGAGAAATGAATCGAATTCTAAATTGTGGAAAAAATAATTTTAAATTAACAGTGAACCTAGCAGCCTTTTTGTTTTTGAGATAATCACATTAATTTTACTTGTTACAATACTTTAGTGATGTCAGATATTTTTCCTACTGGTAGCCTTAGTTATTTTCTCAAATTGGTTCCAGATATTTGTTAAATCAGAAATCATTTTAGTAACTATTTTGTTGCAGTATTTGCTGTTGTTCTTTTTTAATCAGGTAGCAGGTACATGACAGTAACTTATTTCCTACTTCAGTTTCTTATTGTAAAGTGATGCACATTAATAATGTATTTAGTCCCAAACAAAAGGAGAAGTGTATCCCTACTAAAAACGGTTGGACTGGGTCCCACACGCTTCATCTCAGGGCCGGGGTCTCCAGTGGAGGGGAAGAGTAATAAAGGCCAAGTGTGTTTCTGTGTGAGGGGGTGCGACTTTTGGGGTAACGCTAAATGCATGTAACTCCTGGTGCCTTTTGTTTCACGTGAGAGGGAAACAGGAGTTTGCACAGAAGCAAGACAGTAATGGAGTAAATTAAATTCTGACAAATATGAAGAGCTGAAGATGGGAAGAAACTAGTTAACTTGGTGCCTTGGAGGTAAGGGGTCAATTTAGGAAGAGGATGAAAAATTGACCTCAGTGGCACAACAGATGTCACCCAAAAGGCTTTCTTTTTAAAAAGAAACCCGTGGAATTTATTAGAGGAAGCTTCCCTTTTTGGGCAATAAGCTTAATGAAAGTAGTGAATCTCTGGTTTGGTAGGGAAAATAGACACTATTTTGGAAAAGCGATGTCACATTTTTGGCCATGCTTTCCACATTCTCTCACGCTCAGTCTGCTGCTGATGCAGCGAAATTTTGAATCCTTTGCAGGAGCAGCGAGCTGGTACATCGTTAGCAGTTTTCTTTTTAAATGGCCACGTTTATAGGATTTTTGTTCCGGGTATGCATGTCTTTACAGACTCAGAATGGCAATTTAAAATGTTTCTTGTGTTCATGTTGTATTGCTAACAGGAGAAAAAAAAAGTTAAGTGTGTATAGAATGTTTTAAATGGAGATAGGACTTTTGGGAGTGCCTGTATGTTTGTTTGTGCACCCACTTAGGTGTTTTCATTTGTTTGAAGAAATGTAGCCACACTTACTAAATGAAAAAGTAGTTTCACCTTACCCCATCTTTTTTGCATGTGCTTTCAAAGTAACTCAAAGTTGTTGAGTTACTCTATCTTCCCCCTAGGCAAAGGCCACATAATGTTTTTTTCTTCTCCATTAAATGTCAGAAGCAATATCCTACTTGTGAGAAACTTGCAGAGATACACCTCTTTGTGCATATAATGAGAAGAATGACTTTGTTCCAAGTTCTTGGAGTCCTTCTGAACAGGAAGGAGCAGGAGCAGAATTCAATGAAATATGGAAAAATTACTTCGAGGGATGTTGGAGTGTCTCTGAGACCAAGTAGCCTGAAAGTTTTGTTGCTATAACAACTGAAATGACAGTTTAAAACAAAAATAAAAATTGGAAGCTTCAGAACCTTTAGCTTCTTTAATAAACCGCTAAGTGGAATAACAAGGCTTGATTTAATTTGGTCTCTCCAAGAACCTGTTGTACCAAACGTTATTTGCATTTTTTTAAGTGTGCATTTGTTTGTGCTGTCAGTGTTTTCCCCTCTGCCTTCCTGTGAAGACTGCTTGCCTGCAGCTGCAAGCGCTGGGAAAGCGGCCAGCTACCAAGTACCGAAAGAAGAAGAATTTAGGCAGCTGGGCTGCGGTGGCCAGGCTGCGGTGGCCAGGCTGCGGTGGCCAGCCATTCCCGGTGAATGAGCCTCTGGCCTCAGTGCCGCGTGCAGCCTGTGAAGATGAAGAAGGAAAGGATTTTACCCCCCTTGAATTTGTCTCCCTGTTTTGGCAGTACCAGGCTGCTGGAAGACTGCTAGCCTGAAGTGTTAGGCTTTGCCGAAAGTTAAAAAATACTGTGCAATTGTAATAATTTAGCCAGGTGGAGGGTAGTCATCTCCATGCATCTCACTTGTTCTGCTGGATGTTTCTGCCTTTTATTATAGAGAGATGAGCGCTGGGTAAGAGGAGTAATGCTGCTGCTTTCTGGGGAGATGAGAGGAGCCCGGCCTGGCCGTGGCCGTGGCTCTCCCAGGCTGAGCTGCCCGCTTCCGCAGGGCTCCTGCGAGGTGCGTGCGAGGGGCTTGGTGCTCAGGCGGCAGCTCTGGTGTGTCCGAGCTCATCGTTTATTGCTGACGAAGATGCTGCTTCTGTTGTCGCACTGTAGGTCTGAGACGGCTGGGGACCGGGGAAAGGGAAAGCCCCAGCGCAAGAGGCTCCTCCGCTGTCCTCACTCAGTCCTGTCTTCGGGGCATGGTGCAAGTTCAGAGCATCATTTCCAAATCCTATATTAAACATTTTTTCCTGGCATGAAGAATACTAATTTGAGAAGATAGGTTTGATATTTTCTGCCCTCACTGAGTTTCCTTAACAACAGCTTTTATTGCTTTTTCTAGTTTTTCTTTAAATGAAAAATAGCACAAATAAATGTGGTCTCTAATAATTTTGGAAAATTTGAAGACCGAACTAAGAAATTGCAAGAAAAAGTGGACTGGATGAAATAAGAGCTTTTAAATTTGGAATTGTCTGTTAGCGTAGGCTCTGTGTTGTAAAACAGCCAGTGAACATGGCTTTAAATGTCTGTAAGTGTGTGTATGGAAAATATTTGTATGTTTAAGTGCTGCCATTTGTTTAAAGAGAAAACCTTCTATGTTTTCTAGACTTACCTAACCTGATTTGAAAAGAAAGGGTTATGCTCTGTATGTAAAACAGTGTATTCAACTTATGGTTATATTAGGCAATGGGGTAGTCTCACCCCGTGCCCAGCAATCACTCAAGAACATAATGCTTTGGTAAACTAAAACCAGATGTTAATATGCGTGAAATGTTATTGTAATCAGTGTCTTATAAATCTCTCCTTTATTAGTATAGTTGTTTGAAGTAAATTCCTGATGACCCTTTTTGTTGCTTTGGTGTTGCCACAAAGTAGCTATGGTTAGCTTGAAGCCCCCTGTTAAATTGAAAGCCACAGATGATGAGTATCCAGTCTTGTATCTTTTGGGGTTTATAAAATATTTAGCTGAAAAGGTTCCTGGTCCTCACCGTGTCTCTGTGGAGGTAAGAAGTTTCCTTTGCTGGTGGAATTCCCTAGCTGGGGAATGGGAGCTAGCTTGTACGAAAAGCTAATTTGTGCCTAGTTAAATATTCTTTTGATATTTGAATATGAAGTAATTAGCTTGGATGTACTGCTGTTTACCTTTTAGGATCTGGAGAAGTCTAAACAAGCTGCTGAAGGGAACTGTATCATAAATCTACTTTTGAAATATTTTTTGAGGATCGTATATTTCAGACTGAGACTAAATCTGCTTTTTGTGGTGTTATTTTTCTGGTGGCCAGTGACTAGTGGGAGAAGTGCTGAGCTAAGTGGTTAAGGAAGGGTTTGGGCAGTGGTCTGGTGGCTTCCTGCGGGCCGTACAGGGTGATCAGATAGAGCCATGTGGGAATCCCCTTTTTAAAATGCTCTCAGGGTGGCTGTGTAATTGCTTACGCATGGATGCTACTCTTCTGACTTTAAAAAAATACATAGTTCGATATTTACTGCAGCCATTTACTGTACTTGAGCCCAATTTTTAGGAAATGGTCTATTTTGTTCTAAATTACTTCCATTGTATAATTCAGTACTTGCTTGGTCTTGTAGTGGAACAAAATAAAAAAGGGGATTTTTTTTCTTTGTTTTATGTGAAAGTGATTAAACTATTTTTAATCTGTAAATCATAATAGCTAATTTTATAAAATGTATGTCCTGTTTTATGGGTGGTCTGTGTTTCCCTTTATTAGACCATGTATTATGTCTCTGATTAGACAGTGTGTAAAGACTGCTCTAACTCTAGCTGCCTTCACAAGTTGCTTCTGATTCAGTGTGCCAGTGTTTTGTTGCCTTCTGAAAGGCTTTGTTTCCAAACGTTGGTGGATGCCAAAGACATTGTGAACAGAGATCCATTTTAAGACACAATGAGTACACATTTTTTCCTGATCACTTTTGGAGATGAAAGTTGTGTGTGATACTGAAATTAAAAAAAAAGTTTTTCTGTAATTAATTAATGTATTAGAAGGATGCGGTTTTCATCCAGAATTTTCCTGTCGCTTTTTCGAAAAAGTGTGTTGTTCCTTTCTGAACTCAAGTGCGGAGTGTAATAATTCACTTTGTGTTTTGTATTATTCTGCAGTGTAAGCTACAAGCTGAGATAGGGAGCAGATATCTGAAATCAGTTTATAATAAACAGCCCTTTGCAGCCTGTTTTTCACCTGATGAGCTACTCAGAAAGCTGGCCTTTGGTGAAGATCACATGGCTTCAGATTTGTAAACTGTGCCTAGGTGCAATAAATAGGAGGGTCTGTTCTTTGCAATTGCAAATTGTGCCTTTCTCAGCATCAACAGCAAAGGGGAGTCAGCCCAGTGCTGCTCACCTGCCTGCTTTGCAGCACGTGGGGAGCTGTAAAATCAAACACTGAGCTCAAAGATGCCGAGATTTATCTATTTTAACTTTGTAGCTCCCATCTCCCTCCCACTGAATAAGTAGGCCTACAAATCCAACATGCTGTGTAAAAAGCAAAGTTGTGGAGTCCTCCCCCCCACCTCTTGCATCTTTATATACAGTTTGTTCTGCAGACCAGATCGTCACACCTGCTACCAGCCTCCTTCAGAGAGCAGATTGCAGCCTTGCAGTTAAGTGCTCCTAACATCTGTTGGTGATACGTCAGCAGCAGGACGAGGCTTTTAGCTTCGATCGGCTCTGCTGGCTTGGGAATGGTGTTGAATGGAGAAGGGAGAAACAAAATATCAGAGTAATTTTGAAATAAATGTAAAGTAAATGTGCAGAAGGAAAAAGTGGAACTAATAAAATTTACCACTTCTATTTTTTTTTTAAAGCATGAGTTTTAATGCATATTATGCTTAGTATAAGAGAACTCCCCTAATTAAAACTAGATCTGTGTTTTATTACTTCTTAGGCCACTTCGGTGGTGATGATACTATTTAGCAAGTGCTTCATATCACTTTTTGAGTAATTTTTATAGCTGTGTACTGGCACAGGACCTGTCTGTTTGGGAAGCCTTTGGAAATAGCTAATAAAATCCACTTGAAATTCAAATGTTTAAAACCATGGAGAATTTTCCTCTTTGTGTCTTTACTTACACTGTTGCCCTGGTCATTGCTGTGGACTTGAATTTTCAGAGGTGTATCCAGACTCGCTGCTGCTGAGCTGTGCTTGCTGTGTGCCACACAGCCACCACCTCTGTTACTGCAAGGTTGAGCGGAGGCTCGGATTTGCAACGTGGTTGGGCTGCCATAGCGTATTCCTCTCTAGTAGATTAATGGTTTTTATTGCTTGCTTTCATTATAGCATAACTACTTCAGGTTGCCTTTACTTGGAGGTAAGATTATGCACACAGGTTGTACAAGTTGTTAGTAAAGACCCAACGTTTTGTGTCCCTGGACAGTTAAAAGATTCACTAACTCAGCTGTCATTCAGAAATCAGGGTGTCTTTGGAGAAGTTTAATGTGACTTCAGTAATATAGTGTAAAAAAATTAATGAGGTACTTTTTTGTGACAACTATTCCTTATGCCATTTTAACAAATTTCCAAGTGCACAGGAACCTGAGGTATGGGAAGAGGTATATGTAGAGAAGAACAGGGGAGACTATAAATGCTGTGGTTAGGATCTAAGAAAACAGTTGCAGTGTCTTTTGGTTCCTCTCAGGACCATTGGCTGAATCCTGTGGTGAAGATACAGGAAATGTCTGGTTGGTTTTGCTTCACTGATGCTGTGATTTGAGAAGGGAAATGTATCTGTCAATGCCCTGCTTTTTCAGGTGTGAAATAGGGGCACAGAGTAGAAACGGGCTCCTTTTTAATCACTGCTCTCCCAGCGCAGCCCTGCATTAACCGGGAAGCCCTGAAGGTTTATTCCAAATACAAATGATGGAGAATGGGAGCGCTCACCTGCAAGCAGTGTCGTGTATTCCCGTGGCTCATTCTCTGCGAGGACCTCGTTAGCTGCGTTTCACAACAGCACGATGTTAATTGCAGCGAGTGCGTACTTGCATAAAGTCCTCCTGTGGTTTTTCTCTGCATCTGTGTGTTACCTTAGGAAAGAGAAAAGTACTTTGCTGTACCGGTTGCCTGTGCTGCAGCAAAGCTGCGATACGCCCATCAGTTATAACAGCGTGCAGCACCCAAACTAGGAGCAAGGAGATGGCTCTCCAGTGCCTTCTCCTCTTAATTTGGTAATTTCCTTCTGTGCTTCACCACCTTCTCCTTTCAAAAACCAAATCCGCAAACAAACGTCATAGCGTGAGTTTGGCAAGTACATAATTATCCCCACGGAGCGCGTGGAGAAGGGAGGCACAGGAGGTCGCTGGCTGGTCCAGGACCACACAAGCAGTTCGGCACCGAGCTGGAAATAAAGTGCCGACCTGCTGACTCCTTAACCGCAAGACTATCTTTCCCCTCTAGTAAGGATGTGGTAAAATATCACTGTATTTAATCCTTCTGCTCTCCTGTAGCTTAGCCTTTGTATGGAAAGACGTGCCACGCTTCGCCAAGCTGAAAAGGGAATATTTTGTGGTAATTGGCCGTTGAAAAGAAAGTCTCTTCCTCTTAGAAAAGTGTGGACTCTGCCATGTTAAACTGCTTAATAATTTCTGTTTCTTATGTGATTTTTTTCGATTTACTTACACGGGGATTGAAACTTTTATATAGTAATCCATACTTGGCAGTAAGGATGTTGATTCCAGTATTGCCTAGTTGTTTAAATGTTTATAATAGAATGAAAGCAAAGGAAATGCTTATGTTTGACCTTAGCATAGCTATCTAAAGTGATTTATTAATAGTGTTTGGTTTTTGTGTGGGTGTTTTTTTTTTTTTTTTTTTTTTAAAGCTAAGTGAAACACTGAAGCCAGAAGGAGATATATCAGTGATGTATTTGGCTTAAATATGAGAAATTTAGGGAAGGGAGGATATTGATCCATGTTAGTGGAATTTAAATCTGGGTTTTTTTTGTGGTTTTTCTTTTTTTTTTTTTTTTTTTTCTCCTCATTAAAGTGCTGTAAGTTTCTTCTAATACAGAAGTGGTGTAAGATCGATGGTCATGGGCAAGAAAATCTGAGGTACTCAGTAAGTGCTCTAATAGTGTTCAGCTGATGCTGGTAAGAAAGAGTTGTCTGCCTGTGTACGTTCATTTTAGATTGATGGGGTTAATTGCCTTGGTCTCAACTTTGCTTGTAGACTGCTGTGCTACTGGTGTTGATTTAAAAGGAACTCAAATTTACCAAAACTTTTTAATCCTTTCTGCATGCAGTGCTGAAGAAAGCATGTTTTCCCCTTGTAGATGTAAGCTTTCGTGATTATAATGTCATATTCAGGGTCTCTATATTAGGGATAAGGAAACATGCAGAGCTGGAGTAGGGCTAGAGAGCAAACACGGGAGTGCTTGCTATAATACATATTAAATAATAATAAGCCCTGAAAATTGGGATATTGCAAATTATAATTCCACCCCTAACCAGCTTTTTAAATGACTGGTTTGAGTTTAGTTAGCGGTGATTTATTCTTTTGTGTTTTAAAAAACATGCTACAGCATAACTGCAGTTTATTATTACGGCTTTTGTTGAAGCCTTCAGGTTCTGTTAACAGCTGTCATAGTCGTCATGTTATCTCCAGCATTTTACAAAATTGCAGCTGGTGGACTATGCAAATGGAAGCATTTACTAAATAATTTTAGATGACATTATAACCATTGTTCATCTTTTGCCTCTAGACTCTGTATTTTCAAGTGACTGTATGCCTTTGACAAACACGCTGTTATTAGGCATGAGGACATACAATGCAAAGTAATTTCTTGCAACTGGGTAGCCTGAGAGATTTCAACGAAACCTAGTAACAAATATCTCTAATGATTTACATGCATTATTTTGTGTCTCTTCCTTGTTGTGGCATATCCCTCTTACTCTAGACATCTGTTAGAAAGCCCCTGAGAAAGTAAAAGCTGCTTGTATTTAGATTTAATCATCCTGAAGTTAACAGAGATGATGCTTTGCTTCCTCTGCTGCCTCTGGAAACAGAGCTATTTCTGACCTGTTCAATGGCATTAGTGTTCCTGGCTTTTTCATAAAAATTAATTCTGTTCTCCTAGTTCCTAGCCTCTATTATTTTTTTTTTCTGGTGCAGTTTCCGATTCTTGCAATTGATTGTTGCACGACAACGTCCCTTTCCCTTGTACACACTATATGGATGTTGAAGGCTCCGGTTAAAAGGTTTACTGGTTCTTGTGCATTTTGGGGTTACATAATGATGCTATGGGAAGAAACATGGACAAAGTAGTACCTCAGTTGTGGTCATTGCTTCATCTACTGTGTCTTGAAGTAGAAGAAAGGAGGAGATGGTTTGCAAGTGCTTATAAATGGTGTATAAACTTCTCTTCCTTTACTCTGTCATGTACATGTACAGGGTGGGGTGGTTTGTTTTTGTGTGTGTTTTTTTTTTTTTTTCTTTAAGGCTGTCTTTTTGGGTTGCTTTTTTGCTGTCTTAAAACCAGGCTATTCACTATACCAGAACAGTAACCAAGGAATTCTATACTGTCCTATTAATTTGCATCCTGATTACATGAGCTGTTCCTTAAGGCATGCAATAACAAAACAAAAGGGGTGGCTGGTGAGCAGGAATGATTACAGCAGCGTGCTTTCTGTCCGGACTCTGTCATGCTCTTACGTGCCGCACTGTTCTCATACGCCTGAACTCGCCGTGTGAGGAGGATGCAGATGGACAGATTTTTCAGCTACCAGCAGTACTGTCATGGGAATCCTGCAAATGCCACTGAGTCAGGAGTTTTGACAAAAAGTTGACTTTTATTGAAAGCAATTGAACTGGATGGTAAAGAATGAATATGTGGTGGTAGGACTCTGCCGGTTCAGATACTCTTTTCTGTTTGCCCTGTAGTTTGTAAGTGGGATATGTTTCCAAATTGAGATTGTTCTGATAATGATTTAAAAGGATATTTCTGTGTCTAGTCTATCCCAGGATATATTTATATTGAATTTGTATACCATTAAATAACTTTAAACTTATGTGTGTGCTTTTTAACAGCTAGTGAAACTTTTTTTCCTGTAAACACTTTTACTAATGTTAGGAGGATGTGTAGTCAGCATTTCAGCAACAACATACAGAAAAAGCATTGGATGAGCTTATTGCCAAGCAAGCTGGATATAGAAATCAATATTAGGAAAAAACCCTGCAAATGATCAACATGAAGGAGGGGAAATAATTTAGTTAAAAATGTAAGTAGATAATTGTCTCTATTATACAACTATGTACTTTTCACTGAAGTACAAAGCCTATGAAATCAGGTATGTTTACTGGCTTACAGGTTGCTCAAACATGACTGCAATCTGAGTCAACTGAACTTCTTTCATAAGAGAAAGTGGCATATCCTGAGGATCAGAAACACTGAAGGACACTCCTTTTTTTAATCTTATGTTTCCAGATGGAAAGGGAAATGTTCTCATTTTTCTCCCTCTCCCCCACTCCCCCCCCTCCCCCCCAGTTGATTGTAGCTGTGGAGGTAACAAGGGTAGACTGTCTGCTTTAACAAACCAAGCACGCTTCTGTGCAATTGTGCTATTTGCTTGCTGCTTTATCAGTCCAGGGCAAACTGTTCAATCTATTTTTTTACAGCACCTCCTTTTTATTACACTTGTACAGAGCACGGGCTTGGTTGTTAACATTCAGCTGGACTGTGTACAAAAAAATAAATAGGAGTCATCCCAGCTCTATTGGTCATTGAAACACCTTATCTGCTTTTCTGTTTTAAAAAGCCAATTCGCATTTTTCCCCATATCTCATCTGCAAAGAATAAAAACTTTGCAAACATCCTACAGTTTGTGCTGTATGAATAAATTGAGAAAATAGTCTCCTACGTGTCTGGAATTTGATACTTACATATCAAATCTGAAAGGTAGAGCATCTGAAAGAGAAAACAAACCCACTTTTGAGTCTTGGGATGAGTATATATGGGACCAGTGCCTTACAGAAGAATGATTGCTCTGTTGTGGTGTGTTACATGATCAGGGTCACATTTGATCAGAAACTCAGTAGAAACACCCTGAAATCAGCAGAATTGTGTCCAGGCGGAGGGATCTGCCAGTAAAGCTGTCAAATTCTGGAACTAAACTCTTAATGGTATACATTTAGCATTATATGACTTGCAGTTTCTTCAGGGAGCGGCCCTGCAGTTGGATTCACATCATGTCATGAAATCTGTGCAATGCAACTCTCCACCATGAGCAGAGGTGGCCTTGATCCCAAGGGTGACCCTGCACAATTCCCAACTCTGAGCAAGGCTGATGCTTTGGGTATGGCTGGATTACTGTGTGCAGACGCAGCAAGCAATGGGAGTGGGAAGGAGAGAGAGAAGGATGTATTTGTACTAAGCCATTACATGGGCTGTCCGTGTCTGTAAGCCTGCTCTTTGGCCGTGGTGAATGTCGCTGATGTCACTTGCTTGGGTCACTCTGTGCCAATACCTGTGGAGGGAGGTGCTGCATGGGTGATTGTGATGTCCAAGGCCAGAGGGGACCTTATGCTTTGTTAGCCTGACCATGCGTCATTACCCTTCCCGGAGCCCCTGTGGGGTGATGTGCCTGAGTGAGCGGCAGCCCCTCCTGACAGCCTGTCAGTGAAGTTCCCTAGAGATGCCTCTGCTGTGGTTTGAAGGACCTCTACTGAAGTTGAAGCCAATGCATTTCTAGGTACTTCACTCACCGCGGTGAGTGATTTTCTTGCTGCTGAGAATGTGCTGTGTATTCCCAGTCTATTTTCAGCCTTATACTAAGTCTTGTGTTGAAGACAGCGTGGTGGGTCTTTGGTCTTCAGGAGCAGATTCTGTGTGAACTTTCCTGATGGCACTGGAGGTCCCCATGAATCAAATTCTTCTGTGCCTGTGGATACTTGCAGGTTCTGGGATGATGTTCATCCTTCCTCTTCTGGATAAATAATTTAAACCAAGTATCATCAATATGGAAAACTGAAAAGAAAAAGGGTAGTGCAGTTAGAGATTGCATTTGATCTTGCAATGGCTTATCTTCAGATGCAGTCTCACTATAGGTATTTGGGCTCTGGATAATCACAGGATTGAATTTCATTGGATTTCAGTTACAGGAACAGAGTCCATAATTAAGGAGTAAAGTAAATGGTCCTGAGGGTCGGGTTACTGATGTTTTGAGGAGTTACTTAAATGACTCTGCTTAATTTTTGTTCAAGGGTTGAACTTTTATGGGCTTTTATTAATTTTTTTTTAATTGTCACTCTTGCAGGTGCACACACATACAAAGGCCCTACTGAAGTAGAATTTTGTTGCTGTCTTATCCAAGAAAAAATTGTTCTCAAAAATCCCCAAAGTTTCTAGAATGTGTCTGGAGTGGCCCACTGAAACGTGTATTAATGCTTTCCTGTGATGGAGAGACCCCATATGAGTGCCATTTCTCTTCAGGGTGGAGGAGTGGTGGTGCATGGAAATGCTCAGCTGTTCAGAAGTCTGGCTGCTCCACTGTGACAGGTTGGGTTGAGCAAGCACGCGGTTTGGTTTTGGGGTGAGTTGGTGCTACTGGCATCAGCTGCTGTAGATAGCCTGCTTCCCCTCATGGGCGAGGGTTGAGATTTCAGCCTTCCTGCTGGTCTGGGTGATGTGGTCCCAGTGAGAGGGCTGCTCTTCAATTGCTGATGAATTGCATGAGTGTAAGGATCTGCAGGACGGCTACCTGCTTTCTAGGGAAAGAAATCTACAGTGATGTAAACCAGTAATTTTTCTTCTAAATTTTATTTTCTGCAGTTCTGCTGAATCGTTGCTCATGAGCAGTGCACATGCTTTCTGCAGTGTCTCTGCCTTTGCAGCTTTGTGCCTCCAAATGTTAAAACTCTTTCTCTTTGAGAGAAGCCCGTTCACTGGTGAATGGACTCAGTGATTCAGCTAGCTGTTTGCAAGGGCAAAAAACCCCCCAGAAAATCTAAGCGTGATTTTGTGGTGTTTGGCAATCAGCTTTCACACAAGAAATGAAGCTTTTTTAGCATTCACAAGCATTGGTGTCTCTAGGCTCTCACAAATGTGCAACACTTGCTGCTTTAGCAATACGCGCCTCTTGAGCAAGTGGGACAGGGAATGGAGCCAGCTGGCCCTGAATTCGGGATGAGAGATCTAAGAAATCACAGGTCTTATAACTCCACACACTCAAGAGTCAACACAATGGTTACTTTAGCACATTTATCCATCTTACATTTTAGATTTAGGATCATGAGCAGTGAGTTCTTAAGATTTGCATTTGTGTAGCCTTGTGTATTGACAGCTGTCCTTCAGTACTGACAGTCTCTAGAAACATGTAGTGTATCTCATTGCCTGGAATCCACCTCAAATACACAAGTTGCTCTCACTCATTTGCTGCACAGAAGTGCTGTAGTAATTGTAATAGAACAAGCTTTGAGATACTTGATTGTAACCAAGTACCGGCATATCTCATGCTCTTTACTGCGTACATATATGGTTGTGTCTGTGTCCGTGTCGTGTGTCCCGTCCCGTGTGTCGTCCCGTCCCCCCCCCATGATTTAGGCTAAAAATTGTCCATTTGCAGCAGTAAACGTGGTTCTGAAGACGAAGCAAAATGTTCATTTTAACATGGGACATCTTATGTTTCCTGGACTGAGTCTTGTTAGAGAACATCCAGACTCCTCCTGCTATTGCTATTTCACAAAATTAATATTCATCCCCCCAAAAGTCAGTATTTTTAAATAATCTTAATAATACCTCCCCCAACCTTTACCAGCTTGTGATGCGTAGTATCTCTTTTTATTTCATGAAATGATGCCAGACACCTAGTGAGCACTCTGAACTTACGTAATATGAAATGTGAATCATTGTGAAAGAAACCAAACCCAGTATAATTGCTGAGGGTAAATGCGCTGCTGGTTAAAGGTGTATCTTTGCAATCGGAAGCCAACAATAAATGAAACAGCGAATCAGCTAGCACAATAAATGAGGCAGGCAGCCAGCCCTGTTCGGGTGAGGGAGTGCGTGTATGGACTCTGAGCACAACAGGGCTGTGTTGAAGCTGCAGGCGTGTATTGAGAGAATATGTTGAACTTACACACGCAGAGGTGGGAGTGTGTACCAAGGTGTCCGTGAGAAGGAACAAAAAGGTCACATTGCTTCCAACAGGGAGAGTAAAGATCTTGAATTTTTAATTGAAAAGGCTCTTACTTGTCAGGATTTAGCCATAGAGAGTGTTTGCCACTGTTGGGTCTAATGTCAGTGTGTGTGAGAGCTGCTGCGCATCACTGGATGTGCACGCTACCATCACCAAAATCCTTACCCTTGTTTTGTTTCATATTCCATACTGAGAATTAAAACCCAGTTTGGAAGAGTTACCCAGGTTGGTCTGTGTAACTGTTGGCTTCTCTTCGATAGTTTAAGATACTTTTGTAGCACAGTTTCTTATATTAAATACTGTTGCTGTACACAGGGACTCTGCACAAAGCTCTAATTGCAGCTCTCTTTCTTATTGATGTTACAAATCGATATCCTCATGCTGAGATAGGTTATTTTCACCTCCCTCACACCAGCTAAGTTCCATGTGTAGAGCAGAGTTCATGTTGCCTAACAATCCACAAGGTTGCTGTCTACAGCTGGTCTGGGCACCACAGGCTCTGTTTAGAGGTGGTGCAGAGAAATACGGCATTTTAAGGTGTGATTCACCTTGTCCTGAAGAAGCCATGTGAAATAGCTCACTTTTTAGAGTTTGGGAGCTGGCTGCAGCATGCCTGCAATTACTTAGGCGCGCACGCTTCCAGTGCAGACTGTCCAGGTTGCTCCAGTGGATCCCATCCATTACATATGTCCTCTTGTCCCAGGTCCCCTTTTACACCAGCGTGTGATCTTGCTGAGTGGCTGCTTGCCATGTGTAAAAGTAAGCATATGCATGGAAAAAACCCAAGCTACCTCTCCAAAACCCCCAAAATCTCTGTTGCTAGCTCATTGCTTGGCCATAGGTAGGTTGCACTTTTTCTTTATTTTGGATAAAAATGTTTGCGCCTTGCAGGATGGTGTGAGGGCTGGATGACATCTGTATGAGACTGTTCTTCTCAACTCATTGCTGAAGTACAGACTGCTCTGCACTCTGGGGAGTACTCAACTTTATGGAGCTGAACCATGTTGAGAAAGGCTCCTTTGCGTCTCTTCTTGGGAGGAGGGTAGGGACTCCCCAGCTCCTCCCGCCTGAGGCATTTACTCTTATTTCATCAATAATTTGACTTTTTTAATAGGTCAGCCACGTATGAATCAAAATGTTTAGAAAAATCATACATATATTTTTGTAAATAAGCTCAGATAAACTTTCCAAACTCAACAAGTATTAGTTCAGGTTTAAAAAAGGAGCATAATAACCTGTTCATATCTATCATCTAATTTTTTTTCTCTTTGTTGCTTCCTAGTTGGCTAAAACTTAACACTGACTTTCAAATGGTAGAGGAAATAATTTAAAATTACTTATTTCAACCAAATAATGCACTTAACTGAAATGTGTTTCAAGATCTGCACGCCAGCTCTTTCCACAACTTTGAAACCAGATAGCTAAGTGGTCACAGGGTAGAGGCAAATGGGTGTTACACATGCCTTACTCTTACATATGAGATGTGATGAATAAATATTGAGAGGCCTGGAAAAAAGTGCAAGAGCAGAAGTACCAGGGTTGTATAACCACTTCTGTGTAGTGAAAAGTGGTGTCAATCAGATACGTAGGCATGTTGCAGCAGATCTAGAAGCTGTTTGAAAAGAAGTTAGGGCAATTGTTCCTTCTAATGTAAACATTTTGTAACTCTAATTAAAAGGTATAAGAAGAAAACAGTTGTTCTTGCAAGTAGGGAGTTGTATAGTGTGTTGGGGGAAACAAACTGTATTGTTTTGCAATTTATATAATGTAATTTAAAAAATAAAGTTGTTCTTAGTGGAATGCCCTTATGGATGTAGTCAGTGTCAGGTAACCCTAATCTACAGGCAACCTGTTACAAAGAAAAGCAGGTCTATAAAGTTGCAGGCTGTTACTTGCACTGTTTTGGAGTAAAGTTGAAGTTAATGGCTTGGCAGTATTGGTAAATTTGGTAGTAAAACTTTTTTTACAGTTCTTTATAAGAGTTTAAGAAGGAAATCTTTCATTATATCCATAATGTATTGGCATAAATACTATCACACACAGTCAACTTGTCACCCTATGTTGAATTCAAAAGTACTGGGAGGTGAAATACTCATTTGCAGTCTTGAAGTGTAATGTTTCCAGTTCAGGATGGACAGGCATTGGGAGTTTTGTACCACTACTAGTGTTATTCTTGAACTGAGATTTTTGTAATCCCTATTGTTATAATATTTATTGCTTGCTATTGCTCAGCAAAATACTGGGAATTGTTTCAGGGCTGCGAACCTATCCCCTTCCAAGCCTGCAGTTTACCACTGAAACAAAATTTTAACTGCCAGAGCTGTATTGTGTTGAAGTTACAGAGTCTGGAAGATGAAAATACATTTCTGTTGGTTGCTTTGCAATCCATGTCTTCATTTATGTGAGCAATGAAAAACCCTGCTGCAACCTGGTCCTTGTTAATCTAGTGATCATAAAATCCTTTTAGAAAGCCTTTTTTTTTTTTTTTTTTTTTTTTAAATTAATTAAGAAAACCCCCACAAAACCCGTCTTCTTTATCAAGACTGGGTACTGGTATGTCTGTCATGGAGCTTTCTTTTTAATTCTGCACTGCTTCTCACCGTAATCCCTCATAATCCCCCCCTGTGTATCACTGGTTTATTATTATTATTAATTTTCCCAGAGTGGGTCTTACCCAGTGTTTTTATCCACGGGATTTAAGTGTATCTTTGTCTGTTGGGTTAGCAGATGAAGCATGTGCACTGGTGGGCGCTGGGCACTAGGGAATGCAGCTGATATTTTAAAGCAATTCTGCTCCTCGGTGCAGACAGTCCCTGGGATCTTTACCTTTCTTCCTCAATTTCCATTTGGCTTTGTAATGCTACTCTGTCCTGGTGAGTGCTGGTGTTTATAGTGGCATATACTGAAATTAATTTATAAGTATTGTTACTATAGTCAGTGAATATATACATGAATTACTGAAATTCATGTATGGTATTGTTACTGTGAAGCCAGAGAGCTGCTGACGTGATGCCGACAGCATGGGCTTTGAACTCGGAGCTGTTTGTGTCCTTAGAAAAGATGTTTCATAGCTGTGAGATCTTGTTTCTGTGGATCCATCAAATAAAAGTGCCGAATTAAAGGTGACAAATCTGAATTTACAGCATTTTTCCTCTGGGTAGTGTGAACAAATACAAAGTACCATGAATGGCAATTACTGTGAAACAGTAAATCTGGATGTAGGGAGTTAGTGATCAAGTGCCAGAGAACCCATTGGTACGGCTAAATGCTGCTGAAGGGTGAAAGATGCTTTGCCATCTGCAGTGACCTGTGAAGCAGTCTGGATGGTGCGTTGGGTATTCAGGGTAAAAACCAAGCGCCTTGCTGGTGCACAAAACTTGCCTGGTCAGGCCTTGCTAGCGTGAAAGTTCACACCAGGTAAATCCTAAAATTCTGAGTTTAATATTTACTTCCTTGAAGTTTTTAATTTCTCAGATTATTCACTTCAGACATTTGCACGAATTTGAGGTTCTTGCAACTCTTGCTGTGCCAACATTGCCAGGCCGATACAAGTGGGCTTTGAATGTCTTGAAGTTAATAGTGGTTTGAAATGAAGTATTCAAATTAGCAGCTCCTAGCCTCAAAATGAACTGCTCTAAAATCTTTTTATGTTCTGCATGGTGGATGTTCAACATAGAATTTATTATGAATTATTTAGGATGTCTCCACTCATTAGGTGCTGGTATCTGAGTGAAAGGAATACTACTATCTAGCATTGTAAAAATACATACCAATATCAACACTGGCCAGAAGAAGGAATTCTTCCTTCCAGGGAAAATTTATTAAGCCTATGTCTTTCAATTGCATTGCATTCAGATGTTGCTTATTTTACTGAAGTCAGGAGATTATGGGGGGAAAAATGATGTGGGGAAACTCTCAAAAACTGTTAGGAGGAATTGCATACTTCATAGAGGAGGTTGGTGTACAGCTGCCTGCCATGATCGTATGCTTCAGCTTTCTCATTTCCACCATTTCCTCTTAATTCGGAGTGGTCCTCTGCCCTTTTGGCCCTCTAGCCTGGGTTTTGAACTGTGGTTTAAGAACATTTATAAGAACTGCCATTACTTTGTAAAATGGAGTATACTTTCAGAACTGGTAGGTAGCTGGGGTGGGGGATTCTCCAACTTTTTGAGTTTTGGGGGTTTTTGGGTTTTTCTGGATACCATCACTGGCAGTGAAATCAATAGCAGGTCCAGGCTCTATGCATTTGTCATCCTAAGGGGTTTTTTTGATCTTAAAACATGAAATGTGTTGGTTTTCACCTGCACTGGGAGCCTATTGGAGGTCGAGATGCTGACTCTTGTAGAAGTAGCAGTGCTTCCCTCCTTGGTACAAGGGAAATGGGGAGGGAGGCTGCGCCCAGCTCTCCCCGCGGGGCCACAGGGACATTGCTTGGGGAGAGGACAGAGTCTTCTGCTGAGAATGGGTTGGAGCCAAAATGGAGGAAAGTTTTTTTGGGGTGAGGTGAACAAGTGGTCGCTCTAGGAGAAGCTTTGGAAAATGTCAGCAGCGGCAGGAATGGGGAAGAACCAGATGAGCAAGTAGAGTAGCTCCCAAATGGAGAAGGGTAGGATGTTGTAGCCAGAGGCAAGGAATAATAAGGCCAAGAAGGATAATCATCCCTCCGGTAACGCCTGTGCTGAATAGTGAAGAAGGTTCAGTTATGGCACTGCCAGCAATACTTTGAAGTGGACCAGAAACTCCTGCAGCCTTTGGACAAATTTTGGGAGAAAAAAAGTTGTGAAAGAATTTTTTTTTTTTTTTTCTTAAAAGTTCATTGGATAGGGCTGGGGGAGGGGAAGGGAGAGCAGTCTGCCGGCACAGAGCAGGACCAACGAAGCATTTGTGCTGTGTATGACAAAAAAGACAGCAACCAGGAGGGGAAATGTTTGAAAATTGCAAGTTTGTGTGTAATCACGGGAGAGCCGGAGGAAAGCGAAAGTTGCCTGAGTGTACACTAGGGTGACTTAGAGTTAAAGTCAACATGTGGTCAATTTAATGTCCTCCTCGCGCTTGTGAAGGGGTTACCATGCTGATGCTGCCTTCGCCATGGATAACTCAAAAAAACACCCAATCCAGCAAGCCAGCTCCCTCTAAGAAAGACTATCCTTCCCTGCCGCCAGCTTTTTGTTTCATTTGGTTCACGTTCCAGTGGTTAGGGCATTAATAACAGCAAATGCATGCAGGCAACATCCTTCTATCTTTAAATACTTGCATGCTTTTTTCCCTTCCCCTATTTAATAGGAATGCTTGATATTCACATTCCTCTTTCTACACAAAGGGAAAACTGGGGCAGCAGGATGTTGGGACTCTATTTTAAATACTGTGCAACTACAGAGCCCAGTGAAATCAATAGCAGGAATATGTAGAAGTTTTTCCAAGTCTGAGTTGTGAGTTATTAATCTATAATTATTTTAAGAAACATTGGACCTGGAGTAAAAATTCCTGCTCTTTGGCCATCATTGTCTTCTGCCTCTCTGTGGCACAGAAGCTACAGAAGCTTCCCCCCCCCAATTTATGCTCGTGTCTACTCCTTTGTAAATTATTGGCATGTTCTCTAGTTAATTCTTTGATGACAACAAAAAGAAGCTTGTATCTTATTTCAGTAGACAGCAATTTCCCTGGGCTGAATATCTCATTGTTTTTGCGTTGCTGCATTGTCTTGGCTTCCACAATCCCTGCTTCTTGCTTTGTAAATCGATTTTAAAAATAAAATAAAATCATGAAGGACAGAGGCAAAATGTTTTGTTCTGTTACAGGCATTATGTTATCTGAATGATACAGCTGAGAACAGAAGGAGAAAGACTGGAGGTATCTGCTTTTAAGGAAGGACCAGAAGGGTTAAAAATAGGACTGGTTTAAAGGATAATAAATAGGACGGATATAATCCAAGTGAGGTAGAAGATGGGCATGTCTGCTTTGGGGAGGGGATGCCCTTACGATGATGACAGCAAACTGATTACTAGCCCTGATTTTGAGTGGTGGTGGTGATTTTACTGAAGTTTAGTTAGTCAGCATGCACCCTTGGTTTGCTGTTGAGCTACTGTAGTAGGGAAGGATGGGCTAGAGCCTCAGTGTTAAGCAAGACAGGGATAGGGAGGTAAAGGAGGAACAGAAAGACCTCAGTCTTTCTGCTAAGTGAATCTGCTCATCTTGAATTGTGTCTTCGTGCTGTGTCAGAATGTGGAAGTCCTGCTCTATTTGAGAGAGACACTGTTTTTCTTAATAGTGTGACCAAACTACTACACAGACTCTAGAGTGGTAGGTGGTAGGGTACACACATACTGATATTTTTTATCTTTAACTGAGATTTCTGAGCTCTGTCTATAGCAGCTGAACCCTGTCTCTGGCTAAGATACCTGGAGGTGGAGGATGAGACAGGGAGATGTGTGACTGCAGAAACCAGACTCTTCCACTGGGGTTTGTTTATGCTGCTGCCTGCCAACCTCAACAAATGACACCAAAATGTGTTATCGCTGGATCTGCAAATAGGTCTGCTGCGATGTAAAAATCTGCTCTTTCTCCTGGTGGGTTGGTACCCGCCTCTGCAGCTGGTGCCTAGTAGCGTGACTGCCCTCTCAAAGGGAAGAAATGGGGTTTCATTGTGTTGCCCTGCTGAGATGCATACACAGCGTCTGGCAGGTGGGGGCTCTCCCCACCCTGTCCTGGTGCTATCATGCTTTGCTTTCCTCTCAATTGATTGCTCAAGCATTTATTAACTTTATTTATTCAATTACTTATTTATTAGCAGAGGTATTTTAAGTGTGAACAGTTCATTAAGTTTCACTGTTACTTTTTTTTGGAGGCAGTCTCACTCTTTGTGTAGTCACCTGCAGGGTTTTCTGCTGTTGACAAAAAAATTTCAAATTCAAGATCTTGCTAATAAAGTATTTTAGTATAAAATCAATTGTTGTTGTAAAAGGGAAAAAGACTCTACTGGTGTGACTTTGTTCTTTTTCCAATGAAGTTGTGAATTCTATAGTAACCTCAGGCTGGGGGGAGCTTGCTATTTCAACCACTGAAAAACTTCAGGAGACACTTCTGAAAATAAACAAAAATTGGTAAGTCCTTTCCATGGAGTAGTAAGGTTTGTTTTACCAGTAGTTTTATTGTATGTCAAGATTTGCAGTTTATTTCAGAAGCCCATTTAAATCCTGACGAGGCAGATGCTGATAGCGTTAAAGTTACCTTCGTGTGTGTTTCATTGCTTTGTTATGGGTGCCTTGATAGAGAGGCCTGTGCGTGCAGCCTTATGCTTCTTACCATAGTACCGCTGCTTTCTGTTAACCACCGGGCTTGCCCTAGTCCTGAAACAGGTTAAGAAGGAAGCTTTAGCGACCGACAAAGAACTGTATTGCAAAGTAGATGCTTGTAGAGGTTCAAATTTACTGAGGAAGATTGGTAAGTGGTGCGTCATCTTCTCTGGGGTCCTGTGCATCTGCAGTAGGTCTTTCCTTTGGCAGTGACCCCTCCCGCTTCCCTGGGCACAGCGTGTTGGTCAGTCATGGCCCCGGCGGTGCCTTCTCTTTTGCCCTGTCCCTCCTGTCCCCGCTCCAGCATCCCCAGCTGGGCATACCGCTTGTTGGAAGGCTTCAAAGCGTTGCCACCCTACCTGCGTTTGCAGGCGTGTTTGATGTTTGTGGCACCAGGAGCAGCTCCTCGTGTGGCCGTGCTGCCGTAAGTCACGTGCAGCACTTAAGAGTATTGATATTTGTCTCAAGTGGTATAGGTGCCCATTTGAAGTTTGTAACATGTTATGAGCCTTGCTTGTGCTTTTTCACTGGTACCATATCTGTTTAATAAACATATCCATTTAGTTAACAGAAGATACACAGTATTTACAAGAATGCCTGATATTGGAAGCTTTTGTAAGCTTGTGGAAGGCACAGGATTTCATGAAAAATTACTTTTTTTTTTTTTTTTTTATGTTTTACTTAGACTGCAAACTTCTTCTCACTTGAGGTTATAAAAGTGAGAGTATTGCTCCAAATTTTCCAGTAGCAGTATTCCCATCAGACACTGTAACCACAGAAGGCACTAAGGATCCTGCCTGTTTTGTAGAACAGAGTTCTCTAGAGCTCTTCTTGAGAGGCAATTCTTACTATATTTATACGGCATTATGTTAAACATACTTTGAAATGAAAAGCAGGTATTCCCCAGTCTACTGCTCAAATACTGTTCTTGCAGTGAAATCATGTTTTTCTCCTAAATCTTCTGACACTTGAGGATAGCTGTGAAGTTAAAATAATAAAAAACAGTTTAAAAAAAACACAACAAAAAACAACACCCAAAAGCAAAACCAAAACCCCCAAGCATGTGTTCCCCAAACCCTCCTCTGCTCTCTGCTCTCACTGTATCCTTACTCCCCCCAGCCCCAGTAGAGGAGGCATGTTCTTTCCAGACAAGGTGGGGGAGCGTTGCCCATAATTTTTCTTTCAGATTTTAAAAAATATGAACTTCTTTCAGTCTAAATCAATAAAAAAGTGTAATAATGAACAAGCAAGTTGTTTGCATGGACTTAAAAGTTTGCTAGCAAGGAAATAGTGTGTTTTTAATGGAGGCAGGAATTTGCAGAAAATGGAAGAGACTGCAGAATATACGTGGCTGTTGCAGAGTCCTTTTTGCAGTGCATCGTAGAGGGTTTCTGGCACCAGTTCTGAACACAGTCTGTCTGCGTTTCAGAGTGAGCTTCCTTTCTTAAAGCTCTGCACTGGAGATAAATGATACACTGGCGAGTACAAATGTGCACTGAGGGACACCGGGGAGGGAAGCCTGAGCCCACTTAAGTGGAATGCACATCATTGATTCCTGCAAGAAGAATTGATTAATCATAAGCATTTAGGGAAAAAAAAAAAGGCTGAGCTTGTTTAAAATACAAGCTAGTAAAAACAAAACTGAGTCAGGATGCAGTACAAGGCCCATAAAAGTCACTGTATGATACGTGGATGCACCAGACTTTTAATCAAAGGAGTAATTTTATCCTAAAAAAAGCACCTGTGGGGAACAGAAAGAAATTGGAAGAACGGAGGTAGCAGTTTACTGTCACCCATCTTTATATTTCCTTTACCCATCCTTGCTGCCATACTTCAAACTGCATTTGCAGTGAGGTGTTTATGTTCACGGTCCTGTGACTCTGGGTGTGGATATTTAATGGGGTTTTATTTACTTTTGTAGTAAGTCCTGTTTACTTCTGGTTAGTAAGTTCTAGATATAAGAAACAAAATGAGATACCCAGGCTGGTTATTTAAAAAATATGTGTTAAAAAAAAAAAAAAAGTCTGAGAAGTCTGCAGGAGTTTTTAAGACCAGACATCCATAACGCCCAAAGCGAAAGCGCAGGCTGGGTGCTTGTGCACGTGCTTCAGGTGGAGGGGAGCAGTGCCCTGGCCCCCCTGGGTTTGTCATTCGTTTTGAGTGACTGGACTGGGATGAAATCTGTGAAATGCTGCTGAAGGCAAAACCCAGTTTGCTAGAAAATATGATTTTCTTTGTCTTACTCAGTGAACTCAGCTAATTGAGGAGGCTAGCTTACATTCATTTTGGTTTTTGTCATTTTTGTCGTGGTTTCCTTATTACATGATGTAGCAGCTAAATTCTTGGGTATGGAACAGCTTTCTACACTGTGCAGCAGTAGCTGCATTTTAATGCACCCATAGCTACATTTCTCCAGCTAACCTTTCTTATTTTAAAGACTCCAATAAATCAGATATTTTTTTGGTAAGCATTTTCAGAATGTAATTAGCTTTAACACTTGCATACACAGCAAAAGCCACGTTAATAATACTCTAAGAGTTGGAGCAAAGCAGACAAAGTATTTTATTTGCTTTGTCCACAGATTCACTTCCCGTTGTTGTGGAGTACTTGCTTAATTTCCTCTGAAATCTTAATTTGATGGAGCGTGTCATTTGACTGTTGATTTTGCTGCTTTCTGACACCTTTTAAAAAAAAAAAAAATTCCCTCCAGTGGTATGTGCTACAAACCCCTCTGTTTTTTTGGGGACAAATGCATCGTTTTCTGGAAGTGGCTGCTATTTCTGATTTTGTTATACTTTAATTTATTTTAATATTTAAGATGTTGCAATATCAAAAAGCAAGTTACCAGAGCAGCTTAGTGTTCTCCTGAAAGATCTCTTGCAAAATACGTAGGGTTTTTTTTTTTTTTTTTTTGTAAGGCCCTTTTGCCAATTGGTCAAGGCTTCATCAGAGCCAGAGAGCATTTGAAGAACTCTGTGTGAAGTGACACAGATGCTGGAGCTCCTTTGGTACGTGCGTGGTGAATGCCAAAAGGCTGCTGCGCGTGAGGCCGGCTTGGGCACGTGGCGTTGGCAGGAGAGGAAATGTTGGAGCTCGGGTGGTTGGGGAAGGCTTCGTCTTAAGGATCATTGACATAACTGGGTGCATGTGGCTGCTGGGTGAACTTCCTTAACCCGCAGGAGGACTGCCTTCCTCCTCTGCATTTCTTACCTTCCAGTAATGATATGTAAGGAGCTGGTTGTGGATGTGGATTCATGCTACGAGCCTCAACAGTGCATTTGGTTGGGAATGACTCCTGCTGTTCTCTAATACGCAGCAGGGATGCAGTGTGTAAAAACAGCTGCTCAGCAGCAATGTGGTACTTGGGCAGTATATTTCTGAGTATATTGAAGACCATTTGTGGCCTGATTATCTATGGTCACCTGGTTTATGGTGGCTGCAGCGTATGGTTTTTTTCCTCACCCAGACATAGGTAGTATGCGTCCATGATTTCGGCTATGGTATCTTTTCCTTGGTCTGTGTGGTTGTACTCCTTGCTTGGCAGAGGGCTTGGAAAACCCTACATAACTTAGACTTTTTTTTTTTTTTTTAAATAGGAGAAGGGAGGAAGTTGGGAAGGATCTTGTTGCCCTTTGTCAACCTAGAGTGAATTTGTCCCCTGAGCCTCCTGTGCTCCCTTACTTGTATGTTCTGTGATAGTCTGTGGCAAAATGGAGGAGGCCTCCCTCTGTGCCTTGTTTTTGTTCACCCTCGGTCCCAGGATGCGGGCTCTGGTGAGAGGAATAGCAGTTACCATCCAGCAGACCGAGGGCTCTTGGCACTGTTGGCCACAGTGCCCGTCGGTCGAATTTGAGGCTACTTTGCAGCTGTTGAAGCCAACCTGAGCCGGTGTGACCGCTGGCGATACTCTCCTCACCCTGTTTTCCCCGCTGCGCTTCGCTTTGCCGCGGAGGCAATGTTCGGGAACTGCTTACCTGCAGAGCACATGAAAGCCAAGCGAGGAGACAAGAAATAGCAAAAAGAAAGACCCAGGTCCTACTGAGGGATGCAGGAGCAGAGCTCGGGGAGGCCTGGGACGTGAGCTTGCTTAATGTGCTTGTACTGCCAGGGGCCGCCCGTCACAGCACCCCTAGGGATAAGATGCATTGGCTGCGGGTCAGCGTTAGGTGTGTGGAGAGCCGTGTCCCGTCCAGTGGCATCTCTGGGTTGTGATTTGAGCCTTGCTGATGCCGTGCTGTCCTGAGGGGAATGTGCTTCCCGATCCGGTCTGTCAGGCACCTCCGCCTCCCCTCCATCCCCTCCGGTTTGGGGCAGCCCTGTTGCTGCTCCGCTTCCCCATCCCTGCAGTCATCTCTGCCGCCCGCTCCAGGAGGCTAGGCTTCCGCAGGTGGTGGGGCATGAATAAATTACCCCAAGTACGTCAGCATTAGCATTTTGTTTTGAAGATTGAACAGGTAAATACTACGTTCCTAAGTGTGCCTCGGTTCTCCCTTCTGCTGCCGAAAAGCAGCTGGAAAAAATCTGTATAATGAATTATAAAATAATTTTAGTCTAGATTTTGTTTTGTTGAAAACAAAACATTTTCCAGTATTAATTCAACCACAGTAATCGAAACACTTTTACCATCATAAACAGGAACAGAATAAGCAACACAAATGTGTATAAAGAAGAATGAATGGGTGGGTGGCTCAGACCTTTGCAGTGTTTTTCCAGGGGCAGGCAGTACTGTTGTGCTGGGGAACATCATATATGCCCTCCAGTTGTTTCTGTCCTGCATGTTATAGCTGACCAAAACTTCTAGTAATAATATTACAGTGAAATTCCTTAATTTATCCTTCCTGTCCCTGAAGTCATGTACAGCATGTCTGAGAGTTTCCTTTTAGTTGTCCTCTGATGTGAACCAAATCCGCTCTCATCTGGTGAAGGGGGGAGTCATATAAAGCAACGAGCTGGCTGTTATATAGACATCTTACGTATCATGACACACTTTCATTACTTATTCATATGTGGCAACTGCCCTGTATCACAGCACAGTACCTGCTTTATAGCCAAATGACTTTTCCTCTTTACTCATCTCATGGGTTAGGAATCAAATGTATTTCTGAACTTCGTTTATTTACTTTGCTTCCTTAGTGCTTCTTGTGTACTTGGAGTTCAAAATTTTGCAAAAGTTTGTTAACATTGACCCATTGTAAAGACGTAGCACGCAAGAATTTCACTGGAATAAAACATGGTCCTCTATGCCAAGTTAAAATGCTTTCTGAGGGTGAGCAAGAAAAACAATGCAGATGTGCTATACACATGTCTTGGCAGAAGACAAGGGCTCTTTATGGTATATCTACCATCACTGCCTGAGTCTGGCAAAACATTCCTGTAGTATATGTACATGGCTTTCCAGGCAAATAGTAAACAGAGTTTAATGTGGCGTTCAAGCACAGGCTGAATCTCTCTGGAGGTGGGGGCACTTTCTCCTGACTTCAGTGCCATTTAAGCCAGACCAATTATGTGGTTGCACATTTATCTTGGCCTTTCAGGGTAGCCTCTTTTGGATTTAGTCTGTAATCAAAAGAGAATGTAAGAAACAGAACACTCGAGTAACCTTTCCCCCTTTCGCCTTTAAGATTTGAAACAGGAGAGACCTATGTAGACAGAAATATTCTAAAGCTAAATACAAATTAATTGCACAAAACGCTACATTTATCTCCTCTGTGTCTGAGCTGCGCTGTGAAAATTGGAGCTGTGAGTTGTAGTCCAAAGACAAACTATATTTTTCAGAGTTTGGCTGAAATGATGGTGAGTTGTTCTTTTAAAGGACGGAGATCTGTTAGGAATGACAAATTCTGCTGGATTTTTTTCCCCTTTTTTTCTTTTTTCTGTGACACTTCTGTGCGGTGCTTAGAGCTGCTTCTGCACATCTTCAAAAGATGGCTGAACATCACCCACCGAACTGCATCCTCTGCCCGCCCTGCTGCTTGCCCTGGCTAACCCATGTCTCATCCATATAATTTAGACTCTTAAGGCTCCTCAGTGTGGGACAAAACCCCCGAGTCTCTGAAGGGACTGCAATGGCAGCGGTTTGCGTAATTCCCCCAAACTCTTTTGCTGCTGGTTAGAGTATAGTAATGTTTACTTCTGGTCTGAAGCCCTCTTTTATTTTCTTCTTTTGGCTTCAGAGGCAGCCAGGAGAGCAGAGGAAGAGAGAGGCGAGGTGGGGAGAGCCCTTCTCCCATGCAGTGCAAGCAGTGTAACAGGCACGAAGGCTGTACTTCAGCCCCATCAGAGAAGCGGAAAGTGTTTGTCATTTCATTGAGCTTGCACCAAAGTAGGCTGTGGATATATGCCTGTTCCAGAATTAAAAGTAGCTAACTTTGCATTGACAGGTTACAGGCACGTCTTACTTGTGGGACACCCCTGTCCACACGCATTTTTCTCTGGAAGTAATAAAATGAGTTTTAGGAAATTAAATTAGGTAGGTCAGTATAATTTCGAGTAGATCAACTATGAGCTGTAAGTTTTCCGAGGCAGATGCTCCATCTCTGGGAAAGCAGGACTCTGATCCCCGCTGAAACCTCTAGCTGTTGTGGTAATGTCAGTAATAAGCTGGGGGTGGAGGAGGAGGACATCTCGCCAAGCTTCTCCTCTGCATCACCCACCGCACTGCCACAGGCAGCGCTGCCCGCGCCGCTGCTCGCCGCAGGTCTGCTGCCTGCACCCCTCCGGAGCTGAGCTGGGCGTGCTCTGCGCACCCCACCCTAACTCTCTTTCAGCTGCGCGTTTTCAATAAGTACCGGTAGCCTCGCCTGGTTTTGATGCGCACAAAAAAGGTGAGCTCAGAGTAGAGCTTTGCATCTAAATGTCTTTGGATTGTGAGGTGTGACAATCCTAAAGCAAAAGTAATTTTTTTTTTTTTTAATCCTTTTGGATCACGATGGTGTTGTGAATCAAAATTCAGGCATCTTTTTCAGTTGTGACTGAGGTCCCAAGTTTGCATCCTGTGTATCTCTGTACAGAGTAATATATGCAGACATAATTACTTATGGAACTATTTCTGATGTCTGTCACTGGTATATTGATCTTAATTGTTTCAGTGTAACATTTGTCTTTTGAGTGCATGTGAGTATGAAAGCTTAAGCACAAATTTTTTTTTGTTGGTTTCTTTGATGTTTGGCAGACTAGCTATTTTGAAGACATGCCCTTTTTCCTGTGAACCTTGAAAGTGTGTAGCTTATCAAAAGCCATGTGGTGGACTACTAAAAATTGCAAGGAAGTCTTTTCTTTTTAAATTTCTTTAAAATGTCTTTAAAGCAGTCATTCAGGTAAGACTGATTTAAAATTCGAAGTATAAGAATTTTTATTAGATTTACTGTCTGTGAGGATATAAATTATCACTTTAAAACATCAGTGTGCTAAATTCTAATTGATTTGTTTCATTTTACAAAATATGGCATGTTCTGAATTAACAGCATAAACACGCCTGCTTTTATTCTTACTTTACAGACCAGTGCAGAGAGCAGCTTGAATATGTTGTATCATATTGTGCAACGAGATTGTACTTCTCAAAGGAAGCATGAAAAATTCCAGAGTTCAAGAGAATGTGTATCCCCCCCCCCCCCCCCGCCTCTATAATTGGGGAGAATGTTTGACTATTACAGTATTACATTTGATCTCATCTGATGTAGATACTCAGTCTGAAAAGAATGTTTTGTATGAGCTTGAGAGGTCTGAAAGTTTTGAGTCCAAGGCAGTTTAGGGTTTTTTTTTTTTTTTGCTAAAGCTAAGTCAATTTTGAAACAACCATGGTTTTCAATAATAGAACTAGCTAGGGAACAAATTTTCTGTTGTGTGAAAATAAGTAAGGATTTAGGTTTTTTTACAGCATTTCAATGAAAGGGGCAGCTTTTGTAAAAACTATTTCCTAAAATGCATGAGAGGGCTGTTTCAGAGAGGGGCTGTCCTTGGGGCAGGATGCTCAGCCGGGAGGTGGCAGGTCCAGCAGCAAGGCCGTACTCCGCAGAGTGCTCCACAAACCTGCATCTCTTTCAACCCAGATGTCGGATGCCTTAATCAGTGACACTGGTGTCCCTTCTAGAAAATCTTCGTATCAAATGAAAGCTTTGCCAAAACAGACGTTTCTACTTAAAATTTGGTTTTCAAGAAGCCTGTGTTTAAGAAAACTTTCTCCTAAGGGTGAGGATTCCTAGTATCTGTAAGCTATCTGAAATACTTCTGTTCTTTCAAATAGCAAAATTTTACTTTATTGCTAATTTTTGTATTGTACTTTGTCTTTCTAGACAGGAAGGGAACTGCATTCCTAGTGTAACAACCTGCATGCTATGTAAAAGAACAGAGTGAAATGAAATCAGCCTTTTAGAAAATAGGAAGGGTAGAAGAGGTACAAGTCATCCAGCAAAATAGTGTTATTAGGGCTAAATTTTCCTGTTCAGTGCAAACCTCCTGATGAAATCCATGCATGTGAACGTGGAACAGAAGTTTGGCCTGGCCGAGGGTGTTGCTGTGAGTCAGTGTCTGATTCATGACAGCCAGGAGAGTGTAGTCCCTCCTCCTGCGTTACTGTGCACGCTGTGCTTCTGTCCCCCACCTACTTCATGGGCATGCGATCTGTTACAGCTACTCGTATAAACAGTCTGGTTTTCAAATTGAGGACTAAATGAATAGGTTTCTTGCCTCTCCCTTTTGTTCAGCACTGATGCATAAAACTCCAGCGAAACTTTGATTTCCTCCCCCTCTCCCTTTCGTTTTGAAGTGGTACGGGGCTGTGGATTGGAAATGCTGCCTACTTGGAGGATAGCCAAAGCCCCCGGCCAGCTTTATCTGTAGCTTGTAGCCGGTAGATCTTGCTCTGTGTCTTACTGAAGTAAGAAAGTTCGTGACCTCTCCGTATCTGAACAGCTCGCTATATATAGACTAGGATCTTCCCTGGGAATTCTCGCAGCAGCCTGTCTCCTCCAGCCACGGAGCAGCTCAGTCCCCAGGTGACGATTTAGGTGTCTGTCTAACTGCCTTGTGTGCGTAGGTGGCTCGTCCCGCGGGCACTGGGGCACGCAGTGCTTGCCGGTAGGAAAAAGGATGCAAAAGCAGTTGTAAGGCTTTCTGCCGAGCGGAAGAATTCTCTGCTAGAAAGCAAGGCCCCGTACCTGGGAAATGAAAATGCATGTTTCAGGCTCTTGAAAATTAGTTTCTTTCACTTAATATTTTAAATTGTGTAAACATACATAATATTTTTTCCCCCTACGGAATCAAAATAGAGCATGAAAGAAATCTGAGAATCCAGATTTCTTTTGGCAGATTTCCTCTTTAAGAACAATATTCTTAACTTTAAAAATAAGAACTGGAGAGTGGGTTTTATATATACAAGGTTGTTATTTTGATGCTTGCAAGCTTCTGTCAGTCCAGACATCTCGCCACTTAAAAAAGTATGAGGGATTTTTTTTTTTTTAAAACTTATTTTTATCCCAGTTATTGAAACTTTCATTGTATTTTTAACAGTGCCGTGGCTATTAATGTGGAAGAGAGGAGACATAACAAAGGCCTATTGGTTGCTAGGAGAAAACTTACAAAGTTAAATTAATTAGTTTGAAGTGTTTTGCAAAAATAGATGGATGAAGGCTGTGGTTAGATGAAATGGTTTAAAACTTTGCTTAGCTTGATCCAGTACTGACTGGGGAGCTGTTAGCGTATGCCGTCTAAAACATAGGCTAAAAAAAAGATGCCATGTTTTAATCTATTTCTACTCATCAAGGTTTTCTCTTTTTGCTCTACTGTGTTACAGAACAGCAAGCAGTTTTTTCCCTTTAGTGGAGCGTAAGACACTACCTTAATGTAGGTAACAATAGCATTGGTTATGCACTGATCATTCAAAGTTAGCAAGAAATGCTAGCACCTTCTTCTGCCTGCATTTTGGTGTGGCACCAATTGGAGGTACCCCAGGTGAATAATATAAACAGGTTTTCTGAAAAAAGATCTGTCTAGTTTCTAAGAACCTGTTTTTTTTTGTATAGCTCATTAGGCAGGGTTTGCTGCTTGTTCTTAGTCTCAAATATACTGTAGTTGTTTTAAAAGAGTTAGTTATAGAAAACAAAGTTGCAGTACTTTAAAAAATACTACCTTTCTGTGAACATATGCATGCAAATGGATAATATAGGGGGGTTGAATTACTTTTGGTTTTAATCAATCCTATGTGAAACTTATTTTTGCCATTAGTTATGAAGAATTCTCAGGTTCTATATATATATGTGTATGCGTATATCTATATAAGGATACTGTTATATTGGAAACATTTTCAATGAAGTCAGTTTCTCAAAGCACGTAAAGAAATAGAAACTGGAGGTTTCAAGCTCAGGTTTCACCAAGTAGAGGATACTCCCTAATTTGTCTAGCAGAAGCAAAGAAAGATAATTACTTGGGTTTTACAGGGCTTGAAGGTATAATTCTAGGTGGAATATTGTGGTGCATTTGAGTATATTTCTAACATTGTTACTCTGCATGCAACTGCAGTCATTTATCTCTATCTTCTGCCAAGGTTGACTTTGTTACAAAGATGGGAATTTCTAGTTTAGACCAGATTATGTAAGTTATGACTGAGAGTACCAAAGTGTCATATCATTCTTATATTAATCAAAACTTCTAGAGATACAAACGGTGGTGCCCTGAGCTGGAAAAATTAAGCAGTTTTTACAATTTCCTATATGATATACTCACAGCTCAGTTGAGAGGACTTAAAGGTTTACGTTTTGTTCGAAATAGGGCTTGGCGTTGCTTCACTGGTTTTAATGGTTATTTTTCATTGCTTTCTTTTCTGGTCAAGAAGACTAGCTGGTTTTGCTTCTCTCTTAATCAAGTCTTCTGCTTTAATTTTGACGAGTGTAGACATGCTGTTAGAGATTTAAGCAATTTTGAAAGATGTGTAATGGGTTAGAGTTCAGTGTACTGCTGTTAGCTGCTCCCTATCGCTGGAGGTGACAAGGGGGAAGATAACTAAGGAAGTAAAAGGAGGTTTTTAATGCTAACCCCCGTCTTCCTGCATTAGTGGATTCATTTTTGGGGCTTAACTTGGCAAACTTTGCTTATGTTGATGGGCGCTAATGCAGCTAGGTCTATGAGGGTATCGCACTGTCAAGTTGGAAGGAATACTGGTGTAGTAAATGGAAGGGACATGCTTTTAAATAACATTTTTCCAATAGTTGTCACCTGTGTTTGCTTTAACATCTTAGAAGTGCTCGCTATTTCTGCTGCTGGCCAGGTATGGAAGTGATGGTGAGCCATAAATAGATGTGGGTGACGGAGGAGAAGGGTGGGTTTCAAGAAGCTGGGGGAAGAGGGAGTGTTGCGGTGCACCCGGCAGCTGCGGGGGCCAGGCGGTTTGTGCTGTAAATGGCATTCTGGAACTGTAACTGAGATTGAGGGAGGAGATTGAAAATGAGGAGAGGCACTGCTAACGTGAGGGTTCAGGGCAAGGAGAGGAGTTAGGGTTTTCCTGTTATGAGCTCCCTTCACCGCTCAGAGGGTGGGACTGGGCTTCTGGTTTCTTCTGGTTAAACTGGGGCTAGCCTCAAGCTTAGACCAGACATGAGCCTAGTTACTGATTTGAAAAAGAGGATTATTGCAGATTTGTGAGGAGGAACCGTAACTGATGCCCTCTGAACAAAACATGGATGCAAATTGAAATAGCGGGAGAAGTAAAGTGCGGAGTTGGTAGCGCTCAGCGTTAGTTCTGTCTTTATTTTCTTGCTGAGGTCTCCAGCCTGCTGTGGTGCTAACTGCTTTTCATCTTAAACATGGTAATACCCTGCACCATGGTCAGGCAGTACGAGTACAGCCACAGTGAACCTAAGGTTACCTTAGGGTCAATTTTTTTAAAAAAAGTTTTTCTCTTTAGAAGTTATGAATACATTTGAAAACAAAACAAATAATCCTTGAGATTAGTATTTTTAGGAGTTTGGTTTTAAGGTATTTTCCCTCCTTCGCCCGAATGTGGAGTGCTGCATTGCAGTTCCTGCTCTGGATTAGCAGAAATCAGAACCCTGAATTAAAAGAGATTGACAGATGTGTTTTATTTAACCTTATAAAATAATCATGGTTATAGTAGTTGAATTTATACAGTGATTGTTCTCAAAGTTTCAGACAAATGCTAGGTGTGTTTAGAAATGAGTGACTACACACTTAAATCAGTACCACAAGAAGGTATTGAAATTACACTGCTTCAAAAAGATGGGGTGGTTTGGAAAAGTAATAGCTAAATATTGTTGCTAAAAATTGTTCCCCAGAGATGAAAATAAGGCCTGTTTTGGTTAAAATATCTTGAAAAGTATTTAACAGATAAATTAACGTGCTATGATGATTATTTCCACATTGCTTTTGCAGATGCTAACTGGAAACCAATTTTCCTTGGTGGGTTTGACTGGGAGGCACGTGCATGTGTGTGCACAGGCGTATGTTAAACAGAGATACTGTTCCACGGGTGTCTGATCCTTATGGGTGAGATGGCGGAGTGGTGGTGTGCGGGGGTCCTCCGGCCTCATGTCAGCATACTTAGGCAACATAGAAAGCTCTTTGTATGAGCGATAATGTGCACATAGGTGTAGAGAACAAAGGAAGGGAATATAGTTATAGTCTTGGGAGCACTTTTATGGGGCACAGTGGAAACTCCTGAACCTTTCAGTCCCCCACTCACTATTAACAGGATTTCCCTGCAACACAAATCAGTAGAAATGCTCCGCATATCTAGTCTGGGTCCTAGGACCCGGTGTTGATCTGTAGATGTTTTTCAGCATATGTTAGTTTGTCGCTCTTTATTTGTGCCATATACCGGCTTGATCCAACAGATGTAGGTGATACATTGCTTCTTCTCTAAACCAGACAGAGAATTACCGTGTAGGCGGTGCCCGAGCAACCTGCTGCTCTTGCGTGCTGCGGTGCAGCGAGCATGGGGGATCGGTTCCCACATGCACCCCGCTTACAGCAACTGCACAGGAGGCAGGGAGAGCTCGTGGGTGCCCATGTGCACAGCTGACTGGGTGGCAGGGGAGAATAGGGCATCTGGGATGTTAAAACTCTAAATCCTATCAGTAAACGTAAGATAACATAGCCAACCTAAATAGAGATAAACGTTCCTGTGCTTCACATACCTTGTGCATTCCTTCCACGTGGTTCAGCAAAGCTGTTTATATTGCAAAGTCCTACTCACCAAGCCTTGACTTTGAAGGTGCCAGAGGAATAATACAGTCATCAGAACAGAGAGTGTTATTTCATATTTTTTATTAACTTCATAGTTTACAGGGTGTCGGAAATGTGAGATGCTGTATATAATAATGTTTTTGCAGCTCTCTCTGTATACTAATCATTGTTTAGAGTTCACATACTACCAGATTAATTGCTTATGCCCACCTGGGAGCATATATCAAAACTGGTTGTTTCCGTCTTTCAAGGCACTTGATATTAATGGCCCCCAAATGGAAATCTTATTTCTCATACATTTCTGAAATAAATTAGGCTCTTTATCTCATGTTGGATGTCACTAGATCAGACAACTGTATTTCTACCCTCCTAAATCCTCCTTTGAAACTTTTTACCAGACTAGCAATTTTTTGTGTTTAATCAACATAGATCAATCATACACATGTCAGTCTACAACATATATGTCTGTATATACAGACATACACATGTGGATGGTTATTCCAGTAAAATCCATTATTCCAGTCTATATCTAGTACTGAATTTGAAGAGCTATCGTAGTGACTGAAAAAAAGATAAACGTTTAAATCCAAGCAATGCTGTAATGATGGGTGGAGGTAAGAGATAAGCTCTTAGAAGAAAGAGAAAGCACTTCTCTCTTTCATCAAATTCACTCATGGCTCAGTTGTTGAGCTGCAATCCAAAGATGGTCTTCATTTCTCTCAGCATCGTTGCCCTAATTCTGATGTCCCTGCATAGAAGATTGTGCACCATTATACCCAGTGCATTTCACTACATATTCATGAGCTCAGGACTTGATTACTGTAATTTATATCTGTCATCTGGCGTTAATACTAATAATTACAAATTGTAATCGATAAACTATTTTGTTGCATTATTTGTTGTATTTAAATGTAGATTATGGACTAAGCTCTGTGTTACAGCAAAATAATCTGAAAAGGGCACATTTTTCTTACTTTAGTTGTGATTTAGCACACTTGGAGTCTCTGGCAGTGCTTGGATAGATGTCTAGGATTTTCCTACAGAGGAATAAATACCACGTAAAAGTTTTACTTTGCAGTTTGTGCAGGGCAGTGTTATTCAGTGCTCACAGTATGGACATGAGTGAGTTTAGAGATACAATGTCGCTCCACTCAATATATTTTTCTCAAATATTTAATTTTTTCCTCCCTAGCAAACAGAACATAAACAATACAGCACAGCATAAACAATCAGTAGTCATGGTGAAAATGTCTTAATCTTTCATAGCCAAATGTAAAGCTTTATTCTTCATTTATTAATTCTCAAAGTTGGCTGCCATGTGCATTCTACTGGCAGCACGAAGTAACTTTTCCTTTTTTGTGCGTGCCTGACTTGACGCTAATAGCAGAGTCCAGGCGTTGGCGGGGTGCTCAGGAGCCTGGACCTGCCCTTTGGTGGTGGCACCTCCTAGTGGTTAGAGGACTGTGTGCTATGAAGGAATGTCACTAAAGTCAGTAGTTTTGACAATGAGCAATGTTTTCAGTGCAGTATTTTTGGAATAGGCTGCCAGGAGCCATGTGAAATGCAGCCAGGACCCCAGGACCTGGGGGTGTTGGTCAACAGCTGGCTCAATATGAGCCGGCAATGTGCCCAGGTGGCCAAGAAAGCCAATGGCATCCTGGCTTGTATCAAAAATAGTGTGGCCAGCAGGGCTCGGGAAGCGATCATCCCCCTGTACTCGGCACTGGTGAGGCCACACCTCGAATACTGTGTTCAGTTTTGGGCCCCTCACTACAAGAGAGACATTGAGGGGCTGGAGCGTGTCCAGAGAAGGGCAACGAAGCTGGTGAAGGGTCTGGAGAACAAGTCTGATGAGGATCGGCTGAGGGAACTGGGGTTGTTTAGCCTGGAGAAAAGGAGGCTGAGGGGAGACCTTATTGCTCTCTACAACTACCTGAAAGGAGGTTGTAGAGAGGTGGGGGTCGGTCTCTTCTCCCAAGTAACTAGCCATAGGACGAGAGGAAACGGCCTCAAGTTGTTCCAGGGGAGGTGTAGATTGGATATTAGGAAAAATTTCTTCCCTGAAAGGGTTGTCAAGCATTGGAACAGGCTGCCCAGGGCAGTGGTTGAGTCACCATCCCTGGGGGTATTTAAAAGACATGTAGATGTGGTGCTTAGGGACATGGTTTAGTGGTGGACTTGGCAGTGCTAGGTTAACGGTTGGACTTGATGATCTTAAAGGTCTTTTCCAACCTAAATGATTTTATGATTCTGTGCCCAGTCCTGCACTGGGGAAGGAGGAGCCCCGTGCAGTGGCATGGGCTGGAGCTGGAGCTACCCTGGGGCTGGGGGCAGCGAGTGGGCAAGAGCCAGCCCTGCACCCTGGCAGCAGGCAGTGTCCGTCCTGCGCTGGGTCAGCAGGGCACAGCAGGAGGTGGAGGAAGGGATCATCCCCCTCTGCTCAGCACGCGTTGCTCTGGATCCGGTTCTGGGATGTCCTGAGGTCCCTTCCAACCTGAATTATTCCATGATGTTAGGTTATCGGGGCATATGGAGATGATGTGCTATTTAATAGGTATCAGAAATATGCAGCACATAGGAAAGTTGATTTAAATTAATTAGGGATATGATTTCTCGTGGATTGGTATAGATTGCTTCTAGGTAAAGTGGATGAGTTAAAAAAAAAAAAAAAAGACTTCATGATGCATGGAGGTAACTCATTAATGGGAAGAACTTATATATCCTAAGACACAGTATTTTGTCTAGAAAATTGTAGGGTAGGAGAACAGGAAAGGTAACTCTAGAGTACATCTCAGACTACTTTCCTTACAGATTTAGGAAATCATCGTTTCTTTTCAGAAGAGCAAGAGATTCTTATATATATTTGAAAGTTTATGCAAACTGTGTAGTGGCTAACAGCCAAAGTAAATTTACCATTTTTAATACCAACCTTTTGCTGTTTAAAGCAAGATCCAGTAGTTTCTTGATGCTTTTTTTGTACTCCAGTAGTAATGCAGCACACCTCGGTATGCAGTAGTGTTCCAGTGGTTTACTGACCATATTATTTCAATTTAGTGGGTTTTAGGAGACATTTAATTGCTAAAGTGGACGACTCATTGGCTCATTTTTTTGGCTATCGGACTTCTGTGCTGAGGACTGAAACTGATAGTGTAATGTGATCAATTTTTAAGTAAATCACTGTTACTGTTGAAAGTGGACATGCAGGATGCATGCAAAACCTAACATTATTTTACTTTGTAAACACCCTTTCCAACATTTCAGTGTCTCAGGAAGAGTGATGTTGGCCAGATGTTCAGATTTTGTATTGGATGGATATCTGGTAAGTTAAAGCCCTTTTAGCAAGGCTGGGAAAGCATCAGTGAGTGTAAAAATGGAACAAGATGCTTCAGTGATCAGACTTGCATGTTCTTCTCTTTTTCATAACTCATTCGTATCTGGGATCAGTATATACCTCTTGGTTGAAGACACTGTATATACTCGTATGTTTGAAAAAATTGAATCTCTGACCAAAGCCTCTTCTAAAGGTATGATCTGTAACCTTCCTGGGTGTGTATCCCTATTTCCTGGTAATACAAAATACCAAGAAATTAACTTTAGCATGATACATCCCCAGTCCAAAAAGCAGTTTTACAGGTTAAGAAACAAAAAGATGAAAGGGACGAGTTGTCTTTTCTACTGTACAGCGTTCAGCTATTTTCTGTAGTCCTGTTTTTCTTGACTTCATGGGGCACAGGGCAAGGTAGAGTAAATGTGCTCTAGAATTGGTAGGAGGGAAGTGATTGCAGATGGAGTGCGTTCAGAAATGGAAAAGGTAACTGTCCTTTCAGCTCATCACCTGGTAACTTAAGAGTTGTTACAGGTATCAGTTGCTTTCTGAGGTCTCCTGGCCTACTTTCATTAATGTTAAGTATTTTGCTGGCTTGTGCCCTTGCAGAAACGGTGAACCTACTTATGTTGTATCATTATTGCCAGCTGTCCGTGGTGCAGTACCAACGTATGTAAGAGAGTGCAATGGTCTCTGAAGCTGTTTCTCCCCCCCCCCCCCCCCCCCCCCCCCCCTTGCTGCTGTTGTGTGTTACACAGCCGGTCTTTGTGCCCGAAACTTGAGGAGACAGGCGATGGGAAGGAGGTGCAATTCAAACCCAGGGACTTGTTCTTGCTGGCTTGTTGGGCTGTGGAACGTAACTGGAATCCAGCTGACATTGCGAGCGTTCGTGGCTTCCCTTTGGCACCTGACTGCTTGTTTTGACGGTTCCTCCTACAGCACAGAGCTAGACAGGGAAATGAACGTATGCACTGGCAAGTTTTCAGATATATTAGTTTTTTATTAACCATTATTTTCCTTTCAGCCTGTGTTAACACACCCAAGTGCCATATGCTGCTAAACAGACAAGTCCAGTACACACCCCAGCCTGATGATTTAGTTAGTTTTGATCTGTGTGTACTCTTTTGCCACAAAGGCTTTATCTGTTCTCAAAATACTCAAAGCAGTGAAGGTAGCCACACACATGGACATGTAATCTTAAATTTCGGATGGTTTTAAGCAGAAACTAAAAATATATACTTACTTTCCCTTTATCTCCTCATTTATAAATGAGAAGTTATGTTGACATACTTGGATCTGCTTCTGCACTTTCACTCATCCTGGTGGCCAGTCCATTTTCATTTGAGAGTTACACTGAAATACCTGTGCATGACTGTCCAGGTGACAGTGTTTTTTAAAAATCATTTAAGGATCTGTGTACTGAAAAAGATCTTAAAGCAAAAAGCTATAAACGATATCTAAATTTAAATCATTTCAGTTTTACAAAGATGATCTCTGATAGGCACAGAGAGCCTCGGTGACTTCAGCTTGGCAAAGCCAATCTGTTTCCTCAGATACTGCTCCATGGTAAGAAAAACTCTTCTTATTTTGGCCTGAACAGATTAGAAAATATAGGTGTGTGTGGGGAGAAAAATCTGATTTACTTGATTTCAAGATGTGTAGCAAATCGTAGTGGCAACTACAGTTGGTCTGCACCCAGCTGAAAGCTGCAGTTGGGAAACCTGAGTTGTTACAGTCAAAGGTAAGAAGTCCAGACACCTCTCGGGGAGTGCTTGCTGTCCTCCTCCAGTAGTGCTCTCTGGGTGGGCTTCAAACCAAACACGAGAAATCACTGCCCCACATCCCACCCCCAGCTACCTAATCGTAGCCATTGAGATACAATAGTTTTTTTGATGCTCTGGGACATCTTCCTGGTGGGCAGGTGAGATTAAATCACAGCGGTGGCCATAATTTGTAAACACTAAGCGTTGTAAGGCAAGCTTTTTAGCAGCCTGATTTTCTGCTTTGTCTTAAATAGATAGCTACTTTTGACTAAGAAGTTTGTGGTGTTCTCTTCTGGTACAACATGGACAAAATATTTCAGAGAATAATCTTATTTATTGTAACTTTTTATATTAAACACTTCTATACATTTTTGGAAAGGATACATTTACAAAAACCAAGGCACCTATGTGGAACTAAAGGAATAAGAAATCTTCCTATGCCATTTAATAAGAACACATTGCACTTTCCATTCCTGTTTCTAGATATTGTTTTCCACATATGGTCCTTGTTTCCATTATGTGGAAACATAAAATTGTTAGCTACAGAATATTGAATGATATTACTTAAACGAATGGTTTTCTCAGTTTTTCCTTTGTGCTTTTTAGAAGTCATGTTGTATGGATAAATGGAATACGAATGGCTGCATTCTTACTGCCTTTGTAATGTGCTCTTGCTTCCACTCTCAGTGCTGGTGTTCACTTAGCAAATATTTATCTTCCATTATAGAAGACTTCGGAGCAGAAAATGTAGTGTTCCTGAGTTTAAATTATAAGTACCTTTATAATCATAGTCAAGTAGAATAGTTAAATGGGTGTACACAGGAAACAGGAGATCTGACTTGCTTAGACTTGAGCTGAGTGATGCAATATTTAAATGAAGATGTTATAAATCAGGTTTAGCATTACTTCTGTCCTTGTATTAAATGAAGTGAACTTGCTAGTTCTTCTGCATGAACTGGTGACAAAGGCATCTATACAGCTTTTACAAAATAGTTGCACATTGCTAATTTACACATTGGTGGAGCAGTGTAGCTAATGAGTTTCCTATCAAAGCATGTTTTTGTATCTCTAAATGCATTGCAGATATGGAGAGTGCAGTACCCTTTTACACAATCATAACAGTGAGAGGAAATAAATATGGCTTTGTTTTGTTGACAAAATGTGAAAATCTAATTATAATATACAAATTCAAATTTTGAAACAACAGCAAAGCATCCGACTCTGGGATGCTTTCTTAAACCAGAACAACTCTGAAGCAGGTTTCTTGAAAAGCTTCCAAGCAATTTTAAAAATTTTGTTTGTTTTTTTGTTTTCATCTTTACAGAAACTGACTTTTGTAGACTCGATATATTTTGCACTTTTCTTGTTTTATAACTAGAAGACATTTTCCTTTTCACTTGTGTAAGCACCCCGCTGCACGTGCCCCGAGCAGGCCATCTCTCTGTGGGTTAGTACTGGAGCAAGTTCCTAATTTGTGAGATCTCACTTGAGAGCCCCGCGCTGCCACCGGGAGAGAGGACCCCGAAGGTGTTTCGGGTGTCCTGAAGGAGCGATTGGACCAGTTTGCCCCACAGATGAAGTTGCGTAAACTCCAGTAAACTCTGGTAATTGGCGATTTCCACTTTATGACTCAGTAACTGATTTAAGCCAAAACAGAATTTTTGACTGCTTCAGAAAATGCTGAAGACTGTATTACTGCTACTGCATAGGGAATTATGAATATCTCTTTACTGGCTGCGATGGAGAAATGCAACTTGACCAAGCTGTGAATACAGATACCCTTGTAACATTGATGTAGTAGTACTTGAATTCAAATCGGTGTTAAGTTTGATCCAGTTTCTTTTGTATTTGGCAAACAGTGCACACGAGCTGACTCTTATACAACATATGTTCCCTGTATACAGAACACAGAATAGGAATTTAAATGTGAACATTTATGCAGTTTGAGTGTTTCCATGTTGTTTGGTTAGTTAATACATAGAATTAGTTGTTAAAATTTGGAACCATAAATAGCTGTGGATTTTCTTAACTTGGTAAAATCACTAGCTTCAATGTTTTTGTGTTTGTTTCTTTGGTGGGTTTTTTTGTTTGTTTGGGTTTTTTTTTTGTTTTAGTATGGTGTAACTAATCTCTATAAAATGTGAGTACTCCCCTTCCAGCTAGATCTCTCTTCACTCCTAAGCCTCCCCCACCAAATCTTTGATTTATGTGAAACCTTTAATAGAGTAAAAGGGCCTCAAGAGAATGACTGCTCTGTGAAGTTTGGAGAGGGCTTTAATAAAAAGTTTCATTGTTATTTCATATTTACTTACCAAATCCTGCCAGAGTAAATTCTTGCCAAACTAGTTTTATATATTTCTTGTCTGGTCTTGCTAACGTATTGTTTTGTATTAGGACCTCGTCTGACAGGAAAAGCCACCAGAGCAGTTCAGGCTATGGCACAACGAATAGGTGATGCAGGAAAAATGAAACCTATCTAAAACTTGTTATGCAATATCGAGAAACTTTTAAAGGAACTAATTAGTAAAAATGATGCAGCTTATATATCAAAGCTATTTTTAATGTAGATTGTACATACTGAAATAGCACAATAGTGCTTTAGAAGTGGGCGTTTCTACTATTGATTCTGTAATCGTGTGTGTTTTCTTACATTTGCCTTGGAGGTGGGAAATACTTGTGGTAGGAAGAAAAAAAAAATAAGGATAGAGGAATATTGAAGTTGTTTCAGTTTGGGCACTGTTTTGATGGATGTAGTCCAGTCACTGAGCCAGTATTGCAATTATCTCTTTCTAACATTTCCATTCTTCAGTAAGAAGATTAAGTGATGCAAACAAAAATGGCAAAGTGTGTGACATATGAGGGATCAGACTCTCTTAAAGCCCGAACTAGTTTTTCCATTTCTGATTTTGCAGTGAAGCCTGGCTTATGGTTCAATTCTGACTTGGCTTTGAGATGCAGTAATTAGGAGAGGAAGCTGAATCAAGTCCTTTAGGAGTGCAAGATGCTTCCTAGCTCATCGGTTTGGTCATGTCTTCAAAGCCTGGCTTTTCCCAACTGTGTTTCAGTCTCTAGTGTAGATACAAGAGGCAGAGGAGATTTTTGTAATGGGCTGGAGGATGAGGAGGGATCCTCTCTCCTTTTAGTTCAAGAGCGGAGTTTACAAAGGCACCTCTTTAGTGGAATTCCCTTTAGAACTTGTTTGTTAAGGAACTTTGAAGGATTTCTGGTTTACACAGAAGGCTTTTTCCAGCCCTGTCTGAAAGTGTTGGTGGAGTATTCAAACTTAACTTAGTTTATCCTAGTATTTGCATTACGTACCGTTCTACAGAGTAAATTTCTGTAATATGTAGCTATGTATGCACCTCTGTATGCATGACAATGTGAATAACATGGTGCTATTTTTAATTATTCCTGAATTTTTACTTAAAAAAAATGGATGATGAATTATCTCCTGTAATGTGCTACAACAGTAAGTGCAGTTTGGGGAAAAGCCACGTACTAGGAAAATCAGTTAATTGTATAATAAATACTTGCTTAGAAGAAATGTAATGATATTTAATACTTAGATAAATTAGAGAAAAAAATCTATAATTTAATTTCTGAAATGACTAGCCTAATCTGTAAAATGTAATTCTGAAATCTGATCATCAGATGATGATGATTTACAGCAGTATTTAAGGTGGATGTACTTATACAAACAATGAAGTAAGTCTCACGGTTATCAAATTTCTCCAAAATCTTTGACCTATGCATATATATCACGTGCAAATAAAAAGAGTTCTGGGCCATTACAAACAAAACGAATATCGCTTGATGTTCTTTCATGCAGCATGCTGTCCAAGATTTTATGCAGCGTGTCCTATCAAGATTTAAAAACACATATGGATTTAGAGGAATTCTGGTGGTCCCATTTCTTGTCCTGTTGCATCCTTTAAGAAATGAAATTATTTTCAAGTTCTTTAAGGGTGGAGGTTTATTTTTTTCATGTGGGTTTTTTAGGTTTTTTGGGGTTTTTTTTTAGTTTATTTGGGTAGGTTTTTTTTGTTTGGTTCAGGTTTGGTTTTGGGTGTGGGTTTTTTGTTGTTTTTGGTTTTTTTGTTTTGTTTTGTTTTGTTTTGTTTTTGACTTCCAGACACTGATACCTGAAAAGACTTGGATGCTAACTGCTATTTTTAGGAAGTCAGGCACTTTGCAAGATGTTGCAAGTTCGAAGGTCCTCAAATTAGTCACTTTCTGCAGTCGTGCCTGCTCAGTGAAAAGCAAGGGAGCTCTCTTGCTGCTAGACACTTAACAACAGCCCGGGGCATTGGCACTGTTATGGGGGAGTATTTGAGAAGCAAGAAAAGATTATGTATCATGTGCAGGTTGTGTGTTTATAGTACAACTTTCCCCTGTTAGAAAACAAGCCTTTTAAGAATAGCATGTTGAATACTAAACAGCACTCAGGTCATGTAGCAATACGTAGAAGATACTTTGTGGACACAACCTTATTCTATCACTTACCATTACCTTTTGTACCAAAAGTAATAATGAAAACTATAAAGCCAGTCTTCCCAGTTACTGGTAGACACATTTATACACACAAAACCATACACACACATACATATGTGCATATATATGTATATCTTTTTTTAATTAAAATGTGGAAAGTGTTCTTCGTATAAGATTTAGATATCCCATCTACCAGTTCTACCAAAGCACAAGTACAAAGCCCTTTGATATCATTTAAATGTTGGTTTGTACTCTTTATAGCTGTTCTGTAAAAAACCCCACACTTTATGGCTGTCCTGTAACGTTTTGTGCCTGTTAACCACTTCTGAGATACTTTATTTTGAGGATGATGTATTTTCTTTTTATATAGTGCATATATTCAGTAACACTGGGAATGCTGTTCCCCTGCGTGTCAGTGATGGGACTATGACTCATGCAGAACTGATAAAAGTGGGAAGAGTATGTATCTAATCTAAGGCGATTTAAAAAAAGAACTTTGGCTTTACATCTCAATTTACATTTATTTACAGGAACATGACCTAAATGGATGTTTTAATGTCGAGCATTTGTAGGACTGCAATGTTAACTATATGGTGGAATAACCTTTTTCCATTGTTATGTGATATCTGATACTATTTTCTTCTCCGTTTATGCAGGATCCAAACTACTGGATACAAGTACATCGACTGGAGCATGGGGATGGTGGGATCTTAGATCTTGATGACATTCTTTGTGATGTAGCTGATGACAAAGACCGTGTAAGTACAAATAGCTACGAAAGCAGCTACGTGCGCGCTGCACGTCAGCGTATCAGCATTCTGTGCTTCCTGCACGTGCCCAAAAGTGGGAGTCAATACAAAGACTTCTTTTTTTTTTTAATATAGTTTGCTTGACAGATGTGAGATGTCTGTTACTGTTATGTTTTTCAAAAAGCACAGGAAATCTTTTATTGAAATCATGGGTTTTCCATCCTTTTTGGTTCTTTAAAAGTTTAAGTAAGAAAAGGAGGCTGCAAGAGTAAGAAAAACCTCATACAGCAGAACAGTAATGCAAAAAAAAATTGAACCTGTAAGTTCAGATTTTAGCTTCATGTTACAAGTTGAACATGTGAAAAATACATGCTGCTTTTAAACTGTGGAGGGTTGGTGAAGTGTTTTTCAAAAATCTTTTTGGGAGGAATTGCTGGTTACACAGAACTTGAGAAAATAATTACACACTGCTGGGTCTTGAGTGCTTTTACTGGTGTGGTTTTTTTTTTTTTTAAAGTAGAGATTTAGATCACAGTGAGCTAAGAGGTTTTTGGTTATTGGCTGTTTGAGGTTATAGATACTTGTGTCTTTGAATTACAGTTCAAAAAGGGTAAGGTAAGAAACACTGTGGCAAACTGTAAAGTCATATGTAAATACACCACTTTTCTCTGCAAAGGCACATGTGTTTGCTGAAGCTCTCGAGAGCATCTGAGGCTGATACACACTTCAGTCTGGAAATGTGTTTCAGGACCCTGCTCCCTTCACCCGCAGGATCCTTAACTGCCTCTGTTGGAAGCAACAGGAACTCTGAAGGCTCCTTGAAAACTGGCCAAATGATGACTCTTAGGCTAATTTTTCAGAAATAAATACTTTGCCTGCAGTTATTTCTTGTGACAAAATTTAATTGACATGGTTATTTCAACTGGGACTTTATAAAGAAAAATTATGTGAGGAGTCTTGGGACATGGAGACTCCTCTCCGTCTTAAAATGTTGGGATTACTCAAGCTGTATAGAGTAACAGCACTGAGTTTTCAGGAATTTCTTCCATAAAAATAGTGCCCAGCTAAGATTTCATGAACAGCTAATTAAAACCTCTAGTTAGTTATCTCATATTGAAGTGCTCAGCTGCATGATTAGTTTAGCTTTTGCTTACAGCCCTCAAGGAAGCTGGTGCAAATTGTCACTATATATACACACACACATAAATGTGTGTGTATATATATATATTTTTTTTTTTAAACTTATTTGAATCATGCACTTCTTAGCTCCTCACATGCTTCTCCCTTCAGAAAGAGAAGTTTCAATTTTGGTGACTTCAAGACCTCATTCTTTGGCTGTTACCTTGGCTTGCCGCCTTCAACTGGGGTAATTCCTCACAGTGAAACTCTGTGGGTGTTTTTATGTGCATGACTAATAGATGAAAAACTCTGACTGCAACTGAAACAGGCAAAGTCATTATTACAATATTGTTTTTGTGTGTAGATGGACAAGATACCTAGTAATTAGTAGTATTTATTTCTGCGTTTGCCAAGCTCGTATGCTCTGATTCTGTGAATCTAGCACGTCTCTACTGATAGCACTTATCAGTTAAATTTCCCTTTTTTAAAGGACCTTGTAGCATTGATTAGGAAGGTGCAATATAAACATGTACTGGGCTATACTGCTTTATATCCTTGAATTAGTCATTCTCACTGGACCTTCATGTTTGATTCTTTTCAAGCATTTCGGTCATTAGTCATTGTTTTTCAGTTTCCCGTCTTATATTTTACAGCTGACCTTCCTGGTTCCCTTTATTTTTGGATTGTTAGCTTCGCATTTGATGCTTCCTCCATACCAAGCGTATCAACTAGCTCTGTGTTAGCAGAACCTGATATAGGTCTCATTAATGCAAGGTTCTGAATATATCTCCAGTTAGTGATATTTTTTGTGTATATATATATATATATATATATATATACACTTAAGCATATCTTGTTAAAATGCAATTAAACAGGTGATGTCTAAACATTTAATTAAATTATTACTGAGATCTGTAGGATTAGTTAGGCTCAAAATTAAACATTAGCCTATATCGTTTTTTTCAGTTGGGACAAAAATATCTAGGATATTGCAAAACTGAACACTTAATATCTTTGTGATAATTTTCACAAGGAAGCTCTTTACATTCTTGAAGACAAGTTCGTTATGCTATTCACTACCTATCATCTGTACTTCTGAAAATCAGTTTGCTCTTATTATGGTTCTCTAGATGTAAGGATCATTCCCACAGTGATAAATGTAATTTTTGTCTTTTTTTATGTTGCTTTTATGCCATAATTATTTATACAGTGTCATATAAGCACAATACAGAATGCAAAGCAGCTAAGGACCAGCTTGTCCTCTTGATGAATTTATTGCTCTGTATAGTCAACTATATTAGTAAAATAAAACACTAAGTAATGTGAAGAATATATTTACTCCTATTCCACTGTCTCCATGGAGAAGATGTTCTATCCTGTAACAAATACAAAGACCCTTAGAGACAGCAGCTGTTCTGAATGGAATAAGAGAAGTATCTTTGTGATGGTGTCCTTCACATTAAAATGCAGCATGGTAGGGTGACTTTATTTAGCTTCTTCAGTCCCTATATTTTGGTATTCTCTTGTCATTTACTAAAACAGAATGGATGAGTAAGGGTTAACCAGTTGCTCTCTGGAATAATTTGTGATGTTCAATGTTGTTCCCCCTTAAAAAAAAGGAGAAAAACATGAAACAAATTACATGGAAAAATTGATTTTGCTAAGCTGTTTGTTCCTTTCTGAAACAGCTTTTCTTAAACCCTTTAACATAGTTCACTGAGAAAGTGCATAATGCATTCTAACTTAGCTGGCACGCAACTTCGACATTCATATTATACGATATCACTACACATGAAGTTGCTGATGAAAACTTGGTTAATGCAGTTAATGGTAGTAACAGTATTAAAACAAAAATTAATAAATGCTCATTTGGATAATTTTTTTCTTGGAAAACTTTTTTGTGATTGATTGATTGAAGTGCAAATTTTGCCCAGGTTTTATTATAGCAAGATATTTTTCAATAGAAATATACCAGTGTTTTTTATATTTATCTGTCTGTCTCTCTGTATACATGAATACAAATGGATTGTCTTGTATTTGTTGTTTTTGCAAAATATTTGGCTACAAGAAACAAGAGTCTGTTTTCAGCTAGTGGCATCCATTTAAAGCCTTTGACACGGTCCCCCACAACATCCTCCTCTCTAAATTGGAGATATACGGATTTGATGGGTGGACTGTTCAGTGAATAAGGAATTGGTTGGATGGTTGCATCCAGAGGGTAGCGGTCAACGGCTCAATGTCCAGATGGAGATCAGTGACAAGTGGTGTCCCTCAGGGCTCCATACTGGGACCAGTGCTGTTCAATATTTTCATCAATGACATTGACAGCGAGATCGAGTGCACCCTCAACAACTTTGCAGATGACACCAAGCTGAGTGGTGCAGTTGACATGCCTGAGAGACAGGATGTCATCCAGAGGGACCTGGACAAGCTGGAGAAGTGGGCCTTTGTGAGCCTCATGAGGTTCAACAAGGCCAAGTGCAGGGTCCTACACCTGGGCCGGGGCAATCCTTGGTTTCAATACAGGCTGGGGGATGGTGTGATCGAGAGCAGCCCTGTGAGGAAGGACTTGGGGGTCCTGATGGATGAAAAGCTGGACGTGAGCTGACAATGCGCGCTCGCAGCCCAGAAGGCCAGTGGTATCCTGGGCTGCATCAAAAGCAGCGTGGCCAGCAGGTCGAGGGAGGGGATTCTGCCCCTCTGCTCTGCTCTGGTGAGACCCCACCTGCAGTTCTGCGTCCAGCTCTGGAGCCCTCAGCACAACAAGGAGCTGTTGGAGCAGGTCCAGAGGAGGGCCACGAAAATGATCCGAGGGCTGGAGCACCTCTCCTATGAGGACAGGCTGAAGAGTTGGGATTGTTCAGCCTGGAGAAGAGAAGGCTCTGGGGAGACCTTATAGCAGCCTTCCAGTGCTTAAAGGGGGCCTACAGGAAAGACGGGGACAGACTTTTTAGCGAGGCCTGTTGTGACAGGACAAGGAGCAATGGTTTTAAACTAAGGGAGGGTAGATTTAGACTGGATTTAAGAAAGAAATTTTTTACAATGAGGGTGGTGAGGCACTGGCAGAGGTTGCCCATAGAGGTAGTGGAGGCCCCATCCCTGGAAACATTCAAGGTCAGGTTGGACGGGGCTCTGAGCAACCTGATCTAGTTGAAGATGTCCCTGCTCTGGCAGGGTGGTTGGACTAGATGGTTGTAAAGGTCCCTTCTAATCCAAAGCATGCTATGATTCCAGTCCTAAGTATTAGCACGCTTGGTATTGTATGCGGAAACTCCTTGAAGAGCTTGGGCAGGTGAATATCCAATCTCTCTTTGCCAGAAATAAAGGAGAAATAACTCCTTTTAACTTGCTTTTAGTCAACTGCATAATCTATTTTCATTATTTTAAAAATACAGGTTTCTTGTGCATTTAGTGATTAGAAAAATATTTCAAAGATAGGTTAACAAACTGATTTGTTTAGATTTCTGTTACTTGTAAAAGTAGCCCTTCATTTGAAGGCTCTCAAAAAACATATGTCAACTTGACAAGTTTCCAGCTTGATGATAACATACTCGATGACCTCAGTTCAGTTCTTTGTAGGCAGACTTTCTCAACAGCAAAAAAACCCCAACCAACTGAACAAAAAAACCCCCAACCATCCTTAACCATGGTTTCTCCTGGCAGGCTGAAGCATGTAGACACTTCAGTGATCCTCATACTTTGGGTATAATATGAAAGTACTTATTCAGGGATCTCACAGGCCTTTGTTTGTCCGTGGAAAAAAATATGTAGGAAATTGTTGTGTAATCTTCCATTTTAAAAACTACATGTATGAATATAACTTGCTCCCAGTTGGATTCTCACTGAAATAGTCACTTGTATTTTGCACAATTTAAAAAAAATTATTTAATGTGCAATTTTCTGTAATTTTTTTCCTGCATAGTATTGCTGAAGCTGTTGCTCAGTGAAAAGCTTTGGAGATCAAAATGTCTATGTTTGGTGTAGCTACATTTCTGAAAAATTAGAGGCTTTCCTTCCCACGAGAACAACAAGGATCTGCCATTAACAGCCACTGGTTTTGGTGAGCAGTTGGGTGAATAGAGCTAGTTTGAAACAATGTAGAGTATGAACCTAATGGCAATTATTCATAAATTCATTTGCCCAAATGTATTAGGTTTTTGGTAGCTTGGGATTAGCAACCTGTAAAGTAAAAGCATTGGCATCTTATCATTTCCTTCATCACTGTCCTAATAAATTCAACACCCTAGTTCTCAAAAATAACTACTGTGTTTATGCTTAGAGTTAGAGCCTGGTTTTTGTTCTCTAAACTAAAGAATGGGCTTTCTTTGCTTGACTTACCATTTTCAAATATTCAGTCAGCTCTTCACTCTGCATAATTCATACTTACACCTGCTGAGTGCAGAGATAAAAAACAGAGGAATATGGTTTGGTATTGTCTAGAGTGAAGTTTCATGCTTACCACGGTGTTTGTGTGCGTGGTGTAAGTATCCAGCCCAGGTCACTGTAAGATCAAGGGGATGTTGGTGCTTAGTGCTGGTTAGACATACTCTGAACCTCCTAGAAAGACGCACAAGAAGTTGCTGTTTTGAGTGGAATACTGTTGGTGAGAATGGGAGATTGATTTCATAGATCTGTGCAGGAACGGTGTTTGTAAACATTCATGATCTAGAGTTAACTATGTTAAGTAATCAAATTGCTGCTGAAATTCAGTGAGATCAATTGCACTTCATTTGCATCCACTTTTAGAGACCTACAGACACTCGGTTAATATGATGAATTTAATGCCCGCTTGCTTCTAGCGTGATGGGAGAAAGACTTTGAACAGCTTCTTCACGTAATATGGAGGCATATTAGGAGCTTTTCCCAGCCTAGTGGAAAGGAAATGAACTTTTGGTTTTTGTGTTAAACATATGGTCAATTCTAAATAATACTGTTGTTTTGTTTACTTCCTCTTGGACAGCACTGTTGAGTTACAGAGGCATGTGATACACAAAATGTGGGTTTGGAAAGGATGACTGTACTTTGTTTGTCACAAATGTTAACTTGAAACCAACACAAAAATAAGTCTCTTTTGAGCAAATGCATTATGATGTTAAGGTTAAAGGCTAGCTAGGGACTGGAGAGCTGTGATTACAATATCTCACTGCTATTGATTTTTGTTCTGTCACACTTATTTTTAGGGATAGTTCTGCAAGACCCCAGTTCGATAGTAAATTCTGGGTAGACCAGTGACAATATGATGATTGTAGAAAGAATGAGATTCTGGTAACCCTGTGTCTGTTCATTCTCTCCAAAATGTTAAAGAGCTTTTGAACTTGATGAAAGTTGCACAGATAAACTTGTGTTATCTTTAGATTTCCATCAGCACATAATCAGAATACTCAGAAGTAGTGTTGTTTGTTCTAAATTTGGGTGTCTCTCTGCCTCATTTAAGCAAACTTACAGCTAAATTTACATTTGAGTTCTCTTTGACACTGCAACTTAAGTATTTAACCCTAAAACCATGCACAGAGAACAACAACTTTTTGTTGTACTTCTGAAGTTTGTTTCTGCCATTAACAGATTAAAACCCTGGAGTGAATGAAAGAACGTCTAGGTCCAGTGCAGCAAATCTGACAGCAAGACCTAAAAATGCCAAAAAATTACTCAAAAATATGATTCTTAGTATTTACAGTACCATAACTGGTATGGCCTTCTTCCTTTTTCCTCAAAACTTTTCCATCAAATTAAATTTCAACTACTACCATGATTATCTCTGCCACAGCGTGCAGCTTCTCTCTTCTTGTTCTGTTACTGCCTTCCCTGTATCCCAGGAAAACAGTATGACCTTGAAACAATTTGTTGTTACTCATAAATGACTTGGCAAAACACATTTTGAGCATAAGGCATTCTTTTCTTGTAACAGCTTAAAATAACTACTTGAGCCGCTGAGCTTGGGAAAGTATTGATACTGGGAAGGAAACCCTTTGCATAACAATTCCATGCTTATTTTCTGTTAAAAAATTCAAAAACTTCAATTTAACAATGAGCTCTTGATATAATCTAGTATTCTGCAGTGTTTTTTATTTTAATTACATTTTTAGAGATTGACAATTTGATATTAACCCAAGTTCTGACAGATTGGTAAAAACAGAATGTCTCTGTTTTAACCAGGTTTTCTTGCATTAACACTATTGACTCATTATTACTGGGATAGCCACATGATTTTTAGGTCTGCCTTGCTGATGGATTTAAAATAGAACATCTAAGTTTTTACGTAGTCTTTATCCTCAGCTGCTATTTAATGAAGACATATTTGGAAATAACATACTCCAAATATAAATATTATATTCTGTCAAAGAATGGAATTAAAATGCTCGTAGTATTTCTAATAAACTAAGTTTTAACTTCACAATGTTTATGGATGAGACTAAAATGCATGGAAGTGAGGAAATAATGGGCATAATATATTAATATTGAAATGTGCATTTTCCAATCACTAAGGGATATTAGATGTAACTAAATGTTATCTCCCATCTGTAGCTCTTAGTTTTTAATCTCTTTCAGCACCGTTCTCCAAATTATTAATCTCATCATCATTTACTTTTTCTAGCTCTGTGAAGACAGCATTTCCATTCACGATTTGTTGTTTATTTTTGGGATAAACTGCAATATCCCAATTCCTTTCCTGTATTACTGAAGTGGTTGTATCAATGCACTAAGAATTCCCAGGTAGGAGAGGAGTGACATTTGTAAATTTGTAAATTAGTTTCCCTGGAGATCTGAAGAGCTGCAGGTAAATCTGACTTCTGAAAATTGAATAATTTGGAAAAAACTGTTCTCTGAGGAATAGCAGGCCCATGCATGAATATGATATACTGGGGAAGACCATGACAGTGTTGTGAAGAAAGTCATGCCTCCTAAACCTGCCCGTATTCTCAGCAGAAAGACAGAGCTGAGTAACAGCGACTGGGTTAGTACAGTCAAAAAGCCCACAAACTTGCCATGGAATAAGAGGAAGGGTCTTATGGATACGTAAGTGATTGGAAGATGGAAAATAGAGTATGTATTGTTCAACAGATTTGCAATTGTTCTGAAAAAAGGGAAGGGGGATTTGAACACCGGAGTGATAAATTCCATTATTGTGTGTGAAACTGAACATTGATGGTAAATGCTGGTTATGAAAGGTTGCAGAAGCATCCTGTGATACAGATGGAGTAGACTATAACATGGTGGATGAAATACCATTTTGGCAAATGTGATGTGCTTTCAGAGAGAGTCTCCTTTAACTGAATGCACAAAATAGTGAGTTCTGAGCTAGCTATTACATTTGGGAAAATGTTTGTGATTTTGTAAGAGACCTCTGGAAACATTGGCTTATGTTGCAAGGTACAGCTCTGTGAGACATAATAAGATCTAAGAAGGCTTCCAGCAGCTTGCTCTTGTGTCTGCCTCTCCCCCATGTTTTCATTCCCATCCTGCTGCTTACCTCGTGCAGGCTCCGGCACTCTTTGGGCCCCGTCTCTTAGCAGATTTATTCACAAAATGGCAGAAGACTCCTTCTTGCAAGAATAACTGAGTATTTCTCTGCTATTTCATGAGCATCGTCAGTTCACCCAAGGATCTGGCAGGCTGAGGAGGAAAGGTAGAGGACTTCACTGCTGGAAGTGGTTGAGGTGTGAAGGAAGAAGTAAGAAGAGGGAGGGTGGGAACATGAGCGGGCTGAGTCCTTCCCTTTCAGTTCAGCAAGGCTGCTGGTGGCTGTGGAGCTGCCAGAGTGGTCCTTGTGGCAAAGCAAGGGGTAGAGAAGGGAGCGGGTGATGGGATCTTGCTGCTGTACGTGCTAGTGGTGAGCCCTCTACTTCCTCCAGCCACAAACCAAGCAACCAAAAAAGCTTTTATAGAAATAGCAAAAGCACAGAGCAAATGCCAACACTGATTCGAGGTATAGATTAAAGGCTTCTCTACCAGTCTCTAAATGGACCAGGACTCTCAGCCTTGAAAAGAGGATGGAAGAAGCAAACTTTAGATGACTGTAACATCAGAGGTGACATTGGGGAATCGTTGTCTTTTTCAGTGCAAGATCTCGGGGCATCAAATGAAACTAGTTTTCATTAGTAAAGCAAATACCACTTTTTGTTCTCAAATTTGATTTTTTTGTGAGTGCTGCAGATTCTTGTATTTAGGGGAACTGTGAATAAATATAATCCAGACCTTTTTCTGTATCTTTAAAGATTTTAAGGATCTCTGTCCTTTTCTCTTTCCTTTGTGATTTACTTCCTCTCATTTGGAAATCCTTTCATTATCTCTGCTCATTCTTGTTACATTTCTTGCACCTGTTTTAGGTCTAATGTGTTTTTTATTGATGTGAAATGATCAGGATTGTACCTGGTATTCAATACGAGGTCAGATGCATTTTAATGGATTTTTAAAGTTTATTTGTGCCTTTGTCAGTCTTAATTGCTAATATTATTTTTGTGCAAATAAGCATGATTAGAGTATGTCATAAGAGTAGCTACCTGCAAAAGGCTTTCACACTTTTCTTGACCTTAATTTTTATGATATATCAGAATACTTGTGATTTGTATCAAATGCTGCAGATGCTTCAAGAAGTTTTGGACGACATACTTTTTCTTGAGAAGTCATGGTTTAAAAGCATGCATAATGCTGAATTATCTGCTTATTTTTACTCTTCAAA